>NC_067486.1:66725340-67025340 GCF_947179515.1 Apodemus sylvaticus
TGTGAAGCCTTGGCTGTTCTGAAACTTGTTCTATAGATCAGGCTAGCCTTGAACTCAGAGATCCACCTACCTTTGCCTCCCAAGTGCTGGAATTAAAGGCTTTCTTCTCCAGCAGTACCAACATTAATTTCAAGGTCTCAAGTGAGTTCAGTGAACCCAAGAGAGAAGAAATTTGCCTCACGCCAGCCAGCATGAGAAGTCCGTGAAGGACTGCTGTGGAGAAGGCAGAAAGGGCCTGGAGAAGCTCCCGTTCCTAAGACCACCATGGCTTTCCACATGGCTGAGTTCTGTTTGCTGATCTAACTGATTTCTTAGATCTTTAAAGGACAACTTGGAAAGTGATCAAAAGTGTAGGGAGATGCAAACTTATCTCTTTGGGCAAATCACTATTCTTGCTAGGCCTAAAACGGCACATTTTCCTGAGAATGAAATGATATATTTGAACTCTAAATTCTGAAGTCTGAGGAGTCCTCTGGCCCATGAGCTGTAACTAACCAACCCTTTATTTTTATAAATACAATTTTATTGGGATATAGCCCAGTTCATTCATTTGTACATTAGCATGACTGCTTTTGTTTTAAAATGTCAGAAATTAACATTTTCTTTTTCTTTTCTTTTTTTTTTCAAGATTTATTATATGTAAGTACACTGTAGCTGTCTTCAGACACTCCAGAAGAGGGCGTCAGATCTTGTTACAGATGGTTGTGAGCCACCATGTGGTTGCTGGGATTTGAACTCAGGACCTTCGGAAGAGCAGTCAGTGCTCTTAACCGCTGAGCCATCTCTCCAGCCCCAGAAGTTAACATTTTCAACAGAGAAAACCATGTGTTGCCCACAAAGCCTAAAAACAAAAATATATGCTATTTGTTTTTCTCTGATAAACTTTGTTCACGCTCATTCTAGATCAAGGTTGAGGACCTTGTGGAGTGGTTTAGTATCACTGGTTTAGCCACTCACACTTTGGCCCTGGTCAGCGGACAACTGTTGGAGGACAGTCATTGTGTGGCTTCTTAACCCCTGGGCCCAATTTCAAAGGCTTGACTTCTTTTGGGAATTGTGATCAGCCACCATCCTGACTGATTCCAGGCTAGAGCTGATTTCTTCCTTAAGGACCAGTGTGGCTGACAAGCCAGCACTTAGTCTACCCTGTATGTTTCAGAGAACCTGAAGCTACGTTTCAGAGAACCTGAAGCTACTTCCGGCTCCCCCACGGGTAGCTCACACAAAGGCCAAGCTTAAAAGAACATCTTCCACAGTTGCTGAGTAGCTTAAGCGGCAGGAAGGGAAAGAATATAAGTGAGAGCTCACTTGGGGTTCCTCCGGCAATGACTGAACTTTTATGTTTTTTATTGCCAGCCATTCCCCTTCCTCACCAGAACACACAGACACCTCACAGCCCTCTGTACTGTGCACCCCAGTGGGGAGACTTTCAGGGACCACTCTTACCTGTGCTAGTCACCGTAGAAGAGCCGGCACCACCAGGAGGCTGAGTTGTCACAGAGGGCTGAGATGAACCACCAGTGGATGGAGACTGTCCCGTGGCAGGAGAGCTGGCACCACCAGGAGGCTGAGTTGTCACAGAGGGCTGAGATGAACCACCAGTGGATGGAGTCTGTCCCGTGGCAGGAGAGCTGGCACCACCAGGAGGCTGAGTTGTCACAGAGGGCTGAGGTGAACCACCAGTGGTTGGAGTCTGTGCCGTGGTGGTAGAGCTGGAACTACTAGAAGCCTGGGTTGTCCCAACATTCTGAGATGAGCTACCTGTGAACAGAGTCGGTCCCACAGTGGGAGAATTAGTGCCACTAGTCACCATGGAAGAGCTGATAACACTAAGAGAGTGATTTGTCCCAGGTGGCTGAGGTGAATTACCATTGGTCTAAATTGTCCCAGACTTCTTGTCAGATTTGGTTGTCACAAAGGACAGAATTGAACTATCTCTGGTCTCATTGGCAAAATTCTCAGGCAGATCATTGGCAGTACTTGAGGCAGAGGCCATTATGATTTTGGTTAAGGGAACAAGGAAGCCAAATGTTAGATGACAGTGTGTTCGATAAATAAAAGCAATACTGTCAATTCTAATTAGGACTCAACTTGGAATATTTCTGGGAAAATGAATATATATGATTATGTTAAAAGTTGAAACACATGACTCCTTCTCAGCATAACAAAATTTAAAAAATACAGACAAAAATGGAAAATGTTATTGAAAACTATGACACCTAATATAACTTTATAATGCCTGTGGAGAGCTGAGCATAGAGTTGTGGTGATTACATTTATGAAGAGATCAAGTCTGGAGTGGGGGTACATGCCTGTGGAGGGCAAGCCTGGGCTACATGAGGAGACAGAGGCATGAGGCTCAGGATTTCAAGGACATCCTTCGCTATCTATCAAGTTCACAGCTAGCCTGAGCCACAGGAGACTCTATCTCAATTTACAAACAAATTTATTAGTTTCACGAAATGGCAAAATTTATATCTGTATTTGGGAAACTGTTTAATAAATTCCCAGGAAATTCAGAGAAAAATCCATCAAAAGTGCCACAAGGTGGCGCTGTTACCAGCAGGAAGTGCCTTCCTTGGGGCTTTCTACATTTTAAGGAAACAGACCTGATTGCCCATATTGGGGCAGTTTTCTCTGTTGAAGGTGACCCGAGAAGGTGGTCTTAAAAGAGTGATTATGTAGGAACATTTCACTGAGTGCTGATTATAGCTCTTCCACAGTTTGGTTTTGGTTTTTTAAGACAGGTCTTGCTATGTAGTGCAGCTGGCCTGAAATTCACAATCTTTTTGAGTGTTGGACCAGTGTTTTTGATTGTTTGTTTGTTTTGCTGTTGTTGTTGTTGTTGTCTTCTGGAGCATTTCTCTAGACACGTCTACTTTGAGAGAATAAGATAAATAAATGGTCCTTGTCCTAAGGACTGTGATGACATCAAAGCTGCATTTACCCGGATTCTAGAACTCCCCGGAAGCTTGGAGGACTGCCTTTCAGTCGCCTGCTTAGTGGAACTCCTCTTGTCTCTAAGCACTCTGAGATTGACAACAGACTATACAGATTATTAAATGAAAACCTTTGTAGAGAGGAAGCCAGTCATAAGACCTGTGATACAGAATGCTAATGCTCACTCTGATTCCCCCAGAGGCCTGTCAGATGCTCCTGGCATGGCCTGGGTCTTCACCTTGGACAGGTCTTGGCTACTAGCAACTCAGAAGAGACAAAGAGATGAGCAATTGTTCTTCCATCGCCAAGAGAATAGTCACTAGCTGGCCACAGTCACGTGGCCCACGACTGCACCTCTGGGACTTTCTCATTTGTCAAGGGCTTACCCCATGCCTGATCAGACCCTATGAAGCAGACACGAATGTCCACATGTGAAGAGCCGTGGACATTGGTTGAGACTCTTTGTCTGTTTTAAGTACAACCTTCCAGAGGCCTGTGGAGAGGCATGCAGGAGCCTGTGGAGGTCAGAAGAGGGTACTGGATCCCATACGACGGAGTTCCAGTTGGGAGGGGAGCCCAGGTCCTCGCTGAGAGCTGTAAACACTCTCTCCACTGAGGCATCTCTCCAGCCCCAGCTACCATCCTTCTGTTCCCTCAGGTCTGAGAGCTGCTTTCTAACTCACACTGCTACAGCTACAGGCAGAATACATGCTTCTGACAGACAGAAGTCCTTAATAGTAAGAGACGTTGGTTCCCACTAGCCGCTGTGGGAGAGGGGAGCCCGAGTGCTCAGGGGAAGCAACATACTGGCAAATGGTTCCTGATGAGGGGGCTTAGGATGAATAGTTCAATAGGAGAAGCCGCCTGTGTTCAATCCCACGCAGGGAGTGGGAGGAGAGAAGCCACTTCTGTGAGTTGTCCGCTGACTTCCACGTGTGTGGTAATTAAATGTACTAAGAATTTTCAAAAACTCATATGCTGCCATGTAAATGGCATTAAACCAGCCCTCCAAGCCAGTTGGATCAGGAGTTCATCTACTGTACAGAGTTCAGTTTAGCCTTGGAAGCACGGGATTCCGTCCCCCAAACAAAGCAAAGCAAATGGCCCCTTACACTGAACTCATTTCTCTTCTCTTCTCTCCACTGCCTCAAATGCCTTATTCCTTTTTTTTTTTTTCATCTGGCTTCTAGATCTGCATTTCTCTCAGACCGATGGGCAAATTCCTTACCTACTCAAACCCAAATAAACTCTCCCTAGTCCAGAAGAACACCTGTATGAAGTCTAACCCACACTGGGATTGCTCTTTTAGGCCAGTGATCTCCAGTTTCAAGTATTAGTGAAAACAGACAGAGTTCCCCACCTCTCCAGGCCTGGCTCCCTGATGATCACAGGAACAGATCCAGTCTGCTACAGTAGGGTACCTCATTCTTGAAATACTGAGCCATCTTTATCCAACTTCAGACATATCTCTGCCCTGCTGTATCCCAGTGCCAGCCATAGACTTCTTTTGCTTCTGCTGTCTTTGAGGTCACAGATGAAAATGTCAGTCTCTAAGTTAAGCTAGACAAGAAATGGTCCCAAGTCAAGATTAGCAGTAGCTTTAAGAAGTTATAGGATCAAGCCTGCTGTTTCTGTTTCAGAGACCAAGATGCCAATTCAAGTTATAAACTTACAGAAGCAACCGCAAAACAACAAAAAGAAGTTTCTTACCTGAGATAACCAAAAGGATACCAAGAGAGAGAAGCAGGAGGCCTTTCATGTTGCCTGCTCTTGCTTGATAATCCAAGGAAGAAATGTGTCCTCTCCTTAGCTGCCTGGAGTCCAAGTCCAGTCCAACCGTCTATCAAGTCCAAAGTCTACTAACTAACTGATATAGGCAAAGGCAATTTGTTGTTAGGATCTGGTCGCATAGCACAGGCTGCTTCCAGCCTCAGAGATAGGTCACTTGAGCTCGGCTTCAGGATGATTACCTTGACTCAAAGTCCAGGACAACTCAAGAATCCTGAGTTCTCTTTAGAAATCCTTGCAACATTAAAGGTGAATGTATTCAGTTAATCTCTCTGTATCTTGGGAATGGTAGACCTATCACCTCTCTAAAGCCTACTGTCTCTTTAAACACTCAGAAATCTAGACAGATGATTGTCTTGCCTCTGACCCCTTCTTAACTGCTATAAATTGACAATCTACTTATTTTGTGTGTGCACAACACAGTGCTCATGTGGATGCCAGAGGATGATAGGAAGTATAGATTCTTGACCCTTCACCATGTGGGGTCCATGGTTGGAACTCATCAGGCTTGGTGGCAGATGCCTTTACCACTGAGTCAACTCCTGGGTCCCCACCTCCCTCTCCTCACATTTGACCGCAAGGAATTCCATTTTCTCCACCTGCAGTTCCAAGAATACATGAAAAGTACTTTCATGTTTTTTCCAACTATTTATGACTTGACTTGTGTCATCTTTTGTGTGGACTCCCACTCTGGGCTTTTCCTAATGGTCACTTCTAGAAACTTCTGGAAATAGCGTTTCCAAGATTCCCTTAATCTCACATATCACTTTACCTGGACATAGACCCCAAGTTGTCATTAGTTCCTATTAGAAGAAGGCTTGAGGGTCATGGAGGGTAGACTCTCTTTCCCATAATCACCTTGGCCCACCATCTGTGCTCTATTGAATTTTAATGAGGGCTAACTATAACAATTGCCTCTCCTTGGAATTTGAAATTCCACAAGCAAAGAGAAAATTTGAGAGGCAGAAGAGACAGACAGATCTCTGTGAGTTCAAGGCCAGCCTACTCTACACAGAGAGTTCTGGGCCAGCCAGGGTTGCATAGTAAGACTGTCTTTAAAAACAACAACATCAAAACCAAATAAACAGCAACAGACCAATCACCATGTGAATGGGGGAAAACATTGTAGTCACTTTTCCTTAATAATTAATGTATGATATGAAACAGGGGAGAGGGATGTGTGACTCAGTTGATAGAGGGTTTGCCTGGCATGCGCAATAAACTGGGTGTGGTGGCAAAGGAATATACTAATATTTGGAATGGAAGTTCAAGGCTCTGTTCCTCTCACACACACAACACCATAATATGAATCTAAGCAAGTGAAAACATTCCTTCCTCGCTATTAAAAAAAGGGAAGGGAAGAAGGAAGGTGGGGGTGACAGCTTTGTGGAGGCCCACGAAGGGAAGGGAGGCTGCTTCCTCCTGGCCAAGCATGGCCATTGGTACCGGCTGATCATTCGTATGCGCTCAGCTCTGCCTTCTATCCATGTTCCTGAGCAGACACAGGGCTTTCAGGAGAAGAAGGAAGGCACACCAGCGTCCCTTCTCCTAAGACTTTATCCAGAGGAGTCTGTCAATCACCAGAGCAGGACACTGATCTAAAAATGTTGGGGAAATGGAATGAAGTCCTCCTCAAGGTGAGTTGGCACAATGGGTCCTTTAGTCATTACCCCTGTCCCCTGGGGGATCAATGTGTGCTCATGAGTCACCCGTGAGCTTCCTCAGCCCTTTGTTCTCCCACCCCAGAGCTCCCACAGTCTCAGGAGCCAGCTCTGCTGCCTGATAAGGCTTGCTTACTCCAGTCCTCTCCTCAGATCCAGCCCCACCCAGAGGGAGAAACACCAACAATCGCCACGTCCTTTAACCTGACTCTTAACTCTGTTCTCAATTTACAAATTACAGTAATGTTCAGAATTTTGCTCCTATTGTCCCCAAAGTCTCCACTCAAGCCTATGAGAGGGGGCTGAAGACACGGCTTAGAGGTTAAAAGTGCTTCCTGTTTTTGCAGATGACTGGTGTTCTGCTCTCAACGTGCAGGTCAGGTGGCTCACAGCTGATCCTGTAACTCAGGTTCCAGGGGAATCCATGCCTCTGGCCTCTGTGGGCACCTGCACACAGTCTTAAAGATAATAAAAATACACATTAAAAAACAAAAGGACAAAGATAAAGAGGCTGGGGAGAGGGATATGATTAAAATCAGCTCTGGAGTCAAGACCCCGGCATCCTTGTTAAAAGATGGACACCGTGGTGTGGGTTTAACCCCGGTGAGGGGGGGGGGGGCAGACGCTGGAGCTTACTGGGGCTGCTGAGGACTAGCTGGCTTGGCCACACAGGTGAGTCCAGGTTAGTGAGAGACTCTCTCAAAAAATAAACAGGGGGCCCTAGAGGAGCCCCTGGTGCTGGACTTACAGGAGGTTGGCTCGCTGATTTGGATACTGGGAAGCAGCCCTCTGGAAGAGCAGGAAGTTCTCTCAGGTGCTCAGCCGTCTCTCCTGCCCTGGAATGTTTTTCTACACTCAGGATGACGTAAAGCCATAGGGTAGAGAATGAGGCCCAGAAGGCCTTGCAAAATGAACATGTGAAAAAGCCTCTCGGCAGAGAGGAAGGCAGGAGCCACCCCAGCACCCCTACCCATCTCTGCCAGCGCTGTCTAGGACCTCTGGAGCCACCGGCTTGGGCACAGAGGCTCACCGTTAGGTAGTAGCTTCTTGCTCTAGTTTCAGTTTACATCTCCTGATGACAAAGGATGTTGAAAGTTTCTTCATGTGCTTCTTAGGCATTTGTGTCTCCCTCTCTAAGTTATCTGTTTAAATTATTTGTACAATTAATTAATTAATTAATTTCACTCACACACACACACACACACACACACACACACTTGAGGTAGGATCTCATGTAGCCCAGGCTGGCCTGGACTTGTCTATGTTGACTGAGGATGACCTTGAACTTCTGATCTTCCTACCTCTATCTCCCAAGTGCCAGGGACACAGGTGTGTATCGTTCTGCCCTTGTGTCTGGTTCATCAGTGTCTAGCACTGAGCCCAGGGTGTCATGTGTGCTAGCCAGTGCTCTGCCTGCTCAGCTGCGTCCCAGTCCAAGGTTTTTCTATTATAATTAAGTTGCTGTCTTCCTGTTTTGGAGTCCCAAGAGCCCATTACCCAGGCTACCATGTTTCTAGCTCTTCATCCATCTCTTTGTGTATGTATGTATGTATGCATGCATGTGTGTATGTATGTATGTATGTATGTATATATGTATGTAGGTAGCAAGCATTAAGAATTTTATCCTCAACATGCATGTAAAAGTCTGGGCATGGCCACACATGCCCATAACCCCAGCTTTGGAGGCAGAGACAAGAGCTTGCTAGTCAGGCAGCTTAGCCAAAGGAGTGAGCGTCTGGTTCGGTGAGAGACCCCGTGTCAAGGGAACAAGGCAGAGAGCGATGGAGGAAGAGACCTGGGCCAGCATTCACACACACAATACTGGTACCCACAAGCTCACATGCAAGGAATACATACATACATCACATAATACAACACATTCACATAACACACACACACACCTAAGAAATAATAAAACTAAAAATTAAAGACTGGTTTTTAAAAACAGCACACATGTGGTATGAATTACAGGCAAAGCCTCATACACATCAAATAAAATAATAAGTCTAACAAGAAAAAAAAGGAGCACTGAGTGTCGCCCGTAGTACTACTCCAGAACCAGAGTCTGCTGCTGCTGCTGCTGCTGCTGCTGCTGCTGCTGCCGCCGCCGCCATATTGCTCAGTGGGGATGCTTATTAGACCCCTCTGTACCACTTCTGACCAGGAAGGGATGAGGCCTGCCAAGCACCTGACTCCTGGCTCTTCCCTGACTTATCTGGGAAAATATAGGTAACAAGACAATCATGGAGGCTGGGCATGGCAGTACAGGCCTTGAAGCCTCAGCACTCAGGGGGCAGAGGTAAATGTATCTTTGTGGCCAACCTGGTCTACATAGTGAGTTCCAGGCCAGCCAGGGCTATGATAGTGAGACCCATCCTAGGATAGCAGAACGTCTCCCTGGGAGAAATCCTGTCTTTACTGCTCCTTCCGGGTAGAAGAGCCTCACTTCCTGCCAGGCTCACAGCTCCTTGCATTTATTAATTTTACCCTAAGGGAGTGGCAGGGAGTTATTTCAAAAGACCAAACTCACCTCATATCCTGTACTTCCCCTACGGGGAAAGAACCTGGGTTCTGGACTATGGATCTGGAAAGGTAAAGATTCGGTATGGGTGGGGAAGTCCTAGCCGAGGACTATGAGTTGAAGGCCAGCCTGAGCTACACAGAGAGCGTGTCAAAAGAAGAAAGGGGGGAGGGAAAGAAGAGGCACCCCGGCAGGTGTACGTGCGAGGGTGCTGTGCGCATGCGTGTGCGAGGGTGCGGTGCGCATGCGTACTCGAGCGCCCTGGTCTGTGTAGAGGCATGCCTTTAACATTAGTCATTGTCCTCGGTCACTCTTTATGTTCTGTATTGAGGCGGTTTCTCTCCATGAACCCAGAGTCTGCCAGTTCTGGTTAGTTTCTAGTTTGACAGATTCCTGGGGAGGGGGGGATTCCTGTCTCTCCTCAGTGCTGGGATTATAGGCGGCCACTATGCCTACTGGCTTTTACATGGGGAGGGAGTTTTGCTCATCGAACCATCTTCTATCTTCCCAAACTCTTCTTTATGTATCTTTTAAATTTTTATTTGTTTATTTTTAAGTAAGTACACTGTAGCTATCATCAGATGAACCAGAAGAGGGAGTCAGATGGTTGTGAGCCACCACGTGTGTGCTGGGATTTGAACTCAGAACCTTTGGAAGAGCAGTCGGTGCTCTTAAACACTACACCACCTCCCCAGCCCCCTTTATGCTTTTATTTACTTATTTATTTTCTATGCGTTGTTTTTGCTATGTAACCCAGGCTGGCCTTGAACCTTGATCCCTCTGTTCAATCCCCTGATTGCTGGGATCATATATGTTGTACCACTACACTTGGCTCAAAAGAAGCAACTAAATAAAAATCATAGTTTATTCTATCTGTCGGGCTTTGTCTTCTCACATAATTACCACCCAGACAGGAAAACAGATGATATTTATTGGCATGACCTTTCAATATCTTAATTATTTATCTATAAACCAAGAGTAACAGTTAACTTGCCCAAAGAAAAGATGTTATGTGTAGGTGAGTTGGTCAAGAGTCAGCTAATAAGAAGGAGGTGCATCTATAACTGCCTGCAAAAAACTACTGTTCTTCAGGGGTGACCAGCAAAGATCCTACTGGCTCTCAACCCGTGTGTGTGTGTGTGTGTGTGTGTGTGTGTGTGTGCACAGGTGTGTGGACTGGTGCATGTGGAAGACAGAAGTTGACACCTAGTATTTTTCTCAACAGCTCCTCTTTTTATTTTTTGAGACAAAATTTCTTCCTGAACCTAGAGCTCATCAGTGTATTGACAAATTTGAGATTTGGGTTTCTTTATAAAACACAGAAATGGGGCTCTGTTGTGTGTGTGTGTGTGTGTGTGTGTGTGTGTGTAATATTTTAAAACATACCAGAAATGTTATAAGAATATGTTCTCATTTTAACCCCAGATGATGTGGGATGTAGGCCAGCCTCAGACTGCCCACAGCAGCTGACTATATCTTGCCTTGTGCTCTAAGCAGAGGTGTGATTTTGCCAGGGGTAGACAGTTTCTGTGATTGTGTGAAATTTGAAATTCTGGGTACTTTTCAGAGGGTGCATAATGCTGGAGCCCTGATAGGAGGAGCTGGTGTGTTGTTTTTGGTTGTTCAGGGGGTTGGTTGTGGTTTGTTAGTAGTTGTGGTGGAAGAAGAAACAAAAGGGAAGAAATTAGATTCAGGGATTGAATGCCTTAACTCAGGAACTTTAAAAAGGTCAGAGGCTGAGTTACATTCCCCAGACCACAAAGGGGAGGGGGAGACCAACCTAAGGGTGGGGACACGTTCTGAAGGACTAACTGTTGGCCACCTACCTCATCACCTAACAGCCAATTAGTTTAAATGTAACACTGTTCTGCCAATCACATTGTGTTTAATGGCGGCAGCCCTGAGGGGGTTATAAAATCCTGCACAGCACGAGGGGTCAATCTCCCTTCACTTGCAGAGAGGCCCCAGCATGATGGTTTTAATAAAAATTCCTCTTGCATTTTGCCTCAATTTCTGTCTCCACATGGTCCACTCAGGGTAAGTTAATACTGGTCGAGTCCAGTCGGTGGTGGCTCACACCTTTAAACCCAGCACTTAGGAGGCAGAGGCAGGCAGATTTCTGAGTTCCAGGACAGCCTGGTCTACAGAGTGAGTTCCAGGACAGCCAGGGCTACACAGAGAAACCCTGTCTCAAAAAACAAACAAACAAAAAAAGACTGGTCGAGTCGTTCATTTGGTGCGTTGGCTGGGAAACTACCTACTGTGGGAACCACTGGAGAAAGGAAATCGGAGGTCTCAAGAAGGACCGTGGTTGGTTTGTCTGAGTTTGTCTCTGTCTTCTGTGTCTCTGTCTGTGTCTTTTCTTTTCTCAGTGACTGTGGATTGGTTTTGTTTTGGTTTGTAACTCGGAGAGTTGTCTGTGAGAGCCATGTAAGAAATAACAGGCTGGCTCACCTCAGCCACAAATTCTGACCCACTACTAATCGGGCTTTCCACTTCCACCCCTGACAAGAAATCACCCTAACTGAAGTGAGGCCAGATAGGAAAAATGACCTAACAGAGGGACAATTTCAGGAAAACTAACAGAAGGACAATTTCAGGAAAACTAAAAGAGGAAAAATTTCAGGGGAAAAAAACCCATCAAGATGGGCAGGATAGGGTTAAGTGACCAAGGCAGTCACTCCATATGAGTTAATAGTTTTAAAATATCACTCAGGGTAGCCAATCACAGTTGTCCAACTCAGGTGACTGCCTAGACTTGCCCCCAAAATGTACATAAAAAGGGTGCGTTTTGTGAGCTCAGGGTCTCCTCTTGCCTGCGTGCTGAGGGACCCCAAGACACCTGGGAACATTAAACCTCATGCAGTTTGCAGCCATCCTGGTCTCTGTGTTCTTTTGAGTGAGGGTCTTCTGATGGACTCTAATAGTCCATTAGGGGTTGCCAGGAACAGCAGGTGGACCATAACACCGTGTCAACAGGAGTCCCAGGGGACGTTCTGGACTCTCCGTGGGAAGATAGTTCCAAGAGGATCCGACTTCATTTGGACTCAGTGGCGGGAAGGCCACGGCCAAGCCATTTGTGGCACATGTGGCAGGGGAGCATTGGTATTTTAGTTTTTGTTTTCCAAGTTTTGCTAAAATCTGATTTGTCTGTTTTCTGCAACATGTGCAGGAACACCTGATATCTGAAACTGGGCCCATCTAGGGTGCAAATCGTGTGTTGATTGTCCTTGCTCTGTGTTCTTGGACCTAGAGTCCCGCCCATGGCAGGGTCGAACAGTCTATGTACTGATTGTTTTTCTCTGTGTATGTTGGTATCTTGTTCTGTGTTTGTGGACTTAGACTGATGGCATTGTTTGGACTTTAGACTGACTGAAAAGCCACTCTCTGCTTCTCCATAGGGACCTTAGACTCACAGAGCATCAAAATCGGGTCACCTGACTCAAGCGGGCCATGTTGAAACAAAGGAAAGTCTGAAAATACTAAGGACCCCTGGTGGGGAGAATAAGTCTAAACAAGATAATCAAGGGGGCGCCACAGGGATTCTCTTTTTTTGTTTTAGTTTTTTGTTGTTGTTGTTTTGTTCTTCTGAGCATTCTTAGGAGTTCCCTGTGGGTGGATAATGGAATTTGGCTTATCTTTGACTCCAGGCAATAGGGGGAATCTGGAAAGTGGGGGTGGGGCTGAAAAGCTCTCAGAACAAAGAAGGGGTGACCAGAGCCACAGTCATTATTTCTCATTGGCTTATAAAAATGCCTAAAGAGAGACTTATACAGTATCTTAGTTTATTTCACTTATTTTAGATTGTTTTGGTTTTCATAATGGGTGTGATGTTGAGCTTTGTGGTTATACTATTCCTCTGAGAGAGAGGTCAAAATAAGAGATTTTCTGGCCCAAGGATGTCCTGCTTTAAAAAAAAAAAGTATCTTGTCTTTATGTTCTTTTGTTTTGTTTTTGTTTTTGTTTTTTGTTTGTTTGTTTTTTTGGATTTGGTTTTTTTCCAGACAAGGTTTCTCTATGTAGCCCTGGCTGTCCTGGAACTCACTCTGTAGACCAGGCTGGCCTTGAACTCAGAAATCTGCCTTCCTCTCCCTCACAGAGTGCTGGGATTATAGGTGTGAGCCACCACTGCCTTGCTGTCTTTATGTTCCTAAAAAGGGTGATTATGCTCTGGACATCTTCGGAAATGACGGAGGGAGACCTCAAGAGGACTAGATTACTAGATTCCAGAATGTCAAATAGAAAATCTGTCTTTGTGATACTAAAATTTTGTTTCGAGATTTATATATTACAGAAAATATCACCCCCTTCATATCTCAATGTTCATATTCAACTTGAAGAAGTTACCAAAAGTCGTCAACCTAGTTCCTAGAGATTCAGGGCTAGAAAGAGTTATTATTATTAAGTTGTCTCTAGGAAATATAGAAATAGTCATATTTGAAACAGAGAGAAAATATAATTGACTATATAGACATAATTTCATTTGGTAAAAGTCTTTATAATTGTTATTAAGTTCAAGGCATAAGTTCTATTTTGATACAGAATTTATTTTGATACAAAATCAAGATTTTTATTGGTATAAATTTCTTCTATTGATACTGAAAATTTAAAAATACAAGGTTTAAACCCAGTCCTTCTTTGCTGTTATCATACAGATCTGAGATGTTTAAGCCTTTGAGTTAAGGCCCAAATAAAACCATAAGGCTCTGAGTTTATTGTTAGGGTGTTTCCTAGATTTTAATCAGAAACAGCTGAAGATAGTTAACAGGCAACAGTCCACATTACTTTACATAGATAGTTGGTTTTCAAAAGCATCAGAAATCCATAGAATATGATGTTTAATGTTATTTATTTCACTTGTTGTAGAGAATATTCTGCAACTGACAGCTTCCCTTTCTTGGATTCAAAGAAGAAACTGAGCATTTATAGAGCTGCTTCTGTTGTGGTAAAACAGCCAGGAGGCAAAGATTGCCTCTCTTCATCTACTGACAAACTCTGTCCAGAAAAAGGACACTTTTACAGGTTAGGACAGCTTGATTTCTGCCAAGACAGAATGGCTTGTCCTTAATAATTCCTGATTCTTTAAGTCTGTCAGATGTTCATGGGCCAGAAGGTTGAAGACCGATGCTCCAACATTTTGAAGTATAAACTGTCCAGGTGTTCAGTCATCTCTATCATTTGGCTACGTCGTTGTAGAAGCTGTGTTAAGCTTCCTATATATTTTTTTCAGTTCATATTGGTCACTCTTGGATTTCTGACAGGGTTGAAGACTGTTAGTCTCACAGTCAGCCCAAGCTGGTGAGAGACCCCCAACTCAATGTTTTTAGACCCTTAAACAACTAGCCCAGCACAGAGTAACTTGTTTTTCTGCTTTCAGCTTGAGAGAACCCACCCTGTTCTAGTTCCAAAGTTTAACTATACAATGTGCCAAGGACGTTTGCTCCTGATGATCTCTAACCTTCCTTGAGGCATAAACTATTGCCTGACTTCCTCATTCTGTACTTCCCATTCCATGCATAATTTGTCCTCTGCCCCTTGCCTTGTGAATTGTGTCCTCCACCCCTTGTCTTGTGATTTTCCCCCTTTAAATACTCCTGACTTCAGTTGCACGGGGTCCCACAGTCCTCTGCCCCTATGCGGTGTACGGCTGTGGACCCCAGAGCTCTGGAATAAAAGAAATCCTCATGTTATTGCATCAAGACCGTTTCTCAGGAAAGATATGGGTGTCGCCTTCCGAGGCTTGGGGTGCTGGGGCACCCTTGGGTTTTGGGGTCTTACACTGGTTAATTTTGGAAAAAGTTGATATAGATTTAAATAGATAGTTTTCAGATGACATACAATTTATAACCAAGACATGAGGCAGGTGTTAATTCTTACAGTCTTTTAAGATTGTACAGATGACAAATGTTCTGTTTGATTGACATCTCTAGGTCTATCTCATACTTTATCATTTACAAATCTTACAATTTTATCTTATACTCTATCATTTACAAAACGGCAATAGTTATGTTCAATTTATGCTTAGAGAAAACGTTTTTATTAAACAGAAAAGGTTAAATGTTACAAGATTTTCTATCCATTCACATTGAGGCAGTGAGAGGCCAGTGATTAGAGGGAAGAGAGGAAAAGGGGCTAGAGAGAGAGGAAGAGAGGACCATAGGATCGGAGTAGGAGGAGACCTGAGACCACCTCCCCTGATACCTAGGTGGCTCTCTCACTAAGGGCATATTTCCCAAGAGACTGATTAATCTCTTTGAGACTGTTTTATTTATAATACAGAAGGCAAAAAGAATACCCCCTCAGACTCGGGGGGGGGGGGGGTGCCATTGATTGACCAGGCTGTCATGAACAGTGGGCTTTTCCTGAGTAGACCTGACTGGGACTTTAAAATGACAAAAGGTAAGGGGCACCTGAAGGTCCACCACCAGACTCCATGGGCAGGTCTCAAGGGGGCCACATGGCAACCCACAAATTGGACTAAGGTATGTGATGTTAAACAGGGACCACAGCCCTTTCTAGAGTGGATCATAGAGGCAATATACACACTATCACCCCAGGGGCAAGGAATATAAAAACTACTGGGACAATGGATTTTATAGACCAGGTTAGTAGAGATATCAGGAAAAAGCTTCAGAAGCTAGAGAAAAACGATAAGCCATTGAGATATTTAGTACAGGTTCCTGAGAAAGTCTGTAGAGAGATTTAGTACAGGTTGCTAAGAAAGTCTGTAGAGAGATTTAGTGCAGGTTGCTGAGAAAGTCTGTAGAGAGATTTAGTACAGGTTGCTAAGAAAGTCTGTAGAGAGATTTAGTGCAGGTTGCTGAGACACAGAGACAGAGGAGGGGAAGAAACAGAGAAAAAGAAAGAAGAAAACAACAGAGAAAGAAGTTACAGAGAGTCCTGGCTATAATAGTTAAAACAAAAAACAAAAAACAAAACAAAGCAAAACAAAAACAGAGAAGAGAGACAGAAAAGGACCAGTGAGCATACTGCAAGGAAAGAGGCCATTGAGCCAGAGTGTGCCCTAAGAAATAGGAGTCAGGAGCAGGTGTCCCTTCTCCCACAGCACTGAGCTGGCTGGCAGCCCCCACTCTTCCGCTGGTGTTAATCTCCGGCCCTTGTTCCTTGGAACAATAAGGGGCTTTCACCTTGCCGACCCAGACTGCCTCAAGGCAGTCTCACCTGGAAGCCAGCAGAGACCCGCCAGACTGGAAGCAGGCGACCCGCTGAGAAAATGGAGCCAAGGAGTTCTCAGCCTGCCCGTTGATGTTGGGGGGAGGGGGGGGCAGGGTTGTTTCCTAATATATCTTGGCAAAATAATATTAAAGTCAGTCCTGACCAGCAACTGTCGCCTCGACTCAATTTCTCTTTCGCCCCCTTCCCATCACCCCCAGAATTCTCTTCCAGGTATTCCGGTTCGCATGTGGCCATGGGCGGCTACAAGCAGGAATTCCCAGGCCTTGGGAAAAGCGCTCCCAAATGGCAAAGGTGTTAGCCCTGGGTGAAGACAGTGACTAGGGGAGATGGGGTTCTGACCCCCTCCCCCAACCCAGGACAACTCTGAGAGTGGAAGAGAAACCCACTCTGTTCTTGGTGGACACAGAGATACTAATTAGGACTAATTGGGCCATGCCCTCCTCTGCCTCGATCCCCTCCTTGAAAATCCCCCGCTGACTAAGGCAGGGGAAGGTAAAATGTCAATCTGAGAAGGTAAACAGTAGCCTATGAACCAAGGCCACCCTTTGCATTTCAGCATCTGAGCCTGGTCACCTAAAGGGAGCTGCAAACCCAGCCAAATTCCAGCAGGCCAGCCCCACCCCCACCCGCATCTGCTTAGAATCCTGGTGGGCCAGGAGCAGGGTGAGGAGGACCAAGGCTGCCCATTCGAAAACTCTAAATCAACAAAGGGCTCTTGGTATTCAGAGAATACTAATTTGCAGGGCACTCACTAAAAGAACATTTGATTGCTTATAAAATAATAAACTACAGCAGCAAACACGACTCCAGCCATGCAGCAGGAGCGAGACTCCTCCCTCTGTTTTAGAGCAGATGTGGGCATGGGAGGCCTCCCCAGCACAGCCCTTCCCTGTCTGGGTACTGTCCTACAATGTTGCATCAAGCCTTTCCAGGACCAGGGCCCTCTCCTTCCTTCTTCATGGGAATCATTTGCTATGCTAATTGTGTCTTGAGTATTCAGAGCTTCTGGGCTAATTAATATCCACTTATCAATGATTGCATTCCATGTATATTCTTTTGTGATTGAGTTACCTCACTTAGGATGATATTTTCCAGTTCCAACCTACATGAATTTGCCTACAAATTTCATGAATTCATTGTTTTTAATTGCTGAGTAGTATTCCATTGTGTAAATATATGACATTCTTTGCATCTATTCCTCCATTGAGGGACATCTGGGTTCTTTCCAGCTTCTGGCTATTATAAATAAGGCTACTATGAACATAGTGGAGCATGTGTCCTTATTGCATGCCGGGGAATCCTCTGGGTATATGTCCAGGAGTGGTATAGCAGGGTCCTCCGGGAGTGTCATGCCCAGTTTTCTGAGGAACTGCCAGACTGATTTCCAGAGTGGTTGTACCATCTTACAATCCCACCAGCAGTGGAGGAGTGTTCCTCTTTCTCCACATCCTTGCCAACACCTGCTGTCTCCTGAGTTTTTAACCTTAGCCATTCTGACTGGTGTGAGGTGAAATCTCAGGGTTGTTTTGATTTGCATTTCCCTAATGACTAATGATGTTGAACATTTCTTAAGGGGTTTCTCAGCCATCCGATTTTCTTCAGGTGAAAATTCTTTGTTTAGCTCTGTACCCCATTTTTAATAGGGTTATTTGGTTCTCTGGGGTCTAACTTCTTGAGTTATTTGTTTATATCGGATATTAGCCCACTGTCAGATGTGGGGTTGGTGAAGATCTTTTCCCAATTTTTGGTTGCTGTTTCCTCCTTTTGACAGTGTGCTTTGCCTTACAGAGACTTTGTAATTTTATGAGGTCCCATTTGTCAAATCTTGATCTTAGAGCATAAGCTATTGGTATTCTGTTCAGGAACTTTTCCCCTGTGCTCATGTCCTCAAGGGTCTTCCCCAGTTTCTTTTCTATTAGTTTCAGTGTATCTGGTTTTATGTAAAGGTCCTTGATCCACTTGGAGTTGAGCTTAGTATGAGGAGGTAAGAATGGATCAATTCACATTCTTCTGCATGCTGACCTCCAATTGAATCAGCACCATTTGTTGAAAAGGCTATCCTTTTTCCACTGGATGTTTTCTGCTCCTTTGTTGACCAAAGGTGTGTGGGTTCATTTCTGAGTCTTCAATCCTATTCCATTGGTCCACTTTCCTGTCACTGTACCAATACCATGCAGTTTTTTTAAACACTATTGCTCTGTAGTATTGCTTGCAGTCTGGGATACCGATTCTCCCAGAAATTCTTTTACTGTTGAGAATAGTTTTAGCTATCCTGGGTTTTTTGTTATTCCAGATGAATTTGAGAACTTTTTCTAACTATGAAGAACTGAGTTGGGATTTTGATGGGGATCGCGTTGAGTCTGTGTATTGCTTTTGGTAAGATGGCCATTTTAACTATATTAATCCTGCCAATCCACAAGCATGGAAGATTTTTCCATTTTCTGAGGTCTTCTTTGATTTCCTTCTTCAGAGATCTGAAGTTCTTGTCATACAGATCCTTTATTTGTTTGGTTAGAGTCTCACCAAGATACTTTATATTGTTTGTGGCTATTGTGAAGGGTGTCATTTCCCTAACTTCTTTCTCAGCCTGCTTATCCTTTGAGTATAGGAAGCCTACTGATTTGCTTGAGTTCATTTTATAACCAGCCACTTTGCTGAAGTTGTTTATCAGCTGTAGGAGTTCTCTGGTGGAGTTTTTTGGGTTACTTAAGTAGAATATTATATCATCTGCAAATAGTGATGGTTTGACTTCTTCCTTTCCAATTTGTATCCCTTTGACCTCCCTATGTTGTCTAATTGCTCTAGCTGGAACTTCAAGTACTATGTTGAAAAGATATGGAGAGAGAGGGCAGCCTTGTCTAGTCCCTGATTTTAGTGGGATTGCTTCAAGTTTCTCTCCATTTAGTTTGATGTTGGTTATTGGTTTGCTGTATATTGCTTTAACTATGCTTAGGTATGGGCCTTGAATTCCTGTTCTTTCCAAGACTTTTAGCATGAAAGGATGCTGAATTTTGTCAAATGCTTTTTCAGCATCTAATGAAATGATCATGTGTTTTTTTTCTTTGAGTTTGTTTCTGTAGTGGATTGCATTGATGAATTTCCGTATATTGAACCATCCCTGCATCCCTGATATGAAGCCTACTTGATCATGGTTGATGATTGTTTTGATATGTTCTTGGATTCGGTGGGCAAGAATTTTATTGAGTATTTTTGCATTGATATTCATATGGGAAATTGGCCTGAAGTTCTCTTTCTTTTTTGGATCTTTGTGTGGTTTTGGTATCAGTGTAATTGTGGCTTCATAGAACGAGTTGAGTAGTGTTCCTTCTGTTTCTATTTTGTGGAATAGTTTGAAGAGTATTGGTGTTAGGTCTTCTTTGAAGATCTGATAGAATTCTGCACTAAAACTATCTGGCCCCGTGCTTTTTTTGGTTGGGAGACTTTCTATGACCCCTTTTATTTCTTTAGGGGTTATGGGACTGTTTAAATGTTCTATTTGGTCCTGATTTAATTTTGGTGTTTAGAATCTGTCTAGGAAATTGTCCATTTCCTCCAGATTCTCCAGTTGTATTGCGTATAGACTTTTGTAGTAGGATCTGATGATTTTTTAATTTCCTCAGTTTCTGTTGTTATAGCTCCCTTTTCATTTCTAATTTTGTTAATTTGGATATTGTCTCTGTGCCCTTTGGTTAGTTTGGCTAAGGGTTTATCTATCTTGTTGATTTTCTCAAAGAACCAGCTCCTGGTCGTGTTGATTCTTTGTATGGTTCTCTTTGTTTCTTCTTGACTGATTTCTGCCCTGAGTTTGATGATTTCCTGCCTTCTACTCCTCCTGGGTGAATTAGCTTCTTTTTTTCCAGGGCTTTCAGGTGTGCCGTTAAGCTGCTAGTGTATGCTCTCTCCATTTTCTTTTTGGAGGCACTCAGGGCTATGAGTTTTCCTCTTATCACTGCTTTCATTGTGTCTCATAGATTTGGGTATGTTGTGTCTTCATTTTCATTAAATTCTAAAAAGTCTTTGATTTCTTTCTTTATTTCTTCCTTGACCAAGGTATCATTGAGTAGAGTATTGTTCAGCCTCCATGTGTATGTGAGCTTTCTGTTGTTTTTGTTGCTATTGAAGACCACTTTTACTCCATAGTGATCTGATAGGAGGCATGGGATTATTTCGATCTCCTTATATTTGTTGAGGTCCGTCTTGTGACCAATTATATGGTCGATTTTGGAGAAGGTACCATGAGGTGTTGAGAAAAAGGTATATTCTTTTGCTTTAGGATGAAATGTTCTATATATATCTGTTAAATCCAACTGGTCCAAAGCTTCAATTAGTTTCACTGTGTCCTTGTTTAGTGTCTGTTTTCCTGATCAGTACATTGAGGAGAGTGGAGTGTTGAAGTCACACACAATTATTGTGTTAGGTGCAATTTTTGCTTTGAGCTTTAGTAAAGTTTCTTTTACGAATGAGGGTGCCCTTGCCTTTTGAGCATAGATGTTCAGGATTGAGAGTTCTTCTTAGTATATTTTTCCTTTTTTTGTTTTGTTTTGTTTTTGGTTTGTTTTTGTTTGTTTGTTTGAGACAGGGTTTCTCTGTGTAGCCCTGGCTGTCCTGAAACTCACTCTGTAGACCAGGCTGGCCTCGAACTCAGAAATCTGCCTGCCTCTGGAGTATTTTTCCTTTGACCAGCAAGAAGTGTCCTTCCGTGTCTCTTTTGTTGACTTTAGGTTGAAAGTCCATTTTATCTGATATTAGAGTGGCTACTCCGGCTTGTTTCCTGAGACCATTTGATTGTAAAATTGTCTTCCAGCCTTTTACTTTAAGTAGTGTTTGTATGTGACACTGAGGTGTGTTTCCTGTGTGCAGCAAAATGTAGGGTCCTGTTTATGTATCCAGTCTACTAGTATATGTCTTTTTATTGGGGAATTGAGTCCATTGATGTTAAGAGATATTAAGGAATAGTGATTATTACTTCCTGTCATTTTTGATGTTATTTTTTATATTTGATTGGTTATCTTCTTTTGGATTTGATGGAAGAAGGTTACTATCTTGCTTTTCTAGGGTGTAGCTTCCCTCCTTGTATTGGTGTTTTCCCCCTATTATCCTTTGTAGGGCTGGGTTTGTGGAAAGATACTGTGTAAATTTGGTTTTGTCATGGACTATCTTGGTTTCTCGACATCTGTGGTGATTGGGAGTTTTGCTGGGTATAGTAGTTTTGGCTGGCATTTGTGTTTCTTAGAGTCTGCATGAGATCTGCCCAGGATCTTCTAGCTTTCATGGTCTCTGATGAGAAGTCTGGTGTGATTCTGATAGGTCTTCCTTTATATGTTACTTGGCCTTTTTCTCTTACTGCCCTTAATATTCTTTCTTTGTTTAGTACATTTGGGGTTTTGATTATTATGTGACAGGAGGTATTTCTGTTCTGGTACAGTCTGTTTGGAGTTCTGTAGGCTTCTTGTATATTCATGGGCATCTCTCTCTTTAGGTTAGGGAAGTTTTCTTCCATAATTTTGTTGAAGATATTTGCTGGCCCTTTAAGTTCTAAATCTTCACTCTAATCTATACCTATAATCCTTAGGTTTGGTCTTCTCATTGTGTCCTGGATTTTCTGGATATTTTGGGTTACAAGCTTTTTGCATTTTGCATTTTCTTTGACTGTTGAGTCCATGGTTTCTATGGTATCTTCAGCATCTGAGATTCTTTCTTCCATCTCCTGTATTCTGTTGTTGATATTTGCATCTATGCCCCATGATTTCTTCCTAAGGTTTTCTATCTCCAAAGTTGTCTCCCTTTGTGATTTCTTAGTTGTTTCTACTTCTGATTTTAGATCCTGGGTGGTTTTGCTCAGTTCCTTCACTTGCTTGTTTGTGTTTTCCTGTAATTCTTTAAGCGATTTTTGTGTTTCTTCTTTCATGACTTCTGCCTGTTGACCCAAGTTCTCCTGTATTTCTTTAAGTGATTTTTGCATTTCCTCTTTATTGGCTTCTATCTTTTGACCCATATTCTCCTGAATTTCTTCAAATGATTTTTGTGGTTCCCTTGTAAGGACTTCTAACTTTTGATCCATTTTCTCCTGTATTTCTTTAAGAGATTTATTTATGTCCTTCTTGTGTTCCTCTAACAGCATCATGACCAGTGATTTTTAATCCAAATCTTGTTTTTCTGGTGTGTTGGGGTATCCAGAACTTGCTGTTGTTGGAAAATTGGGTTCAGATGCTGTCATATTACCTTGATTTCTGTTGGTAATATTCCTACATTTGCCTTTTGCCATCTGGTTATCCCTGGCGCCAGCTGGTCCTGTTGTCACTGGCTGGTGCTTGAATTTCCTGTGAGCCTGTAAGGCTATTTTCACACCACTGGATTACTGGGTTTCCCCTGGCACAGATTGCTGATGTGCTGCCCTCCTCTTGGGTGCTGTTGGAGCCCAGGTGTGTCCTACTCCAAGCAATGTTATACTCAGGTTGTCTCTGTGAACTGAACCTGGTGCTGCCCATCTACTCTGCCTGGGACCAAAGATGGCGGCAGGGATCCTTCAGGCACCCTGCAGGGCACAGACTAACCGCAGATCTGCCCAGGTCCTGGATGCAGGCAGCAGCCCGCACTTCGGCAGTCTTTGCCCCCAGAGATCCCAAACTCGGGACATCTCAGTACCTGGGGCTGCCTGCCCCGCCAGACCATGAATGAAGATCCACAATACTATTTCTTTCCCAATGTAACTTTTATTGTCCTTTCAAATGATGTTCCCGTTAGCAAAAGAGAAATGAACTGGAGAATTGTCTTGCTATCTTTCAAGAATGAAAGAGGAGGTGGTGGAGGGGACAAGAGGAAGAGGAAACAGAATGAAGGTATATCAGCAACACTGGGAAGCTAAGTCAAATTACCCAAAAGAGCCACTTCTTCCAACCTTGCAAATCACCTGGCACCCTAAGAAGGAGGTGGCCCAGTCAGGAGGCTGGTAACAGTTTTATTCCATTTTACGGATTTTTGGGGCTGTCGGCAGCAAGAGATGGCATAAGACAAGCCTGTGATCACAACCCAATGGACAAAACTACCTCTGAAGGCACTGAAAGTAACCCACTCAGGCTCCAAAATAGGGACAAAAGACCAAACAGCCCAGGGCCTAGGCCCCACACCCACCCTGAGCCCAGAGATAAAGCCGTATGGCCCTCCTCTGGAAAGAAGAGCCTGTCTGAGAAAACAAGACAAAAGCAATGGAATTCTGACACTTATTACAAGATTAAAAATACCATATGTGACAAGAAATAGAATTATATATAAAATATTATATAATTCTATGTGTGTGGGGGGGCCGGGAGGGGTTAGGTGGGTCTCTCATCTCGCCCAAGCTGGCCTTGAACTCTCTGTAACTGAAGTCGATGACACTGAGTTCTTGATTCTCCTGCCTGCACCTCCTGAGTGTTAAGATCACAGGGGTGTGCTACCATGCCCAGGCATTCTACCTGTGTAAAGTATCTAGAATCAACAAACTGATAAAAAGAGTAAAGCAGATGTTACCACAGGCTGCAGGGAGGAAAGAATGGCGTTTATTCATGAGTGCAGAGTCTCAAGTTGGGATAATGGGAAAGTTCTAGAAATGGATAGTGAGTAGTATTGGCACAGAATGGTCTGCTTATCATGGCTAAAATGATCATTTTTATATTATGTGTCTTTTACCATTGGGGCTCAATGGTGAAAATAAATGGCCTCTCTTCTAGAGGATCAGGGTTCAACTCCCACCAGCACCCACACACTTGTCTGGGTTCTGACAGCCTCTTTTGAACTCTACGGGCATGCACACCACACAGGGAAATACATGAAGATAAAATACCCATACACTAGAATAAAAATAAACTAAGTCTCTTCCCCCACCCTCCCAGCCCTCAGAGGATGGTTATGAAACAGCTATGCACAGCACTCAGAAAGTTAAGGCCACCTGATCTCTGAGGCCAACCTGGTCAACAGAGTGAGCACCAGGACAACCAGGGCTACACAGAGAAAACCCTGTCTGGAAAAACAAAACAAAACCAACAACCAACCAACCAACCAACCAAACAAGTGGGAATAAAGGGCCGAGGAGACTGCCCAATGGTTAGGGCCATTTGCTGCTCTTGTAGAAGATCCAGGTTTGGTTCCCATCACCCACACGACAGTTAGCAACTATCTGTAACTCAGTTCCAGGGACTCTAACTTCCTATTCTGACCTCCACAGGTCCTGTATGTATGCGGTGTGCACAGATAAATATATGTAGGCAAAATACCAACACATATTAAAAAATGTCTCCAAAGACACAAAATCTTTTTCAAAGGTTTGTTACTCTTTTATTCATGTATATGATTCTATGAGTCTATGCAAAGTCTTGTGCTTATATGTATATCTATATCTATCTATCTATCTATCTATCTATTAATTGTCAATGGGTCTTTAACCTGGAGGAAAAGAAAATCTCTAGGTTAATCCAACAAAGCAGTCATAATTTTTATTTTTCTAGATTTTTCCTCACAGAACCTGTAGGGTGCAGACTATTTTCCAGTTACTTTAATAAAAAAGGTAAAAGTGAATGGAAATGAATATACAGAGAAAGGGAGAAAGCTGATGTCATGTGTCTGTGGGGATTATGAGGGTTTGATCCCAGGGCCTCAGCACACCAGGCAAGCCCTCTACCTATAGAGCAGTACCTGTATCCTTAGTCTCATAGACATCTTGAGTAAGTAGCTGAATCAGAAGACTCTGACCTATCACTACTCTCAGTGAACATCAAAGGATTGTGCCCCATCAGGTCTTTATTGTGTGAACTCATACAACTCAACAAGTTCAAACATGTACTCACTAGATGCTAGGGCTCAGAGACCTGACAATAAACAGCAGTGTCAAGGTCCCCTCAGTCCAGCAACTATGGTTCTTACTGTCTCATAGCTGCCGCCTTTTTGTATGGGATTTCTGATCTTTTGTGAGACTGTGACAACCTCCACCTAACTGGAGTTTACTTGGGAGCTGGAGAGATAAATGGTTCAGTGAATTAGTGCTTGCTGTTCTTCAAGAAGACTGTGGTTACATTCCTGCACTTATGTTGAAAAGCTCATAACCATCTGTAACTCTAACTGCAGGGGAGCCCACACCCACAGCCATGCACATATAAATAAATAAAATTGTATATTAGCAAAAGATTCCCTAGGGCTTCGCCTTTGACCACCAGTCTTCTAAGTCATGAGACTCAGGGCAAGCCAGGCCTTTTGGGACAGATGGCCCTCCCCATTATAGCTGTCCTCCAGGCATTCATTCCTAAACCACAATTGAATCTTTATTGAGAGGGAACACAATGCCTTTCAACACTTGGCAACTGGCAGTAAGCTATGGGAGAGAGGAAGGGCTGACTCCTACCTCAGAACTGAGCCTTCCAAGTCACTGCCAGGCCTGACCAGACAGCTAAGAGCTTCTCTCTGGAGAAGCAGAAGGTGAGACTCAGAATAGCCAGCATGGAAGTTTTAATAGAGCCGTGTCTCAAAAAGAACTAGAGGCCACATTATTAAAATATTCAGGTGAGTTCATGGTCCAAACGTCTACTTGTAATCATACTGTAAGGTTTTTTTTCTACTTTGAAACTTAGGTTAATAACAGAAAAACAATGTCCTTGAAAAATGGCTGATGTCCTACAATGGAATGAAAATGTGTATAGTTTAGAGAGTGATTATATTCCTTAATTGTTCTCACTAAGAAAATGGATGTGGAGATCAGCAGATCAGCGGCAGGGTGGAGGAATCAGAGCCCTGAAGGGGTCCTAAGACCCAGATCAATGATAATATGTAAGCGTGTGGGACCAGGAGGGGGAGATCACAAATGCAGACATGGTGGACGAGACGCCACAGGACCCGGTGGAGCGCCCTACTCAGGCGTTGGAGAAGCACAGCACAGAAAAGGACACTTCGGCCCATATCAAGAAGTAACGTGACAAAAAGTACAACTCCACTGGGCACTGCATCGTGGGGCAGAGGTTCGGTAGCTACATGACCACGAAACCAAACACATCATCTACTTCTACCTGAGTCAGGTGGCCAGTCTTCTGTTCAGATCTGGTTAAAAGCATGGGCTGTGCCAAACACCCAGGGATCCATCCAAAAGATGCAGAAAATAAATACCAGATGCAAGAACTGCATCCTAAATTCCAAATACCAGACACTGAATCTTCAGCCTTGCTAAGAGAACGCCTCGTTTGAATCTGTTGCTTTATGCAGGGCACCATCCTCCGTTCATGTTTATGGTTATAAATTTATAAGGGGGCTGGTGAGATGGCTCAGTGGTTAAGAGCACTGACTGCTCTTCTGAAGGTCCTGAGTTCAAATTCCAGCAACCACATGGTGGCTTACAACCATCCATAATGAGATCTGATGCCCTCTTCTGGTGTGTCTAAAGCTACAGTGTACTTACATATAAAAATAAGTAATTTTGTTTTAAAAATAGAATTCATAAAACCATTTGCTTATATCTGTATTTATTTTCTAGTCCATATTCTGTGTCCCATTTTTTTTTTTGCCCTTAGGTCATTCCTTTAAAAATATCTGTTGGAGGGCTGGAGAGATGGTTCAGTGGTTGAGAGAACCATCTGCTCTTCCAGAGGTCCTGAGTTCAATTCCCAGGAACTACATGGTGTCTATAATGGGATCAGATGCCCTCTCTGGTGTGTCTGAAGACAGTAACAGTGTACTCACCACATACATAAAATAAATATATCTTGAAAAAAGAAAGAAAGAAAGAAAGAAAGAAAGAAAGAAAGAAAGAAAGAAAGAAAGAAAGAAAGAAAGAAAGAAAGAAAGAAAGAAAATGAGAAAAAGTCTGTTGAAGTTGTGAGGAAGAAGGAGAAGAAGAAGAAGAAGTAGAGGAAGAGGAGGAAGAGGAGGAGGAGGAAGAAGAAGAAGAGGAAGAGGAAGAAGAGGAGGAGGAGGAGGAGGAAGACAGGAGAAGGAAAAGAAAATAAGTGGGGAACCAGGGAGATGGCTTACCTGGTAGAGGCTTCATGCCCAGGTCTAATGACCTAGTTCAACCTCAGGATCTCCTAGACTGACAAGAAAGAACCAACTCCCAGTACATGTCCTGTGACCCCGGCAACACCATAGCCATAGCTATGTGTACCGTAGCACAGAGCACATATACACACATGGGCTCACTCACAAATAGGCAGACATTTCCACATGGGGAAGCAAGCCAGTAAATAACACCCCCCCCCATGGCCTCTGCATCAGCTCCTGCTTCCTGACCTACTTGAGTTCCAGTCCTGATGTCCTTTGGTGATGAACAGCAATGTGGAAGTGTAAGCAGAATAAACCCTTTCCTCCTCAACTTGCTTTTGGTCATGATATTTGTGCAGGAATAGAAACTCTGACTAAGACAGACAGCATAGCAACAAGCTGGAAGGCCCCCCCAGAGTGGGCCTTCCTCAGTCAGACCTGAGGTAATGAGTAACGTGCGAGAATATTATAGTTGGTTGTTTAAAAAGGACTTGATGACTTTATGTGATTAGATGTTTTGTCTGAATGTTTGTGTATGCATCATGTGCATGCCTGGTTTCTGTGAAGAGCAAAAGAGGGATAGAATCCCCTGAAACCAGAATTCAGACAAGCTACCTTGTGGAGGCTGGGTATTTGATACAGGTCCTCTGTAGGAGCAACCAGTGTCTCAGCCTTGCAAAGCTCTCCAGCCCTGCTGTGGGTGTGAAACTTGAACATCAGTAATGGAAAAATTGTTCAGCTTTGGGTCTGAAGGCTCATGAGCTCCAGGAATACAACCGGTATTTCCTCTGTTGTGCCTGTCACCAAGGCCCAAGAAATACAAAACCCTGTCCAGCTCAGCGGTGGGTCTCATACGTTACCTATGTGGATAATTGACATTCATGATGCAGGCATTAAGATCTGGACTGTCTGAGCTCAAATCCTGGCCTGGCTTTTTAGTAGCTTTCTGACTTGCTCAAGTTATTTTCCTGTTCACTTAGTATTAGTATTGGAAATAACACAGCCTACTTCACAAGGGCCCTGAGAAGCCAAGGAGGTTACACAACAGGAGCCACTAAGCTGTGTCCCTGGATTCCAGGGCGTGCCCTCTGATAGGCTGGCTCTTGCCGCTGCTTTTCATCCAGAAGCAGCAGAGCTTTCTGGAACTGGCCAGGGCTGTGACTATGAGCTCAGGAAAAAGGATTCCCAGGCCTGCAGACCGACAGGTTGCACAGTTTGCCTGAGCCACTGCCCCTGAAAGGAAGAGGGTAGCTCCCAGCTGTGAGGTGGAGACTATATGTGCTCTGGGCTCTACCAGGCTGCTGTCTAACCTTGCTTTTTGTGTTGTGAGTTGTCAACTGAGGCCGAGTCAGAATACCTGGAGAACACTGGAAATTCCCCGCAGCCTTTGCTCACCTCATAAAAACTGATGAAAGACAGACTTCTCACTGGGAGCCTTCCATTTTTCTTAACTGAAGGATATTTCCATTTAAATAATCTGTTTTTATTTTTTAAGTTATTTTTAAGTTACCACTAAATAAAATGTTTATTTATTTTTTTATTTACTTATTTTATGTTTTGGTTCTTAGAGACAGGGTTTCTCTGTGTAGTCCTGGCTATCCTGGAACTTGTTCTGTAGACCAGGCTAGCCTCAAACTTGGAGATCGACCTACCTCTGCTTCCTGAGTGCTAGGATTAAAAGTGTGCGCCACCACTGCCCGGCTAAATAAAATGTTCATTATCTACACAGTTGTACTGAGGCTGTCGCCCCACAGTGGAGTCAGTGCTCAGTGAAGATGGCTGACACACCAGCTTCAACCCCTATTATGAGGGAAGAACACTCAATTATAGGAGATCCAGTAAAGGAGGAAATGAAAGCTCTCTAATGCCCTAGTAAAAAGGATGCAAATATTCCAACAAAATCCAGCGGAGCCAGGTATGGTGGCACACTCCTGAAATCCCAACAACTAGAGTTAGAGGTAGGCCCATCACAGGTTCAAGACCAGCCTGAACATGCATGGTGAGTGGCAGAATACCACAGTTGGTAGAGTGAGACACTGGATAAAAACAAAAATAAAAACACAACAACCACAACGTGGGCTGGGGCTGGGGCTCAGTTGTACAGTGCTTGCTTAGCATGTGTGAGGGCCTGGATTTGATCCCCACTACTGCATACATTCTGACTAAAGGCTCGAGTAAGGCTCAATGGGAAGAAATATTTGCCTTGAAAGTCTGAAAAATCTGAGTTTAATACATGAAGTTCACAGTGCAAAGACAGAACTGACTCCCCAGATATGTTCTCTGACTTTCACATGTGTGCTGGGATATTGGAGTGCACTCATGTACACACACACACACAAACACTCACTTAAAAAATAAAGTTAACGATTATACTTGGCTGTGATGTTCACAAGTGAGACCCTGTTCCCAAACAAACAACAAACAAAAAACTAGGAAAGTAAGCAAGGAAGTTAGCATTTCCCTGCAAATTATAGGAGACAGCGCCATCTACTGACCATGAAACTTGCAGGCCTCAAGCAACAAGCTAGGACCTGAAGGAAGCTGTACTTCACCAGAGTGCATAGGGGAGAAGGCGTGGTTAGGAAAACCCAGCCAGCCTAGCAGTGGTAGCACACACCTTTGATCCCAGCACTTGGGAGGCAGAGGCAGGCAGATTCCTGAGTTCCAGGCCAATCTGGTCTACAGAGTTCCAGGATAGCTAGGGCTACACAGAGAAACCCTTTCTCGAAAAACAAAAACAAAACAAAGCGTGCTGGTATCTGAGTGTCTGAGTCTCATCCTTGTTAATCTGCTTTCCATTGCCAAAACAGTGAATAAATCAACTTAATTTTAAGGGAGTCCAGCAAGGTGGCTCGGCAGATAAAGTGCTTGCTGTGCAAGCCTGGTGACCCAAGTTTGAGCCCCAGCATCCATGTAAAAGTATAAGGAGGAAACTGACTGGCCTCGGATCTCCATGTGTGTGCAGTGGTACACATCTGTCTGCCTTTCCACATTCAAACATACACACACACACACACACACACACACTTGAAAAGATTTTTTAGTTGGTGTGATTTACTTGGTTGGAATTGGTATGGTCCCCATAGACTCATGTGTTTGAATGCTTGGCCCATAGGGAGTAGGGAGTGGCACTATTAGGAGGTGTGGCCTTGTTGGTGTAGGTGTGGCCTTGTTGGAGGAAGTATGTCACTGTGGAGGAGGGCTTTGAGATCTCCTATGCTCAAGCTACATCCAGTGTGTTACATAGTCTCCTTCTGCTGCCTGTGGATCAAGATGTCTGCCTGCAGGCTGCAGTACTTCCCACCAAGATGATAATCTCTGAACCTGTAAGCCAGCCCCAATTAAATGTTTGCCTTTATAGGAGTTGCCTTGGTCATGGTGTCTCTTCACAGCAATGGAAACCCAGACTAAGAAAGTTGGCTGGGGATGGTGGAACAGGCTTTTGGTCCCAGCACTTGGAAGACAGAGCCAGGCAGATCTCTGTAAAGTTTGAGAACAGCCTGGTCTTCACGATGAGTTCCAAGGCAGTCATGATTGAGACACTGTCTCCAAGAAAATAAAATGAAACTTTAAAAATGTTCACATAAATGGAGTAGAGGTGTGTTTTGGATCACAGCCTCTGTGGTTCTGGTCTATGGATGCTTAGCCCTGTTGGATTTGGGCCTCTGGTAGAACAGAACATCATGGATACTCACCTCAGCAATCAAGAAGCAAAAGAAAGAAGAAAAGGCTGGTAGCTCAATCTAATTTCCTTCTACTGGAAATTAAACCTTACAACATGGGCCTCTGGAACCCATTCACAATAACACAAATGTAGCATGCCTGATCCTATATACAGTCCAAGTCAATGAACAAGCCAAGAAGAGTTGTGGTCTTGCTAAAATTCCTTCCATTCTAAGAGTGCAATGACAAACACAAGTGGGTTTTGGTTGAGGCAACGAAAGAGTTAATTAGGCTTACTTACAAAGTGAGGAGTTAGGGGCTCCCTCAGGGGAGCTTAAAGCAGCTGGGCAGAGATGGTGCACACCTTTGATCCCAGCACTCAGGAGGCAGAGGCAGGCAGATGTCTGAATTCAAGGCCAGCCTGGTCTATGGAGTAAGTTCCAGGACAGCAAGGGTTACACAGAGAAGCCCTAAGGGGAGAAAAGAAAGGTGGCCACACCAGAAGGTTTGAACCTCACAGAGATGGCAGCTTCCCGGGGCTGTGTAGATGGGATGGATAGAGCCCCCTTACTCATCTTTCCCTACCTGTGGCCCAGTACCCTAAGACCACATTCAGCTAGGGTGGAATGTCATACATCTGCTTGGGAGGGTTGGTGAGGCAAGCGAGGGTCCCATGACCCTCCCACCCTCTTCTTCTAGAAGGAAGGTGCATAGTCATCAGGCCCTGGTGTAGGGATTTTTGCAAGCAGGCACAGAAGAACTCTTGAAGATGGTGGCAGTTTGGATCAGAAAAGTCCTGTACAACAGGCACATACCTGCAGTCCCCACACTTGGGAGGGAGGCAGAAGGACCAAAAGTTTAAGGTTGTCTTTGCCTACAAATTAGTTCTGAGTTCATCCTGGACTACAGTAGATGCTGCTTATTTGTTTGCTTGTTTGCTTGATTTCTTGCTTTTTTTTAAATAGTGTATTCAGGCTGGTCTGGAACTCACAGAGATCTGGGTGTCTGCCCCCTGAATCGTGGGATTCGTGGTGCACACCACCACTTCTGCTCTTTAAAAGAGCAACAATAGGGAGCATGCATAAGCAACAGGGTGTCTTTCAAGAATGGCCCATGAAGTCTAGGAATGTTGTCTGACTCAGATGTTTGAGAAGTCATGGGAGCTGATGTGTTGTGAGGCTGAGGGAGGAAACAGGGAAGATGGTTTAAAAACAGAGCTCAAAAAGCTCACTAGATCTGGAGCTGCCCTCGAATGAGGGAGCTTGTGTGTGCAGAAGTGAACCCTGAGATGACAGGGTGCTGCCCTTGCCCCAGTGAAATCTCTAAAACAAAATTTTACAGGCTGAGGTTAGAAATGTCTCCTGGGGCTCTCCAGAACACTCTATTCAGAAGCTGAAAATCTCACTTGGCAATTTACTTTACTTCTAAACTCTTCTCCTTCCTAGTAGCTGGGACTAAGAAAAACCAAGCAAATTAAAATGTAAAAGAATCCATCTTGTAGTAAGTCACTAGCCAGAAATTTCTGCACTGCTTTGCTCCAGTCATTTATGTAATCACATTTACCTCCCAACAGGATATAAATGAAGTATGGCTCTAACACTACGGTATAGAAAACATTAATAGCAGGTAGTGAAATTTTTCCAGGAACCCCAAAATTACAGGTTCCTTTTGTTATTCGACCTTCATGCTATGTCCTTGCAGGACAGGTGGATTTGGGTCTGGTCTTAGACAATAGGCTTACAAGATATTTACATTTGGGGAACCTTATACAAAGTCCTTGCCAAACAGGTGGGTGTTGGGCAAATTAGAAAGAATTTACAATTGAGTGGGTGCAGGGCTCAGAGCTTCCTCAGTGGAAGCTTGTGAGGAACTGCTTTTGTCTTGCAGACCCCACCTAGGGAGTTTGACAAAATGTCCTTTAAAATATAATTAAAAAGTTTATATCAAGAAGATTGTTGTTGTCTGTGTTCGAGCTTCTAAATTTGTTCCAGGAGAAAACGTTTTTTACCTGAGTGATTTTATATGTCTTTGTGCCTAATGGTTATGCTAATTGTTCCTTGGGCCTGCTTTACTGGATATATCTTTTTTTTTAATTTATTGATACATTTATTTACATTTCAAATGATTTCCCCTTTTCTGGACTCCCCGAAAGTTCCATCAACCCCCTTCCCTCCCCCTGTTTTCCCACCCATCCCTTCCCACTTCCCTGTTCTGGTTTTGCCCTATACTGCTTTGATATGTAAATGTCAACCCCTCATGCTTAAAGGCTCATGCCTCAAAATAAAAAATACACTCAGATCCAAAAACCACCTCGGTGTCTATGTGTCATTTTGCCAAACCCATGCCTTCCTGGACCAAAAGAATTCTGGTTATCCTGCAGCTGAGTTTGGACTGCGGCAACAAGGGGCAAAGTTTGTCTGGTTTAAGGCATTTCCTGAGTTTGCACTGGCACTGTTAACTGATTGGTCGACTCTGTATTAGCTAGTCAGTTTTCTTTGAGTGGGCACTTGTTGCTAAAGAGAGTGTGTTCATGGAGGCTGGAGAGATGCCAGCGAAGTTAAAACCACTTGCTGTTCTTTCAGAAGACTGGAGTGTGGGTCTCAGCACCTGTATCAGGTAGCTCAACCTCCTGTGACTCACTGAGTACCCAGACCCACTCAGTCACAGGATTTTCCCAAACATGGGTGTTTAAGAAAATATTTTACACTTACTTACTACCTCTCCCTCCCTCCTTCCTCCTCCTGGAAACTTTAATTCACATGTCAAATCAAAGACTTTTCACTTCCATCCAGAAGTCAAGTAGGGAAATCAAGTAGCCAGCTAGAGGGTCTTTGTTTTGTTTGTTTGTTTGTTTTTGTTGTTGTTGTTTGTTTTGCTTTGATTTTTTTGTGTGTTTTTTGGGTTTGGTTTTTTCCGAGACAGGGTTTCTCTTTATAGCCCTGGCTGTCATGGATCTCACTCTGTAGACCAGGCTAGCCTCGAACTCAGAAATCCGCCTGCCTCTGCCTCCCAGAGTGCTGGGATTACAGGTGTGCGCCACCACCGCCCAGGTCAGCTAGAGCTTCTGATTGAGCTTTCTCTTCACGGTGGAGCATCCAACTTCCTCTTCTCACCACAAGCTTCCCCACCCCCAAGACAGGGTTTCCCTGTGTAGCCCTGGCTGTCTTGGAACTCACTCTGTAGACCAGGCTGGCCTTGAACTCACAGAGATCCATCTGCCTCTGCCTCCCATGCACTGGGATTAAAGGTGTGCATCACCACCACCCACTCGAACAAACAATTTATTACTGTTTAGTGTATTTATGGGGCAGGGCACATGCCATGTTTCACACATGTTAGAGAACAACTACTGGGAATTAGTTCTCTCTTTTTAGCTTGTGGGGCCCACATGGCAAATGAGGTGGTCAAGTCTGGCAGCAGGTCCCTTTAGCAGCCAAGACATCTCACCAGCCATTGGAGAAAATACTTTAAATTAACATGCTGGGTCTGGGACAAAGGATGTGCTTTTGCTCTCAGAGCCTACTTTCAGCAAGCTGAAACAGCACAGGACGGTTTACCACTATCTCACATAGGTGCTCAGCGTAGGTCAACCCCCACTGCGTTGCCCTGGGCCAATCCCTGCATCCACGAATGGGATCCCTTGGCCCGGATACTTGTCATGGAGTTGGGTTTGGGGGATAGAAGCCAACATGGTCTAAATGTTAAAATGTTGTCTTAGGTAATTCAAAACCCCTAGTGAAGATAGCAAGTATAGTGTCAGTCACTCCAGGATGTCCAGTCACATGACTCAGCAGTTAAGAGTACTCCTGCAGTACATACTGACCCCAGTTGACTTCTCAGCATCTGAGCCAGGCAGCTCAAATTTACCTTGATTCCAGCTCTAGGGGACATAATGCCTCTGAACCCCATAGTCATCTACACCTGCGCATATACATAAAAATAAAACATCTACCCCTACACACATAGAAATAAAACAAATCTCTGAACATGAATGAGACTTGTGCTAGGAACTGAGGACTAGCTTGGACAGCTCTGGTGGGGCAGAGGCAGGAAGAGCAGAGATTTCAGGTCTTCTTCTGTTGTGTAAAATGTTCGAAGCCAGCCTGGGACAAGTGAGACTCCCAACACAAGAAATAACACTATCTACCAAAGACATTTTATTACATCATTGCTTTCCATAGTGAATAGTCCAAGACATATAATAACAAATAAAAATACCTTTAGAGAGGACTGGACATCAGAGAGACACAAGGGCACAATGAACATTTAAAAAGACACAGGATGGATGGATGTATCCTCTGTGTATGTGTGCACATATGCGTGTGTTGGTGGCCACTGCTAAGCCTCCATCATGGAGCAGGCTGAGGCCCAGTGAAGCATCACTGAGCGGACACCTGGCCCCTCTGACAGAGTTCCAGACAGAGGCCTGTGGTGTCTGTCACAGGGCTTCACACTGACTGCTGCTTTTTATGGCTTTCCCGTGATCTATGTCTTAGGGGCGGCAGCACCTCAGAGTACCCATTAGCTGCCTGAGGGGGACCTCATCAAGGGAGAAGATGCCACCTGCTACCTTCTCCCTCCCTCAGCCTCCTAGCAGAGCTTCCTTGGCCTCCCTCTACTTCCTATGCTCATGGTTTTCCTCCCTGCTTTTCCTACCAACTAACATCTGAAAGACTTGAGTGTCCCCACAGAGGACAGAGCTAGTCCAAGCCTTCTTATTCTCATCTGAAGGGACCTGGGTCTCCATGGTCCTCCTGAGAAAGCAGGTCATCCTTCTGTCTCTTGCCTGTGTTCTTGAGGTGAGGCCCTATCACAAGCAGCTGGCTGTTCAAGGGTGGCCAGAGTCCAGAGCACAGGGGAGGCACTGCTCAGGGATGAGCTACAAGGGTGCTCCCTCCCTCTAGATTGGAAATGCTAATGGTTGGCCCACCAGGAAAGAGAAGCCCCATGCCAGCCCCCACCACAGTAGCATTCCGTACTAACTGGAGAAAATCAACTCTTACAAAGGCTCATAGTATCTATGTACATTTAATTTGATGGGTGTGTCTTCAGCAAGCTGTGTTCTTCATGCAGGTCCTCACCCAGAGGGGTTGGCAACCAGTGCAGAGGATTGCTGGAGGTCAAACTTTGTCTCTGCCCATTTCTCCTTGTCTTTAAGATTGCAGCTTGTGTGGGCTGGGCTAGGGAAGGGTTCCAAATTCTTATCATTCTATAAAGGAGGAGGAGGAGAGAGAGAGAGAGAGACACCAGTTTAGAAAAGATTTCCAGACAGCAACAGGAGAAAACCGAGATTTGTCAACTCTTTTTAACACTTTTTTTTCTTCTCCAGCTTTCTCCCTATTCTCCCTTGTGTCTTTGGGGTGTCTGTCTGTCTGTCTGTCTGTCTGTCTGGTTGGTTTGAGGCAGCATCTTTATAGCTTAACCTGATGTGGTGTTTTGAATGAGGATGGCCCCACAGACTTACATGTTTGAATAATTGGCCCCCATTGGAACTGTTTGAGAAGGATTAGGGGTGTGGCCCTGATGGAGGAGACATGCCCCTGGAGGCAGCTTTGGGGTCCACACCATTCCCAGTTAGCCCTCTCTGCCTCAGACTTTCAGATAAGGATGTAAGCTCTCAGCCTCTGCTCCAGTGCCACGTTTGTCCGACTGCTGCCATGTTCCCCACCATGGTAGCCGAGCTCTTACCCCCTGAAACTGTAAACCTCACTAAACTCTTCCTTCTACAAGTAATAGTCTTGGTCATGGCGTCTTGTTACGGAGGAAGTTACTAAGACACCTGGCTGCAGATGTGTGGTCCTCATGCTTTGGCCTCCCCAGATGCTGTCTGGGTTTTGCTGCTGCTGGTATTTCCAACCACATGTGTTTAGTTTTGTGTTTATGTGCCAGGGTCTCAATACGTAGCTTCAGTGGGGTTAGTCTGGAAGTCACATGTAGCCCAGGCTAGCCTGAAACTTACATAGGGATCTACTTGTCTCTGTTTCTTGAGTGTTAGTATTAAAGGCATATGCCACCATGTCCAGCCTGTTTTTGTTTTGTTTTGTTTCGTTTTGTTTTTGTTTTTTTCAATGTTTAAATTTTTAAGCAATATCTCAAACCCCCAATCTTTCTCTTTTATATTTGATTCATTCATTGCTGTGTGTGTGTATCTGCTCATGTATGTGCATGTGCTTATATGTGATATATGTGTGGAGGTGAAGCATTTGTGGAGTCCTGGGCATCTGAACTCCGGTCTCTGTGCTTCCTTAACAGGCACTTTACTGACTGAGCCATCCTCTCAGGTTTTTTTAATTTTTTTTCTTTTGAACAAATTGTCTCTATAGTCTTTCTCCTTTCAACCTCTTCCCTGGCTCCTTTCTCTTCCTCCTTTTCTGTATCTCAGTCCTTTGTCTGTCCTTCCCTAGAGCCACTTCTCACTAGCCCCAAATCCTCCCCAGGGACACAATATGTTTCCAGTCAAACTTGCTTTTTTCTTTTGTTTTTTTGGATTTTCTTTTTCGAGAAAGGGTTTCTCGGTATAGCCGTGGCTGTCCTGGAACTCACTCTGTAGATCAGGATGGCCTCAAACTCAGAAATCCACCTGACTCTGCCTCCCAGAGTGCTGGGATTACAGGCGTGCGCCACCACCGCCCAGCCTCTTGAAAGATTGAAGTAGACTTCTTTGTAGGACTGGCCTAAGGCACTATATATCTATCTACAGATGTCTATACACACACAAATAATGTATAGACATATGTACACATATAATGTATATGTATGTGTGTATATTTATATACATATACATATATTTATTATATGTGTATGGGTGTTTTGCCTGCGTGTATGTCTGTGTACTAATATGTGTGCCTGTCGCCTGTGAAGCCAGAAAAGGGCATTGAATCCCATGGACCTGCAGTTATAGATGGTTGTAAGCTGCCATCTATGGATGTGTGGGTGCTGGGGATCAAACCCAGATCCTCTGGAAGAGCAGCTGGTACTTCTAACTGCTGAGCCTTCTCTCCAGCCCTGGCCCTGGATTTAGAAATAAACGCTTGCCTTGAGATGTCGGGGAAGAAGAGAGGTGCTTTTGTGCTCTTGTGAATCTGACCGACAGTTCCCATGCCTGGCCTGCCCCCACTGTCATCTCCATGCCTGACTTAGACCCCAGTCCTTTACAACCTGGCGCTGCTGTCCCACGCACGTAGGTCATAGTCACAGAAGTGGCTATTTAGTTTAATTTTTGTTTTATTTTTGGCATTATAAACTGTGGGACCTCACAATGTTACTGCACCTCTCTTTAATTACTCATAATATGTTACTGTGCCTGTCTTTAATTACTATTTTAGTAATATAAAGTACTGAATTTCACCATATATTTTGTTCTTAATTGTTCTCATCTATTACCTCTCCCCACCATCAAGTCATTTTCTTTTCTTTTGAGGCACCATCTCACTGAGTTCTCCAGGCTGGCTGTGATTCCTTTTGTAGCTCAGGTGGGCCCTGAACTTGCTACCTTCTTGTATGTTGAGTAGCTATCATGATTGGCCCTGGTTAGCAGTGGATAATTATTTGTCTATTTGTTATACTTATAGACCTGGGAGGGAGAACACACAGCCACACTGCATGTGGAGGCTCTGGAACAGTCTGTGGGAGCCGGTTCTCTGCCTCCTGCATGTGGGTCCTGTGACTGAGCTCAGCATGTCAGTCTCAGAGGCAAGGACCTTTCCCAGCTGAGCAACCTCACCAGCCAGGAAGGGGGTAAGTTAGGCTGTCAAGGACACTAAGACAGAGCTACTCTATTTATAAAAGAGGAATTGGAAGCCCTGAGAGACTCAGAGACAGGGCTGATGTCATGTAGATGGCCACTAGTGCTCGGGACCAAGTGGTGGCCGGTGCTGTGCCTGGGACTCCTTGTTTGCTATTTTTTTTTAAATATTGGTTTATTTTTTTTATGTGTATGAGTGTTTTGCTTGTGCTTATGGATGCATACCATGTGCTTGCCTGGAACCTGTAGAGTTCAAAGAGGTCACTGGATGCCCTGGAACTAGAGTTGGGGATGGTTATGTATCATGGTGTGAGTGCTGGGAGCCAGGCCTCATGTCCTCTGTAAGAGCAATGTGTGCTCTTAACCACTGAGCTGCCTCTCCAGCTGTGCCTTGTGCCTCTGCTCTCCTCTGCCTGGGCATTCGTTCTGCCAAGCCAGAGGCTGCACTCACCTAGTAGTCAGGGCGGGGCATGCTTCGCTGGTTTGCGTAGGGATTAGTGGTCTGATTCTGAACTCCTGTTCTGACTTTGGGGAAGATGCTGTTGTCTGCTCCATAGTTGGAGAAGCCGGTTTGCCTCAGTCGTACGTTGTGAAAGTCGTCCTCAATCAGCTTCTGCTCTTCTACATTCTTCTTCTTGTTCTTCGACCTATAATCAGGACACAGGGAGGGCAACAAAGTTTCTTTCTTTTCTCTTTTCTTTTTTGTTTTATGTTTTTTTGTTTTTGTTTTTCAAGAGTGGGTTTCTCTGTGTAGCCCAGGCTGTCCTGGAACTCACTCTGTAGACCAGGCTGGTCTTCATCTCACAGAGATGTGCCTGCCTCTGTCTCCCAAGTGCTGGGATCAAAGGTGTGCACCATCACACCTGGCCCTAGGGGAGAGTTGTTAATGCTATAGAAAATTGATTATTGGGTGAGGCAACTTGAACAAAAAAATTAATCATAAGGGACATTTAGTCAAGTATATAATATCACGTAAAAAGACAGAATTAAGTAAAGGCCATTGAACAGTGACATTCAATGGGAAAGAACAGACACTGCTCTTGGAGAGGATCTGAATTCAGGGTACAACACCGAGGTTGGGTAGTTTACAACTGCCTGTAACTCCAGCTCTGACACTCTTTTCAGGATTCCTTGGACACCTTCTCTTATATACACTTATGCTATATAATATATTTTATATAATATTTATATATTATACATAAAATATATAACATGGTATTGTATATATTAGTTATATTTATAATATCAATTATTAATTATATATATTATATATAAATATGTTATATGTAAATATATTGTTAAATATAAATATAAAAGAAATATAAATAATTTCCTTTTTTAAAAAAAGTTTTATTTATTTATTTTATGTATATGAGTATACTGTGGCTGTACAGATGATTATGAGCCATCATGTGGTTGCTGGGAATTGAACTCAGGACCTTTGGAAGAGCAGTCAGTGCGCTTACCCTCTGAGCCCAATTTCCTTTCTTTTTAAAGAATTTATTTTTATTATTTTCTCTAAGTATTTTATATAAAAGGTATATATAATAACTATAATGTTAAAATATAAATAATGCCTGTATCAGTATATTATATATAATATATTATAATTAATATATTATAGACATTGTTTTTATATTATATTACACATGTATCATATATGCTATAATATTTATATAATATTATATAATATATTTATGTTATATAAATTATAATTACAATAAAGTATATAATATGAATATAATGAATTAAAATATAATTGATATAACAACTATATTTTTTCCTCTTTCTCATCCATGAGTATCCAGGAGCATCTGGAGGGCAGCATATCCCCCCCCTTACCTCACGGTGACGATAAAAGAAATCAGCAAGATGAGGATGAGGGCTCCACCCACGGTGCCCACAATGGTGAGGATCAGCTGAAATTCTGAAAGGGAAGACAGAAGAGAGCCCTGGTTAACTTTAACTGTCAACACGGCACAACCTGGAAGAGAGTCTTAATGAGGCATTATGTAATTTGGTAAGCTGATGGCATATGTCTGGGTCAGGAGTTGTCTTGACTATTAATTGATACAGGAAGACCAGCCCATTGTGGGGAGCACCATTCCCCAGGCAGGGGGTCCTGAACAGAAAGAGAGAAGAGAGCTAGCTGGGAGCAAGTGTGTGGGAAGCAAGGATTCCCTGTGTTCGTTCTCTTTTGCTCTTGACTATGGCTGCAATGTTTGAGTACTTGTCTTGATTTCCTCAAAATAATAAGACTTTAATAATAAGACTGTTTGGAATTATAAACCAACCCCCATTTCCTTCCCTGCCCCCCCATCCCCTGGGTTTCTCTCTGTAGCTTTTGGCTGTCCTGGAGCTCACTCTGTAGATCAGGCTAAACTTGAACTCACAGAGATGCACCTTCCTCTGTCTCTCATGTGCTGAGATTAAGACGTGTGCTACCACTGCCCAGGTAGCTTTCTCTCTTTATTGCTTTTGGCCAGAGTGTTTGTCTCAGCAACAGAAATGACACTAGAACAAATGGCCTTCAGCACGTGGGTCCCGCTATCTACTGCAGAGGCTGTGTCCCCAGTGGCTTCCACTGTGAGCCCCGTCAGGGTCTTGTCCCCCAGCCTCACAGAGGCAGGCAGGGCAGTGCTCATCTCTGCTGCCACCCTCTCCTTGTCCCCATGTCCTAACCATGTCTGCAGCACACAGTCATCACAAGCAGCCTTTCCAGCTATAAAATCACAGATACAAAAGAGGCTGATGGTGGCAAAGTCTTCCTGGGCTTTGTGGGATGAAATCTCAGCTGAGGTCTCTCATCTCTCTCGCTTCATCTCTCCTAACACTACCTGCCCTCCAAAGCCCCCCTTTTCATAAGCTAGGGGGTCACCAGTAGAGGGGACAGATAATGGCTTATCAGAGAGGAGTCTGTTAATGTCTATACTCTTTATCTGTCCCAGATGAGGACTACAGAGCTTTGATTTATTTATTTTTATTTATTTATTTGTTTGTTTGTTTTTTGAGACAGGGTTTCTCTGTGTAGCCCTGGCTGTCCTGGAATTCACTCCGTAGACCAAGCTGGCCTCGAACTCAGGACCTTTTTTATTATATAGGCCAGGATGGCTTTAAACTCACAGCAGTCCTCCTGACTTAGCTATCCTAGTACTAAGATTACAGACATCCACCACTATGCCTGGGTGCTGTGGACTCTTGAAATATGGCCTTAAGATGGCCTGTAAACATAACACACAGACCAGTTCCAAACACAGCTTGAAAAGCACTGGAAAACTCACTAATGCCAGTGATGGTGGCACATGCCTTTAATCCAGTAGTCAAGAAGCAGCGGCAGGTGAATCTTTGAGTTCGAGGCCAGCCTGGTGTATGGAGTGAGTTTTAGGCCACCCAGGTTACATAGTAAGACCCTGTCTCCAAAATGAATGAATGAAATTTGATAAGACCCACTTAAGAATTTAAATGCCTGATTTCTAAACCCATCATGCTTGAACTCACCATCTATAATATAGAATTTGAGTATATGACCGAGGATGCCTTTCTCTGGTCCTAAGTGGGTTCAGAGCCACCAGCTCACCCCTGGGTCTGAGTTCTATTATTTCTAACACAGGCAAACATGGGGTGCAGGACCCAGAAGACAAGCTTGAAGCTGAGTTTTCCTCTCAGTGAATTCAGGAAGCCTTTGGTGGAGTGGTCAGGACTCTGGATGTGGTCTGCGTGTGTTTCTTGGATGTTTAGGAGTTTAGGGTGTCTATACTCACGGTCTTTGCAGTCCACCCCGCTGTAGCCAAAGGGACACCTGGAACACATTCACAGAGGGAGGCACATTAAAGAGTCTCTTTACTTCTCACCCCAATTTCCATTTCTGCTTTCCCATGTCTGCCTTGCATTCTGTCCTTCCTGGCTTTCTGTCATCTTTATGCTACCATTTTCTCAAGAGAACACCTTCCTCGGGGTTCTGGAAGTGTGAGGTGCATTCAATCCAGTGTGGCCTTATTTGCTGAAGACTGAACATAATGGCCTCTGAACTCGAGGAAGGCTTGGCCACCCAGGCAAAGCTGAATGAAAACGCACGGAGTCAATGGACGCTCTCAAGGGCCCACGCCATCTATTCAGGCTTGTTTCCTCATTTTCTAATAGGCACCTAGCATGTTTTCACTGTTCTACCTACTGGTGTTTCTAGGAATATGGAATACTCAAAATGTCTTGGATGGGTATTGATGAGATGGCTCAGCGGTTAAAGACACTGGCTGTTCTTCCAGAGGTTCTGAGTTCAATTCTCAGCAACCACATGGTGGTTTGTAACCATCTGTAAGATGCCCTCTTCTAGCATGCAGGTATACACACAGATATAGCACTTATACACATAAAGTGAGTAAATATGTCTTAAAAAAAAAAACTCAAACCAACCTTCTTGGATCGCAATGACACAGCAAAACTCTGTGCCTGCCAGCCCATGCCAGCTTGCCAGCTTCCTGACACTAAACCTGCATATGTGCTACAAGCTTTGGCCTAGTTATGTTGTGACAAGGTAAAGATGAAATGATTACTTACTCTTCACAATTCCCGTTCCCGCTTGCCCTCTGGTAGCCCGGCAGGCACACACACTCCATTTGTCCGCTATTCGACTTTACACATTGCTCCTTGCCCTCTGCATTGCAGGACTCAGAGCAGGACTCAGAGCTCGTGGCAGCAGCTTTAAGACAGAGTGATTTCTATGTCATTTCCAGAAACAATTGAAGAAGAAGAGGGAGGAGGAGGAGAAGAAGGAGGAGGAGAAGAAATTGTGTGTGTTGTGTGTGTTGTGTCTGTGTGTGTTGTGTGTGTGTTGTGTTTATTATGTGTGTGTTATATGTGTGTATTGTGGTGTGTTATGGAGAGCATATGCCATAGGACTCGTATGAAAGTCACAGGACAAATTACTTTATGGGCAGAGTCGGTTCTCTCAGGTAAACTGAGTAAACTCATGTCACCAGGCTTGCTCAGCAAGTATCTTTGCTGGTTGAGTCATTTCTCCCAGAGATGATCTCTTCAACCCCAAGATGACATGTAACAGATTACAATTTTGTGCAGTTTTTTTCTAAGTAATATAAGGATGTACCATGGGCACCATGCCAACTCTTACCCAACTCCTAGACTAAAGTCAAAATACACATGGGAATTCAAAGCAGCCATGACTGTCTTTTGAAAATACTAGAGGATGGAGTGAGAGTGGGAAGGAAGTTTGGAAGCAGCTGTTACACTTACCAACACAAAAAGGAACCTGCGGATTCAGCCTGTCCAGCCCAGGTTTGCATGTGCATCCTAAACCATCCTGGCAACCACTGCCGCTATTGTTCACACAACCATAGTAGTCACACAAATTTTGACCTGTGAGAAGCATAAATACACAAAACACCAAATTAAATAAGCACATTGAAGAAGCCCATATAGATAACTCGCGACAGCATTTCACCCTTGCTCCCTATGTAGTCATTTAGTTCATTGAGTTTTCTGGGTTTACCTTTCCTCCATTTATAAAATAGTGCTCGTAAGTCTTATTCCCATGTTTGCAGTGAGAATAGAAAGAGCTAATGTAAATGACAGCGCCCACATGGGGACCTCAATAACACTTCATTATTTTGTTCATTTGTAGATTACAATGATATTTAAAAGCTAGGTTAAGGACACTAAAGGTTTTTTAGTTTTTTTGTTTGTCTTTGTTTCGGTTTTTCAAGGCAGGGTTTTTCTGTGTAGCTCTGGCTGTCCTGGAACTTGATCTGTAGACCAAGGTGGTCTTGAACTCAGAGATCCATCTGCCTGTTCCTCCTGAGTACTAGGATTAAAGGCGTGCGGCACTACACTCGGCTTTTGACACTATTTTTTTTTAATTTATAGTGTGTGTGTGTCTGTGAGAGAGAGAGAGAGAGAGAGAGAGAGAGAGAGAGAGAGAGAGAGAGAGTTATGCCACGTGTGCATGTTCCCACAGGGTCAGAAGAGGGCGTCAGATTCTCTGGAGCTGCAGTTAAAGGCATTTGTTAGGCACCTGACATGGTTGCTGAGATTCAAGCTCCAGTTCAGTTTTCACAGTTAAACAAGTGTTCTTAACCACTGACCATCTCTGCAGTTCCTGACTTTTTTTCCTAGGCTAGAGAATCCTCTGGAAGATGCTAAGCAGGAACTTGCCCTGAGAGAACAGCCTTCGAAGAATGCTAGTCTGGGTGTGAGTGCTGGGGATAAGAGGGTGAGTCTGAGAGTGGACTGGGCAGAGGATAGAAGGGGTTAGAGAAGTGGTATTCCTCTCTAATAAAGATCCCAAGCCATGGCTAACCCACCGAGGCTTGAAAATACTTCTGTCTTTGTCAGGGTTTCTGTTGCTGTGATGAAACACCATGACCAAAGAGACAGCTGAGGAGGGAAGGGTCTGTTTGGCTCACACTTCCACATCACAACTCATCATCAAAGGAAGTCAGGACAGAAATGCAAGCAGAGAAGACAGCTGGAGACAGGAGATGATGCAGAGGCATGGACTGTGGCTTACTGGCTTACTCAGCAAGCTTTACCAGCTCAGGGATGGCCCCGCCCACAGTGGGCTGGGCCTTACTCCACCAATCACTAATTATGCAAATGTCCTGAAGCTTCCCTACAGTGTGATCTTAGTTTGAGGTTTCCTTCTCTCAGATGACTCTAGCTCAGATCAAGTTGACATAAAACTAGCCAGCACAACCTTTAATTCAAAATCTAGAGAAAGAGAATATATTTTGTGGCCAGAGCAGCAAAAGGTGACTTCCTCTGGGTGCTGAGGCATTGGCTTCCTTCTGAGGTAGTTAGCTTTGGCTGTCTCTAGATGTCAGCTCAGGGTACTAGGTTAATCTACTTAATCGTACATGACAGGTTTCAGAATGGAGGGAGGGGTTCAGAGAGGTGGTCTAAAAAGCATGTTTCAGAGCTGACACTGACTAGTTTCAGCTCTGAAAATGAGGGATTATAAGTGACCCAATTACTCAGGTGTATAGAGATGAGAAAATGTCAGTTGGGGGTGGGGGGTGTCCCCAAGATTATCCTGAGAAATGGATAAATTGTTCTTAGCTGATGAGTACCCATGTTGGGGACTCTCAATGTCTTCATGTGTGTGCTAAATCCTATCTATCCCCAAACAACATAGGGACCAGGGCACAGAGACCACGGCTACTCTAGACAAAATTCTGAGCCCCAAAATACATCGATGGCTAGCAGAACTTTGTCTCAACACATTCATGCTCTAGGTCCTAATACATAACACATGATAAGAAAGAATCTTTGTAAAGCTCCAAAGAAAGAGAAAGGGTGTTGAGGAACATACTTATTTGTTTTGAAAAACAGAACTCAGGGGTTGGGGAGAGGGCTCAGTCAATACAGTGCTGTTGTCCCAGCGTGAGAACACAAGTTCAGTCTCAAGCAAGCACAGAAAAAAGGCAGGCATGGTGGGGCCCACTTGTCACTCTAGCTCTGAAGAAGTGCAGACCTTGGGGTCTACTAGCCCGACAGCCTAACATAATCAGTGAGCTCAGAGGTAAGTAAGATGAGACCCTGCTTTAAAAAGGTAGACCTGTGGGAGGTGGCTCAGTGCAGAACCCCCAGTTAGCTTCCAGGAGATCCTAGGTTTAATCCCCAGCCCCAGGGAGACGGCCAGAAGTCAGGGTAGATGGCTGCTGAGGGGCAACAGCTGCAGAAATTGACTTATACACACACACACACACACACACACACACACACACACACACACACACACACACACAGATTGTAGGAGAGAGTGTGGAGGGTTTGGAGACAGCACTCAAACTCCTGACTTGAAAGTTAGACCTTTAGACAAACTAAGTAAAATCGCTTAGTACTTACTGCTATAACTGCTCACAATGGAATTCTCAGCTGCAGTTTTGATCGCAAAATTTACACTGTCTTCAGTTTCATTTGTGTCTTTGCTAAATATATTTACTACTGAAACAGAGACCGGTGATACAGATCTTGCTGACCTTGAAGAGGTTGTGCTGAAAGAGAAATTAGAGATGACAATGGAGAAATCAAACTGAGGAGTCAATGAGTAGCATCTGAACCTCCCTGATGCCCAAGTCCCCTGTGTGTGCTCTAGCCCTGACCCACCGTCCTATCTCCACAGCTGTAGACCACATATGGAGACCTGGGGGGAACACAGTGTCAAATTTTCAGGCTCCTGCCTTCTATTTGATGTGTGCCCAGAGAAAACTATAATGAAAACAATTATTTTTCCCAAGAATTATTTATTTATTTTATGTATGTAAATATGCTGTAGCTCTCTTTTTTTTTTTTTTTTTTTTTTGGTTTTTCGAAACAGGGTTTCTCTGTGTAGCCCTGGCTGTCCTGGAATTCACTCTGTACAGCTACAGGCTTGTAGCTGTTTTTAGAGACACCAGAAGACTGCATCAGTTGGGCGATGGTGGCACATGCCTGTAATCCCAACACTCTGGGAGGCACACACTCTGGGAGGCAGAGGCAGGCGGATTTCTGAGTTCGAGGCCAGCCTGATCTACAGAGTGAGCTCCAGAACAGCCGGGGCTATATAGAGAAACCCTGTCTCAAAAAAAACCAAATCCAAAAAAAAAAAAAAAAAAAAAAAAAAAAAAAAAAACAAAAAGACTGCATCAGATCCCATTGCAGATGATTGTGGGCCAATATGTGGTGGCTGGGGATTGAACTCAGGACCTCTGGAAGATCAACCACTGCTCCTAACTGCTGAGCCATCTCTCCAGCCCCAAGGCATTCTTTTGGAAGGTTCTTGGAGTTCTCAAGTCAGGTATGGTTTACGACCAGCCTAAACTGGTCCACAGGACAACTTGGTCCATGTGAACAAGATGTGGGGCAGCCATCAACAGCTGTCCTTCCCAGGCCGTAGTCTGCTTCCCATGGCTGGAGTCAGTGGGATTTTAGAAGCACCACCGAGTCACAGGGCTCCCTCTGCAGTGCTCTGGCTAGCCACCTCTTCTTTTGTATGAGTGTGTGTGTGTGTGTACACATGTGCGGGTGTGAGAGTCCATGAGTGTGGCAGTGTACACACACATATGGAGTTCAGAGGACAACTTTCTAGAACTCTGGACATCAAACCCAGGTCACTGAATTTGGTAGCCAGTGCCTTCACGCACTGAGCCATCTCCTGGGCCCAAGAACGGTTTTGATAAGCATATTTATCTTCTTCCCTCACACAATCTGTAACATTCTGTAGCATTCATGTACTTCCTACGTGCTTCCCTGGATCATGGCCAGGAGTCACCTGGAACTGTGATTGGTGGACAGATGAGCCTGTATCCATAGCTCCTTTCTGGGCCCCAGAACTTTATTACCAATTGCCATTCTGGCACGTGGCCTCCAATGGCAGGCGAGTGAAGGCCTGGGATGTGTTCTTCTCCATGGACCCCCACTTGCCTCTGTGTTCCTTGGCCATGCCACACCTAAGGGCCAGCAGCAGGCAAGTGCTGTCGCCTGTGGCTTCCCCATAGTACTCGGTAGCTCACGAGCACAGGCTGTTACAGACCCCCTTCCAGCTGGCATAAGCAATCTGAAAGATGACGTTCCCGTCAGCTACAAGAGCTGTCTCCCTATATTTGAGTGTGTGGTATGGGCTTTTGTCCTGGAGCACTAAGCAGTTTTGAGCGTAGTAACCAGTTTTGTCCTCTCATCGTCCCCTGAATTCTCCTGTTGTCCTTGATGGCATTAGCAAACCCCATCCTGGAACGCTGTGGCTCTACATAGACCTGCAGGCCCACCAGTGAGGGGGTAGGATAGTCTACTTCAGGAGCTTGAGTCTCTCACTGAACCTGGAGCTCACTGGTTTGACTAGGTTGGCTGTCTGGTGAGCTCCAGGGATCCCACTGTCTCCATTCCCCAAGCACCGAGTGAGGCTTTGACGTGGGTTCTGGGGACCCAAACTCAGTTCCTTGTGCTTTGGGGCAAACACTTTACCAACTGAGCCACCTCCTGGCCCCATGGCTATTGCTTCTTGACTCATCACTCAACACAAGATGGCTTGTGACCTGGGGAGCTCAGGAAGAGCAGAAGTGAAGCAATGATCCGCTGCCTCCACAGTACCTCACTGGTCCAAAGCCAACTCACCTCACTTTAAGAATTACAGTCTGTCCATAGTCAGTCTTATTGAATGTTTCTGCAAACTGTGGAGGGAAACAGAGGTAATAACAAAGGGAAAAATGTAATTATATTCTAGGTTTAGACATTTCTTTTCTTCTTCTCTCCCTTCCTCCAATCCTTCTGTCTTTCCTCCCTCCCTCCCTTCTTCCCTCACTTCTTATGTCAAGATGGGAGGCAGAGAAAGGAGAATCACCCGGAAGTTGGAAGGCCAGCTAGCTTGGAATATACAAAGTGTGGCAGAAACAAGAGGCCATGTCCCAGCAAGGTGGAAGGAAAGCCAACTCATGAATGCTGTCTTTTTACACAAACACTGTGATATACACTATGACATACTCACACCAGTGCATGCACACACAGACACACACACACACAGACACACACACACACACACACACACACTAAATAAAATGTTTTTAAAGGAACAATAACATGGGGGCTGGAGAGATGGCTCAGTGGTTAAGAGCACTGACTGCTCTTCCAGGTCCTGAGTTCAATTCCCAGCAACCACATGGTGGCCCACAACCATCTGTAATGGAATCTGATGCCCTCTTCTGGTTGTCTGAAGATAGCAACAGCGTACTCATATATGTAAAATAAATAAATAATTCTTAGAAAAAAGAGAAAAAGAGCAATAGCACAAAAATGTTTTCTAAAATCAAATAAACAAAAATACTCTATGACTGTAAGAATGCTTGACCACCTCCTGAACTCCCCTGACGGAGCTCAGGTGTCTAAACACTGGCTGGCTGAACGCTATGGAGAGTTTCCTAGCGCTCTCTGTCTCTCTGTTTCTCTTTCTCTATGTCTCTCTCTGTCTTTCTCTCTGTATCTGTATCTGTCTCTCTGTCTCTGTCTCTCTGTCTCTGTCTCTCTGTCTCTGTCTCTGTCTCTGTCTCTGTCTCTGTCTCTCTCTCTCTCTCTCTCTCTCTCTGGTGGTTTTGAGACAGGGTTTTCTGTGTAACCCTGGCTGTCCTGGAACTCACGCTGTAGATCTGGAACTCAGAGATCCCCCTGCCTCTGCCTTCTGCTGGGACTAAAAGCATGCATTACCACACCCAGCAAACTAGTTTATTTCAAAAGAAACTGTTAGAGCTTCTGTTTACTTCAAACCACACCAAAGCTTCTGTAACTGGCAGGCCTGGAGCAGTGTCCCCAGGCTGCTTTCTGGAGGCATGGCAGGGCTATGCAGGGTGCCCTGCCTCATGTGCACAGACACATGGAGGCCCTGGAATCCCTGAGGAGCCCCCTGCCCACCTGGAGGGGCACATTTCACTTTTCCAACAAAAAGCACAACTGTCATGTGGCCACATGAAGACCAGTTCCATGCTTTGCTGGTGCAGCTGAGAAGGAAGAAACTTCATAGAGTTTGGAAAAAACTCCATAGAAAATGGGAAAATACTTACAAAATTGACAACTTCTTTGTATAAGTTTTGATAGTTCGCAGAGTTTTTATCTTCCAGCCCATCTGTTTCTCGTGGGTTCATGGTAATCTCTCCAGGGAATGTCTTTCCTGAAAATCAGGCAAAGCCTCTCTGAGCTATTTGATGTTAATAGGGCTATTGCAATCCTGTGTCTAAAGTGTGCTACTTTATTTTTATTTTTTGCTTTGATGATATTATTTTACTTGCCAAATAAAATTAATTTTTTTAAAAAAGAAATTAAGCTCAGCAGGTACATGCTTGAGGCCCCATACTGCCAACCTAAGCTCCATTTCTTTTTTTCCCCTTTCCTTTCTTTTCTTTTCTTTTTTAAATTGAATATCGTCTTCATTTATACTGCCAATGGTAAAACCTTTCCTGATTAAGTGTGCTACTTTAATTCTTTTTTCTCTCTTTCTTTTCCTTTGCATTCCCCCCCCAACCTTATTTTTAAACATGGTCTCACTGTGTAGTCCTGTCCGCAGGTTGATCTGGAACACCATTTGTAGACCAGGCTAGCTCTCCCAAGTGCTGGAATTAAAGGCATGTGCCCCTGTCTCTGGCCTATTTTTTTATTCCTGAACTTAGTAGATACTATTTATAAGGGAAAAACTTTGGGAGGCATCATTTACATGGAGTAGATACACAGAAGTCAGATTATTAGTGCTAAAAATATAAGCTTTGAGGAACATATCTCTAACTATTGTGGCAACACAGTCCATCTGCTTCCTATACAAGTGATCTGCTATAACAAAAAAAGTAATTTTCTACTTATAAAGCAAAACAAAAAAAATATCATTTAAACTGTTAGTTCTCACCCTTCCTTATACTGTAACCCTTTAATACAGTTCCTCATGTGGTGATTTCTAACCAAAAAATTATTTTTGTTGCTACTGCATAACTGAAATTTTGCAACTGTTATAAATGATAATGTAAATATCCTTATTTTCTGGTGGTCTTAGGTGACCCCTGTGTGTCACCCCCAGGAGGAGAACCACTGACTTAGAAGGCAAGCAAGCAGGCTTTGGGTTCCAGAGCGCTGGGTGACCTAACCCAGCTTGCACTGAGGACCTTTCTAAGTCCATTTTGGGAGCCCTGATGGCTCAGGTCAAGCTCCCAGCCGGCTCCCTTCTCCTGCCTCAGTGCCCCGTGGTTGCGGTTGTACACTGTAGACAAGTCCTTTTTTGTAGTCAGTTTTCAGAAGAAGCTGGCTCATTTTTTTTTTTTTAACCTCATTTTGTATCTAGCACATTCTGAAGCAGTGGAGGGAAGCAAACCTTTGGCCTAGCTTACAAATCTGCATTACTCTACCCCCACTTCCCCAGGATTGGCTGGAACAAAAACAGACCCTCCCCTGGTCTTCCTCACCACCAGATTTTCTTCTGCCCCTTGTACTGTTGTTTCCCTGTAAACTCCACTTCAGATATGAGATGCAGGGCTCTGCCGTGGTTACTCTTCGGAACTTACCTTTCACACATGATGGCGACTCAGTCTCATTGTAGTAATAGCCTTCTAAACACAAGCAGAAGCGGCTGTTGTGCAGCTTGATACAAGAAGCAGGTTCTTTACAGGGTTCAGAGCTGCAGGGATCACTGGGACCTTAGATGGAGGAGAAAGATATCATAAATCCACGGAACTCAGCAACTGACTCCTGGTGAGTCTCATTCACTCTTCACGCCCTCCTTCTGGAAACGCTGGCTTTTCTTTTGAGACACAGTCTCACCCTGGCTGTCCTGCAACTTCCTATGTAGACCAGGCTAGCCTTGAACTCACAGAGGTCTGCCTGTCTCTGCCTCCCAAGTGTTGGGACCAAAGGTGTGCACTACCATACCTGACTCTATACCCTTCTTGAATGACTTCATAGTACATCTTTAGAAGTCCTGGAAACAGTGTGTTTGCTTCGGTCTCTGGGGAAGATCAATGCTATGGTTTGGGGGCTGAGTGGTTGCTGACAGTGAAGACTAGAGATTGTCACCGATCTTTCTTAGATCCCTGCTTGAGAAAGAAGAGTAGCTTTCTGTTTGTAAGGAGGCAAGGCTCTTCAGATCTGGAGGGCATCAGTGCCTACTCTCCAACACTAAGTAAGGCTCCCTAAACCCTTTTAAAATAAAGCATCTTTTTTACAGAATAGTGTGGCAACCACCATACAGGTCATATTCTGAGAAGCACAGCTGTCACACATCCATGAAGAAGGGGAGAGAAAGCCAAGCATGGTAGCGCTGCCTTTAATCCCAGCCTCCAGGAGGTGGATGCTGTTGTATCTGTGAGAGTTTGGGACCAGCTTGGTCTATAGAGTACGTTTCAGGCCAGCCTGGGCTATGGAAGGAGATTCTGTCTCAAAAGAAAAAACCAGGAATGAAAGGGAACAATTAAGAAGAATGCAGATTGACCTAGTGAACCTCCTCTCATCCAAGTATGGACCAAGTCAGTCCTGCTTAGCTTCCCATGAAATCAGGTACATTCAGGGGTGACCGGCCTGGGCAACCCAGGAGTAGCTTTGTGGGAGGAGCGGCAAGGACACACTGCACCCTTGACTCTGCAAGGGAGGATTTAGAACAAAGAAATTACAGTGGACCCTGCACCCTGACCTAGAATCCTGGGTTGGACACACAAGGCCCTATTTCCAGGAAACTGGTGAGATTGGAGGAAGGACATTCTATAGGTGACATGTGGTGATCTTGATTGGCCTTCTTTCTTTCCTTTCCTCCCTCTCCCTGCCTTAACTGCATAAAGGACACTCACCTTAACTACATAAAGGACACTCACCTTAACTGCATAAAGGACACTCACCTTAACTGCATGAAGGACACTCACCTTAACTACATAAAGGACACTCACCCTAACTGCATGAAGGACACTCACCTTAACTACATAAAGGACACTCCCCCTAACTGCATAAAGGACACTCACCCTAACTGCATAAAGGACACTCACCCTAACTGCATAAAGGACACTCATCTTAACTGCATAAAGGACACTCACCTTAACTGCATAAAGGACACTCACCTTAACTGCATAAAGGACACTCACCTTAACTGCATAAAGGACACTCATCTTAACTGCATAAAGGACACTCACCTTAACTGCATGAAGGACACTCACCTTAACTACATAAAGGACACTCCCCCTAACTGCATAAAGGACACTCACCCTAACTGCATAAAGGACACTCACCTTAACTGCATAAAGGACACTCATCTTAACTGCATAAAGGACACTCACCTTAACTGCATGAAGGACACTCACCTTAACTACATAAAGGACACTCCCCCTAACTGCATAAAGGACACTCACCCTAACTGCATAAAGGACACTCACCCTAACTGCATAAAGGACACTCACCTTAACTGCATAAAGGACACTCATCTTAACTGCATAAAGGACACTCACCTTAACTGCATGAAGGACACTCACCTTAACTACATAAAGGACACTCCCCCTAACTGCATAAAGGACACTCACCCTAACTGCATAAAGGATACTCACCCTAACTGCATAAAGGACACTCACCTTAACTACATAAAGGACACTCCCCCTAACTGCATAAAGGACACTCACCCTAACTGCATAAAGGACACTCACCTTAACTGCATGAAGGACACTCACCTTAACTACATAAAGGACACTCACCCTAACTGCATAAAGGACACTCACCTTAACTGCACACCCTTCAGTCCTGCTTAAGCTTCACTGACAGGACCATGGGCCTCCTGGGTTTTTGTTTTATTGGAATTTTTTAATTAAAGTATTCTTTCATTTATTTGTTTCATGTGGGATGGATGAATAGGCACATGTGTGTAGGTTCTGGAGATGGAACTCCAGAACTTTAGCCGGCTGCGCCATCTCATTGGCTCCTCTTTTAAACTTTTCAGGCAGGGTCTCCTATAGCCCAGGCTGGCCTCACACTTGTTACATAGCCAAGGACAGTCTCGAACACTTGATGCCCCTGTCTCAACCTTCCAAGCCCTGGGACTACCCATGTGCTACCATACTGGGCAAAGCCAGGGATGTTAAGTAAACGAAATGGCTTTTAAAAAAGGATTCAGCCCCACAGCAAGGAGAAATGGGATGCAAGTTCTCTCTGGGGAACAGCAAACAAGCAACTGAGGACATCAGGACATGATTTCTTCCTAGAATAAAAGGCAAACTCAGGAGAGTGATTGGTAGAGGAATGATTAACTCATAGGATGTTAGAGATGGAAGGGACTTGAGCATCACTCCTTAGTTACAAAGGGCTGTTTTGTTTTGTTTTGCTTTGCTTTGCTTTGCTTTGCTTTGCTTTGTTTTGTTGAAACAAGGTTTTTCTGTGAAGCCTTGGCTGTTCTGAAACTTGTTCTATAGATCAGGCCAGCCTTGAACTCAGAGATCCACCTACCTCTGCCTCCCAAGTGCTGGAATTAAAGGCTTTCTTCTCCAGCAGTACCAACATTAATTTCAAGGTCTCAAGTGAGTTCAGTGAACCCAAGAGAGAAGAAATTTGCCTCATGCCAGCCAGCATGAGGAGTCCGTGAAGGACTGCTGTGGAGAAGGCAGAAAGGGCCTGGAGAAGCTCACGTTCCTAAGACCACCATGGCTTCCCACATGGCTGAGTTCAGTTTGCTGATCTAACTGATTTCTTAGATCTTTAAAGGACAACTTGGAAAGTGATCAAAAGTGTAGGGAGATGCAAACTTATCTCTTTGGGCAAATCATTATTCTTGCTAGGCCTAAAACGGCACATTTTACTGAGAATGAAATGATATATTTGAACTCTAAATTCTGAAGTCTGAGGAGTCCTCTGGCCCATGAGCTCTAACTAACCAACCCTTTATTTTTATAAATACAATTTTATTGGGATATAGCCCAGTTCATTCATTTGTACATTAGCATGGCTGCTTTTGTTTTAAAATGTCAGAAGTTAACATTTTCAACAGAGAAAACCATGTGTTGCCCACAAAGCCTAAAATATATGCTATTTGTTTTTCTCTGATAAACTTTGTTCACGCTCATTCTAGATCAAGGTTGAGGACCTTGTGGAGTGGTTTAGTATCACTGGTTTAGTCACTCACACTTTGGCCCTGGTCAGCCGACAACTGTTTGAGGACAGTCATTGTCTGGCTTCTTAACCCCTGGGCCAAATTTCAAAGGCTTGACTTCTTTTGGGAATTGTGCTCAGCCACCATCCTGACTGATTCCAGGCTAGCGCTGATTTCTTCCTTAAGGACCAGTGTGGCTGACAAGCCAGCACTTAGTCTACCCTGTATGTTTCAGAGAACCTGAAGCTACTTCCGGCTCCCCCACTGGTAGCTCACACAAAGGCCAAGCTTAAAAGAACACCTTCCACAGTTGGTGAGTAGCTTAAGCGGCAGGAAGGGAAAGGATATAAGTGAGTGTTCACTTGGGGTTCCTCCGGCAATGACTGAACTTTTATGTTTTTTATTGCCAGCCATTCCCCTTCATCACCAGAACACACAGACACCTCACAGCCCTCGGTACTGTGCACCCCAGTGGGGAGACTTTCAGGGACCACTCTTACCTGTGCTAGTCACTGTAGAAGAGTTGGCACCACCAGGAGGCTGAGTTGTCACAGAGGGCTGAGATGAACCACCGGTGGATGGAGTCTGTCCCGGGGCAGGAGAGTTGGCACCACCAGGAGGCTGAGTTGTCACAGAGGGCTGAGATGAACCACCGGTGGATGGAGTCTGTCCCGGGGCAGGAGAGTTGGCACCACCAGGAGGCTGAGTTGTCACAGAGGGCTGAGAAGAACCACCGGTGGATGGAGTCTGTCCCGGGGCAGGAGAGTTGGCACCTCCAGGAGGCTGAGTTGTCACAGAGGGCTGAGAAGAACCACCGGTGGATGGAGTCTGTCCCGGGGCAGGAGAGTTGGCACCACCAGGAGGCTGAGTTGTCACAGAGGGCTGAGAAGAACCACCTGTGGATGGAGTCTGTCCCGGGGCAGGAGAGTTGGCACCACCAGGAGGCTGAGTTGTCACAGAGGGCTGAGAAGAACCACCGGTGGATGGAGTCTGTCCCGGGGCAGGAGAGTTGGCACCACCAGGAGGCTGAGTTGTCACAGAGGGCTGAGAAGAACCACCTGTGGATGGAGTCTGTCCCGGGGCAGGAGAGTTGGCACCACCAGGAGACTGAGTTGTCACAGAGGGCTGAGATGAACCACCTGTGGATGGAGTCTGTCCCGGGGCAGGAGAGTTGGCACCACCAGGAGACTGAGTTGTCACAGAGGGCTGAGATGAACCACCGGTGGATGGAGTCTGTCCCGGGGCAGGAGAATTGGCACCACCAGGAGGCTGAATTGTCACAGTGGTCTGAGATGAGCTACCTGTGGACAGAGTCGGTCCCACAGTGGGAGAATTAGTGCCGCTGGTCACCATGGAAGAACTGGAACCACTAGGAAACTGATTTGTCCCAGGTGGCTGAGGTACATTACTATTTGTCTGAACTGTCTCAAACTTCTTGTCAGACTTGGTTGTCACAGAGGGCAGAACTGAACTGTCTCTGGTCTCATTGGCTAAATTCTCAGGTGGATCATTGGCAATACTTGAGGCACAGGTCATTGTGATTTTGGTTTAGGGAACAAGGAAGCCAAATGTCAGAGGACAGTGTGTTCCATAAATAATAGCAGTACTGTCAATTCTAATTAGGATTCAACTTGGGATATTTCTGGGAAAATGAATATATATGATTATGTTAAAAGTTGAAACACATGACTCCTCAGCATAACAAAATTAAAAAAATACAGACAAAAATGGAAAATGTTACTGAAAACTATGAGAGCTAATGTAGCTTTATAATGCCTGTGGAGAGTTGAGCATAGAATTGCGGTGATTACATTTATGAAGAGATCAAGTCTGGAGTGCGGGTACATGCCTGTGGAGGCAAGCCTGGGCTACATGAGGCCAGGTTGCAAAAATGAAAATGGAAACAAAAAACGCTGAGATAAATACCTGAACTTTGGAAATACAGGCAAGAGGCTCAGGATTTCAAGGACATCCTTTGCTACCTATCAAATTCAAAGCTATCCTGAGCTACAGGAAACTCTATATCAATTTACAAAAAAGAGTTTAGTACCAAGAAATTGCAAAATTTCTATCTATATTTGGGAAAATGTGTTTAATAAATTCCCAGGAAATTCAGAGGAAAACAATTGAAAGTGCCACAAGGTGGCGCTGTTACCAGCAGGAAGTGCCTTCCTTGGGGCTTTCCACATTTTAAGGAAACAGACAGGGTTATTCATTTTGGGCAATTTTCTCTGTTGAAGGGGACCTGAGAAGGTGGTCTTAAAAGAGTGATTATGTAGAAACACTCCACTGTGTGATGATTATAGCTCTTCCACATTTTGGTTTGGTTTTGGTTTTGGTTTTTTAAGACAGGTCTTGCTATGTAGTGCAGCTGGCCTGAAATTCACAATCTTTTTAAGTGTTGGACCAGTGTTTTTGATTGTTTGTTTGTTTTGTTGTTGTTGTTGCTGTCTTCTGGAGCATTTCTCTAGACATGTCTACTTTGAGAGAATAAGATAAATAAATGGTCCTTGTCCTAAAGACTGGGATGACATCAAAGCTGCAATTACCCGGATTCTAGAACTCCCCCGGAAGCTTGGAGGACTGCCTTTCAGTCACCCGCTTAGTGGAACTCCTCTTGTCTCTAAGAACTCTGAGATTGACAACAGACTATACAGATTATTAAATGAAAACCTTTGTAGAGAGGAAGCCAGTCATAAGCCCTGTGGTACAGAATGCTAACGCTCACTCTGATTCCCCCAGAGGCCTGTCAGATGCTCCTGGCATGGTCTGGGTCTTCACCTTGGACAGGTCTTGGCTACTAGCAACTCAGAGGAGACAAAGTGCTCTTCCATCGCCAAGAAAATAGTCACTAGCTGGCCACAGTCACGAGGCCCATGGCTGCACTTCTCCTGGGACTTTCTCATTTGTCAAGGGCTTACCCCATGCCTGATCAGACCCTATGAAGCAGACACAAATGTCCACATGTGAAGAGCCGGTGGACATTGGTTGAGACTGTTTGTCTGTTTTAAGTACAACCTTGCCAGAGGCCTGCTGAGAGGCATGCAGGAGCCTGTGGAGGTCAGAAGACGACGGAGTTCCAGTTGGGAGGGGAGCCCGGGTCTTCGCTGAGAGCTGTAAACACTCTCCACTGAGGCATCTCTCCAGCCCCAGCTACCATCCTTCTGTTCCCTCAGGTCTGAGAGCTGCTTTTTAACCCATGCCCCTTCAGCTACAGAGCACCTATAGGGCGCCAACTATTGGCTGAAATGAGAGGAAAAAATGTTCCCTCTATGGGCTCCTCTCCCGAGAACACTCCAGGACCACCACCTGTCCAGAGCATGTGGCAGCTACTGCCCGGAGCCATATTAAATGCTTCTGACAGACAGAAGTCCTTGATAGTAAGAGACGTTGGTTCCCACTAGCCGCCGCGGAAGAGGGGAGCCCCAGTGCTCAGGGGAAGCAAAATGCTGGAAAATGGTTCCTGATGAGGGGGATTAGGATGTCATCTGAGCATGTCCTCATAATCCAGGAAGTACTTATGACATTTCTGGGTGGGACAGTGGAAGGTGTCTAAGATCCCCTTCCTGTCCTCAGTTGCGAAGACTAACATGGAGCATACACACGCGAACAAGAGCAAACACAGATGCTTAAATATTGGATCCAACAGCAGACAGGATGCTAAGTGCCCAGGGTGAATATCTGCTGGCTTCCTGTCGAGAGCCATCTCCTCTGTTATCACGTAGGCAGAAACCACAGCTAGTAATTGACAACACCGAATTAGGATTGCTGCCTGCCTCACTCTGGAGTGTGGAGCCTGCTCCTGGACCCTGCTGGGGAATTCTCTGGCCCAAGACTCCGTTCTACACCTCTAAAGTACCTTGAGATTCATGCCTATGGATCCTCCAACCTGCAGCCACTTCCCCAAGCCTTCCCAGCAAAGCATTCCCTTCCCAGTACCCTTATCTCTTACAGAAGGCATTTCTTCTTCACGGTGACTCCTGAAAGTCACGTATCAGTTCTTATTGGGACCTGAAGGCTTGGCCACAGCACCTGCCCCAAGCTTGGCAGGGGAGATCTGGTAACGCCCAGTCTCCTGTTAGGACAGCTCTTCTCCTCTAATCTTAAAACCAGATCCAAAACAAACAAACAAATGAACAAACAAACAAAAAAACCTTGACCCAGGGAATGCAGCCAAGGCTGAGCACCTGTGTTCAATCCCACGCAGGGAGTGGGAGGAAAGAAGCCACTTTCTGTGAGTTGTCCTCTGACCTCCACATGTGTGGTAACTAAATGTATTAAGAGTTTTAAAAACCTCTTATCCTGCCATGTATGCGGGCTCATACCCATAACCCAGAACTCCAAGCCAGTTGGATCAGGAGTTCATCTACTGTACAAAGTTCAGTTTAGCCTTGGTAGCACGGGATTCTGTCCCCCCGAACAAAGCAAAGCAAATGGTCCCCCTACACTGAACTCATTTCTTTTCTCTCCACTGCCTCAAATGCCTTATTCCTTTTTTTTTTTTTTTTTTTTTTTTTTTTGCATCTGGCTTCTAGATCTGCATTTCTCTCAGACTGGTGGGCAAATTCCTTACCTACTCAAACCCAAATAAACTCTCCCTAGTCCAGAAGAACACCTGTATGAAGTCTAACCCACACTGGGATTGCTCTTTTAGGCCAGCGATCTCCAGTTTCAAGTATTAGTGAAAACAGACAGAGTTCCCCACCTCTCCAGGCCTGGCTCTCTGATGATCACAGGAACAGATCCAGTCTGCTACAGTAGGGTACCTCATCCTTGAAATACTGAGTCATTTTTATCCAACTTCAGACAAATCTCTGCCCTTCTGTATCCCAATGCCAGCCATAGACTTCTTTTGCTTCTGCTGTCTTTGAGGTCACAGGTGAAAATGTCAGTCTCTAAGCTGAGCTAGACAAGAAATGGTCCCAAGTCAAGATTAGCAGTAGCTTTAAGAAGTTATAGGATTAAGTGCTTGCTTCGGCAGCACATATATTAAAATTGGAACGATACAGAGAAGATTAGCATGGCCCCTGCGCAAGGATGACACGCAAATTCATGAAGCGTTCAATATTTAAAAAAAAAAAGAAGTTATAGGATTAAGCCTGCTGTTTCTGTTTCAGAGACCAAGATGCCAATTCAAGTTATCAAGTTACAGAAGCAACCGCAAAACAAGAAAAATAAGTTTCTTACCTGAGATCACCAAAAGGATACCAAGAGAGAGAAGCAGGAGGCCTTTCATGTTGGCTGCTCTTGCTTGATAATCCAAGGAGGAAATGTGTCCTCTCCTTAGCTGCCTGGTGGAGTTTTAACTGTCTTTCAAGTCCAAAGTCCACTCATTAACTGATATAGGCAAAGGCAATTCGTTGTTAGGATCTGGTGGTATAGCATAGGCTGCTTCCAGCCTCAGAGCCCGGCTTCAGGATGATTACCTTGACTCAAAGTCCAGGACAACTCAAGAATTCCAAGTTCTCTTTAGAAATCCTTGCAAGGTCAAAGGTGAATGTATTCAGTTAATCTCTCTGTATCTTGGGAATGGTAAGCCAATCACCTCTCTAGAGCCGACTGTCTCTTTAAACACTCAGTAATCTAGACGGATGATTGTCTTGCCTCCGAACCCTTCTTAACTGTTTTAAATTGACAGTCTACTTATTTTGTGTGTGCACACCACAGTGCTCATGTGGATGCCAGAGGATGATGGGAAGTATAGATTCTTGACCCTTCACCATGTGGGGTCCATGGTTGGAACTCAGGTCATCAGGCTTGGTGGCAGATGCCTTTACCTTTAACTCCTGGGTCCCCACCTCCCCCTCCTCACATTTGACCACAAGGAATTCCATTTTCTCCACCTGCAGCTCCAAGAACACCTTAAAAGTTTTTCATGCTTTTTCCAATTATTTATGTCTTGACTTGTGTCATCTTTTGTGTGGACTCCCACTCTGGGCTTTTCCTTAATGGTCACTTCTAGAAACTTCTGAAAATAACATTTCCAGGATTCCTTCAATCTCACATATCACTTTACCTGGACATAGACCCCAAGTTGTCAAGCTCCTATTAGAAGAAGGCTTGAAGGTCATGGAGGGTAGACTCTCTTTCCTATAATCACCTTGGCCCACCATCTGTGCTCTATCGAATTTTAATGAGGGCTAACTATAACAATTGCTTCTCCTTAGAATTTGAAATTCCACAAGCAAAGAGAAAATTTGAGAGGCAGAAGAGACAGACAGATCTCTGTGAGTTCAAGGCCAGCCTGCTCTACACAGAGAGTTCCAGGTCAACCAGGGTTGCATCATAAGACTGTCTTTAAAAACAACAACAACAAAATGAAACAAACAGCAACAGAGCAATCACCATGTGAATGGGGGCAAACATCGTAGTCCATTTTCCTTAATATTTAAAGTATGATATGGAATAGAGGAGTTGGACATGTGACTCAGTTGATAGAGGGTTTGCCTGGCATGCGCAGTAAACTGGGCGTGGAGGCAGAGGACTGTAGTTCTAATATTTGGAATGGACGTTCAAGGCTCTGTTCCTCTCACACACACAACACTATAATCTGAATCTAAGCAAGTGAAAACATTCCTTCCTCAGTATTAAAAAAAAGGGAAGGGAAGAAGGAAGGTGGGGGTGACAGCTTTGTGGAGGCCCACGAAGGGAAGGAAGGCTGCTTCCTCCTGGCCAAGCATGGCCATTGGTACTGGCTGATCATTCGTATGTGCTCAGCTCTGCCTTCTATCCATGTTCCTGAGCAGACACAGGGCTTTCAGGAGAAGAAGGAAGGCACACCAGCGTCCCTTCTCCTAAGACTTTATCCAGAGGAGTCTGTCAATCACCGGAACGGGACACTGACCTCAGAAAAGTTGTCTGTCTAAAAACGTTGGGGAAATAGAATGAAGTCCTCCTCAAGGTGAGTTGGCACAATGGGTCCTTTAGTCATTACCCCTGTCACCTGGGGGATCAACATGACCTCATGTGTTACCCAGGAGCTTCTGCAGCTGTTCTCCTCTCCTCAGATCCAGCCCCACCCAGAGGGAGATACGCCAACAATCGCCATGTCCTTTAACCTGACTCAACTCTGTTCTCAATTTAAAAATTATACTAATGTTCAGAATTTTGCTCCTATTGTCCCCAAAGTCTCCACTCAAGCCTATGAGAGGGGCTGAAGACACGGCTTAGAGGTTAAAAGTGCTTCCTGTTTTTGCAGATGACTGGTGTTCTGCTCTCGACGTGCAGGTCAGGTGGCTCACAGCTGATCCTGTAACTCAGGTTCCAGGGGAATCCATGCCTCTGGCCTCTCTGGGCACCTGCACATGGTCTTAAAGATAATAAAAATGCACATTAAAAACAAAAGGACAAAGATAAAGAGGCTGGGGAGAGGGATATGATTAAAATCAGCTCTGGAGTCAAGACCCCGGCATCCTTGTTGAAAGATGGACACCGTGGTGTGGGTTTAACCCCGGTGAGGGAGGGGGGGCAGACGCTGGAGCTTACTGGGGCTGCTGAGGACTAGCTGGCTTGGCCACACAGGTGAGTCCAGGTTAGTGAGAGACTCTCTCAAAAAATAAACAGGGGACCCTAGAGGAGCCCCTGGTGCTGGACTTACAGGAGGTTGGCTCACTGATTTGGATACTGGGAAGCAGCCCTCTGGAAGAGCAGGAAGTTCTCTCAGGTGCTCAGCTGTCTCTCCTGCCCTGGAATGTTTTTCTACACTCAGGATGACGTAAAGCCATAGAGTAGAGAATGTGGCCCAGAAGGCCTTGCAAAATGAACATGTGAAAAAGCCTCGAGGCAGAGAGGAAGGCAGGAGCCACCCCAGCACCCCTACCCATCTCTGCCAGCGCTGTCTAGGACCTCTGGAGCCACCAGCTTGGGCACAGAGGCTCACCGTTAGGTAGTAGCTTCTCGCTCTAGTTTTAGTTTACATCTCCTGATAACAAAGGATGATGAAGGTTTTTTTCATGTGTTTGTTAGGTATTTGTATTTCCCTCTCTAAGTTATTTGTTTAAATTATTTGTGTAATTAATTAATTAATTACACACACACACACACACACACACACACACTTGAGGTAGGATCTCATGTAGCCCAGGCTGGCCTGGACTTGTCTATGTTGACTGAGGATGACCTTGAACTTCTGATCATCCTACCTCTATCTCCCAAGTGCCAGGGACACAGGTGTGTATCGTTCTGCCCTTGTGTCTGGTTCATCAGTGTCTAGCACTGAGCCCAGGGTGTCATGTGTGCTAGCCAGTGCTCTGCCTGCTCAGCTGCGTCCCAGTCCAAGGTTTTTCTATTATAATTAAGTTGTTGTCTTCCTGTTTTGGCGCCCCAAGAGCCCATTACCCCCATCCCATCCATGTATGTCTTCACCCATCTCTCCGTGTGTATGTATGTATGTAGCAAGCATAAGAATCTTATCCTCTGACCTTGTTGGACCAGAGAGCCCCTTGGTCCTGGAAAGGCTCGATGCCACCGTGTGGGGGAATGTTGGGACAGGGAGGCGGGAGAGGGTTGATTGGGGAACAGGGGTAAGGGAGATGGGTTATGAGGCTTTTGCAGGGGGTGGGGGGAACCCAGAAAGAAGAGAACATTTGAAAAGTAAATGAAGAATCTATCTAATAATAATTAAAAAAAAAAGAATCTTATCCTCACAGACATGTAAAAGTCTGGGCATGGCCACACATGCCCATAACCCCAGCTTTGGAGGCAGAGACAACAGCTTGCTAGTCAGGCAGCTTAGCCAAAGCAGTGAGCATCTGGTTCGGTGAGAGACCCCGTGTCAAGGGAACAAGGCAGAGATCGATGGAGGAAGAGATTTGCCTTTGGCCTCTGCCTATGCCCACATAGCACAGGTACCCACAAGCTAACATGCATGTAATACATACATACATCACATAATACAATACATACACATAACACACACACCTAAAAATAATAAAACTAAAATTTAAAGACTAATAATAAAACTAAAAACTAAAAATTTAAATTTTAAAAATTTAAAAAGAGTACCTATGTGATACACATACACATATGTAGGCAAAGGCTCATACAGATCAAATAAAACACTAAGTCTAACAAGAAAAAAAGGAGCACTGAGTGTCGCCTGTAGTACTACTCCAGAACCAGAGTCTACTGCTGCTGCTGTTGCTGCCGCCGCCGCCGCCATATTGCTCAGTGGGGATCCTTATTAGACCCCTCTGTACCACTTCTGACCAGGTAGGAATGAGGCCTGCCAAGCACCTGACCCCTGGCTCTTCCCTGACTTATCTGGGAAAATATAGGTAACAAGATAATCATGGAGGCTGGGCATGGCAGTACAGGCCTTGAAGCCTCAGCACTCACGGTAGAGCAAACGGATCTTTGTGGCCAGCCTGGTCTACATAGTGAGTTCCAGGCCAGCCAGGGCTATGATAGTGAGACCCATGCTAGGACAGCAGAACGTCTCCCTGGGAGAAATCCTGTCTTTTCTGCTCCTTCCGGGTGGAGGAGCCTCACTTCCTGCCAGGCTCACAGCTCCTTGCATTTATTAATTTTACCCTAAGGGAGTGGCAGGGAGTTATTTCAAAAGACCAAACTCACCTCATATCCTGTACTTCCCCTACGGGGAAAGAACCTGGGTTCTGGACTATGGATCTGGAAAGGTAAAGATTCGGTATGGGTGGGGAAGTCCTAGCCGAGGACTATGAGTTGAAGGCCAGCCTGAGCTACACGGAGAGCGTGTCAAAAGAAGAAAGGGGGAAGGGAAAGAAGAGGCACCCCGGCAGGTGTACGTGCGAGGGTGCTGTGCGCATGCGTGTGCGAGGGTGCTGTGCGCATGCGTGTGCGAGGGTGCTGCGCGCATGCGTACTCGAGCGCCCTGGTCTGTGTAGAGGCATGATGTTAACATTAGTCATTGTCCTCATCATTCTCCTTGTTCTTTATTGAGGCGGTTTCTCTCCATGAACCCAGAGTCTGCCAATTCTGGTTAGTTTCTAGTTTGACAGATTCCTGGGGAGGGGGGGATTCCTGTCTCTCCTCAGTGCTGGGATTATAGGCGGCCACTATGCCTACTGGCTTTTACATGGGGAGGGAGTTTTGCTCATCGAACTATCTTCTATCTTCCCAAACTCTTCTTTATGTATCTTTTAAATTTTTATTTGTTTATTTTTAAGTAAGTACACTGTAGCTATCTTCAGATGAACCAGAAGAGGGAGTCAGATGGTTGTGAGCCACCACGTGCGTGCTGGGATTTGAACTCAGAACCTTTGGAAGAACAATCGGTGCTCTTAAACACTACACGACCTCTCCAGCCCCCTCTATGTTTTTATTTACTTATTTATTTTCTATGTGTTGTTTTTGCTATGTAGCCCAGGCTGGCCTTGAACCTTGATCCCTCTGTTCAATCCCCTGATTGCTGGGATCATGTATGCTGTACTACTACACTTGGCTCAAAAGAAGCAACTAAGTAAAAATCATAGTTTATTCTATCTGTCGGGCTTTGTCTTCTCACATAATTACAACCCAGACAGGAAAACAGATGATATTTATTGGCATGACCTTTCAATATCCTAATTATTTATCTATAAACCAAGAGTAACAGTTAACTTGCCCATAGAAAAGATGTTATGTGTAGGTGACTTGGTCACAGAGTCAGCTAATAAGAAGGAGGTGCATCTATAACTGCCTGCAAAACACAACTGTTCTTCAGGGGTGACCAGTAAAGATCCTACTGGCTCTCAACCTGTGCAAGTGCGTGCGTGTGTGTGTGTGTGTGTGTGTGTGTGTACAGGTGTGTGCACAGGTGTGTGGACTGGTACATGTGGAAGACAGAAGTTGACACCTTGGTATTTTTCTCAACAGCTCCTCTCTTTATTTTTGAAACAGAATTTCTCCCTAAACCTGGAGTTCAGGTTCAGGTGTATTGACAATTTGGGCATTTGGGTTTTTTTTTTTAATAAAATACAGAAATGGGGCTGGAGAGATCGCTCAGTCTTTAAGAATACTGACTGCTCTTCCGAAGGTCCTGAGTTCAAATCCCAGCAACCACATGGTGGCTCACAACCATCTGTAATGGGATCTGATGCCCTCTTCTGGTGTGTCTGAAGACAGCTACAGTGTACTTGTATATATACAATAAATAAATAAATACTTAAAAAAATACCAGAAATGTTATAGGAATATGTTCTTGTTTTAATCCTAGATGATGTGGGATGTAGGCCAGCCTCAGACCTCCCACAGCAGCTGACTGTATCTTGCCTTGTGCTCTAGCAGGGCTGTGACTTTGCCAGCGGTAGACAGTTTCTGCGACTGTGTGACGTGTGGAATTCTGGGTACTTTTCAGAGGGTACATAAATGCTGGAGCCCTGAGAGGAGGGGCTGGTGGGTTGTTGTCGGTTGTTCAGGGGGTTGGTTGCGGTTTGTTAGTTGTCGTGGTTGAAGAAGAAACAAGGGGGAAGAAATTAGATTCAGGGATCTCTTTCCTTTCTTCTCTCCCCTCCGTCCTTTCTTTCTCTCTTATGTAGCATTGCGGGGTTGAAAGGGAAGAAGAAAAGGGGTGCAGAAGGGAGGAAGAAAGAACAAAGTAGCCGATGGCTTCCCACCGTTTGGCTAGAATGGCTGCCCGCAGCCTGAGGGAGCCGCCTGTTTCTGCTTCCCCGGTGCTGAGATTATCACTGCGTACTGCTGCACCTACTTTCCATATGGGATCTCATGTAGCCCAGGCTGGCCTTGGATTTGCTGCAGCTAGCCAAGCATTCCTCATCCTCCTGTGGCTACCTCCCAAGTGCTGGGACTGCTGGCACGTACCGCGTGGCCATCTCCAGCAGGCGCTGAAAGCATCGATCTCTGTCCAAGATGGAGCAACGGGCAAGACAGTGAGCCCTCTGCCTCCCCGGCGCTCCCACGAGCAAAGAAATGAAGTCATGTCCAAGGCTAATTGCTATGAAGGAAACGAGACACAACGGGATGGTGCCTCGTGGGGCGGAAGTAGCTCCTTTACGTGGGGAGGTTAGCAGGGTCTCATGGGAGCTGAGTGCCCACTGACCGTGCTATTCAGAGGCTTCAAGAGAAACAGAACATTCCCGCCAGTGCGAAAGCCAGGCGTCTTGGGCAGATGGGCTGGGTTTGAGGAGCCGTGTGGCTTGGGGGCTGGGAGAAAGTGATGACAGAGGAGACCTAACCTGACCCTGTAGGGCCTCCCGGGTCCTGGCAGGCAGGGTGAACTTTAGCCAACTGCAGCCATAAGAAGACAACGGGGATATCTCAGCTTGAAGATGGCCTCTTTTTTGTGGTCTTATCTAAAGGATTAGCTGTACCCAGTGGACTCTATCCAGTAGTCTTTTCTCCTTGTTAGCTGAGTGGACTGGCCCTGTTCACCCCGTGTCCATCCCTCAGGACAGCTGGCAGGTAGGACTTGCTCAGTAAATATTTATGAAGACAGTAGAGTAGGCGGATAGAGGCCGTGGGGTTTGTTTTGGGTGCAGGGACCGGGCATGCAGGAGAGGCAGGCCAGGAACTGGACTGTGCGCTCCCGGAGCCCTTGAGTAATTTGTTCTCCACAAGGAAGTTGTTATGCTCAAATAATTCACAAGAGAGAAAATATAACCACTGAACGAACAGAAATAGCTAACTTTTCATAAATTTTGAAGGCATGCAAATGCTAAAAGACAAAATACAACTCTGTGTGTGTGTGTGTGTGTGTGTGTGTGTGTGTGTGTGTGTGCTTGTGTGCATGTTTGTAAAACCATGTAACCGTCACTGGCCCAGAACTTGCTATGTAGACCCACGGGCTTCAAACTCACAGTGATTCAACTCTGTCTGTGGATTGCTAGGACTATAAGCTAGGCCTCATTTTTATTAACATAATACCTAGTTTTTATATAAGTACATTTGTTGGTGGGAAGGAAAGAGGCAGCAAACCCAGAGTTCAGTTTATGGGAGCTGGTTCTCTCCTGTCACAAGGTGGGTCCCAGGAATCAAACTCATGTTGACAGCCTTGGCCACAAGCCTCTTTACCCACCTTGAGCCATCTCGCTTGCCCCTGGATTAACTTTTAAGGGTGAGGACATAGCTTGTCTTTTATCGTTTTGCCAGCAAGCCTCCCTCTGGACAGTAACTAATCATCTTTCTGGTCCTTTGGGGATGTCTCCACCCAGGGCACGAGACACAACTTGGCTCACATTCTTTTGGTGAGAAATCACACAGCAACAGAGGAAAGAAAAATATAAATTAGCCATGGCCCCTGCCTTCCCCTCGACCTCCTAGGGCCTGGGCTTGAACCCAGAGCCTTAATCACTCTACACGGAGCAAAACCCCCAACCCTACAAAACCAGCCTGGCTTTGTCACCAAATGGCTTTCTTTTAAGGGGAGGCGGGACAGTGCAGATTGTCCTAGAGCTGCAGGTGGAAAGAACAGGCCATAAGGAAACAGGAATTCTGACCGCTGAGCTGACTGTGGCTTGAGGAAAAGCAGTTAAGCTTGCGCGTGGTGGCTTTGTCTTCTTACAAAGGATTAACAGGTTTAGAGGGAGATTCAAATACCAACCTATGGGGGTTTTGTTTTGCTCTGCTTTGTCTTAAGACAGGAGCTCACTCTGTAGCCCAGGTTAGCCTGGAACTCTTTAGGTAGCCCAGGCTAGCCCCAAAATTGTATTATAGGTGTGATCTATCGTACCTGGTTCCACATATGGGGTTTACTCACTGGCTATGTGTCCCCAAATTCCTCAGCCTTCCAGAGGGACAGGGCTTTGGCTTGTAAATTTTACCTATTTGTCCCACAGCTCTTAATCTTTTTGTTTTTAATCACATCATGAACAATTTAATGCACTACTTAATTACATTGCATTATCTATCTTCTGGTATGGAACTTTCCAGAAGTTCAATAAAGGGGCTCCCCCCAGGAAGCTGTTTGGCTTTTCACTACTTCCTCTTCGAACTGCCAACTGGAATTATGAGAAGCTTGGCTAAGATTAAAAGAAAAAAAAAAAAAACCACCCTCAACCCCGGGGCCAGAGGATATAGGGTGTGGTTCTAAGAAGAAGCCTGACCTCAAGTGCAGCTTGGCCCTGGAGGAAAGTTGAAAACCACAGATGGAAGTCCGTTTGTGCTTCTGAGGGTTCAAAGGCATTCTGGTTTGCTCCTGTCTGCTGTGTCCGCAGTCTAGCTGTGCCGACCAGTGGGTGTGGTCTGTGCCCCTAAACAGGAGTATGACCCTGGCTGAGGCACACGGCGCTGCAGGCCCAGGGACTTTCTGGTGTCTCTGTACACGCAGTAGGTCACACAGATTGTGTGTGATTGTGTGTGATTGTGTGTGATTGTGTGTGTGTGCCTCTGAATCTATTTGTATTTCTGATTACACAAGGAGAAAAATCTGTGGCTCATTAAGGTTATCTCCAGCTGTTTTTGAATGCAAGCCCATCTCCCTTCAAAAGAGAGAGATCTAGCCTAAGGGATCCTTTGGCAGTCAAAGATGTCCACCTAAAATCAATGTTTTCTTTTCATTATTTTTATTTTAGAATTACTTCCTATTTATGGCCAAGAAAAAAAATAGGGTTTTTTGTTGCTGTTGTTTTGTTTTTTTCTAACTGTGGTTGTGAGGTCAACTTTAAAAGTAATTCAAGGGACCAGCGAGATGGCTCAGCAGGGAAAGGAGCTTGTGGCCCGGCTTGGTAAGCTGGAGTTCATTTCTGGAACCCACAGTGGAAGAAGAGAACTGACTCCTATAAGTTGACTTCCAACCCCACACATGTGCTCTAAATACACATGCACATATACATATATGCGTACTCACACAAAAATAAATATTAAAAATCTCAAGAAATATATTTAGATCTTTAAAACTACAAATAAATTAAGTAAGATACTATGTAACACAGTGAAGAGCTGATGTAGTTTGTCAGGGTTAGCCAGATGTGGTAGCACATGCCATTAACCCCAGAGGCAGAAGCAGGAGCAGAGTTCAAGTCCAGTCAGGGCTGTGCAGTGAGATCCTGTCTCAAAAAATCAAAACCAAGGGCCAGAGAGATGGCTCAATGGTTAAGAGCATTGTCTTGCTCTCCCAGAGGACCTAGGTTCAATTCCCAGCATCCATATAACAGCTCACAACTGTCTGTAATCCAGTCCCAAATGATTTGCTACCCTTACACAGACAAAAAGGCAGGCAAAACACCAATTCACATAAAATAAATACAAAAGTTAAAAAAAAAAGATTAAACAACAACAACAAACTACCACCACCACCACCAACAAAAAACCCAAACCCCAAAACCAAATAAAGAACCTCAATGGTACAACAAAATCACCTGAAGGTTGGGAAGCTCTGATCCAGGGCACTTTGTTGGGTGGGTGGCGGGGAAGGGGCCTTCTATTCTACAGGGAAACAACCAAAGAAAAGCACATTAAATTGTGAAAAAATAAAATAAAATAAAACAACAACAAAACCGGTTCCCTCACATCAGCAAAAGAAGCAACTGTACAAAGGCTGAAATACCCTGGAGTCTTCTCTCTTGCTGGCTTCCATGTTTAAGGCCCAGCTCACAGGAGTCCCAACTACTGGCAGCCGAGTGTCCTAGGAGAACAAAATGGTAATAAGACAACTCAAGCCGGGTGGTGGTGGCGCACGCCTGTAATCCCAGCACTTTGGGAGGCAGAGGCAGGTGGATTTCTGAGTTCGAGGCCAGCCTGGTCTACAGAGTGAGATTCAGGACAGCCCAGGCTACACAGAGAAGCCCTGTCTCGGAAAAAAGCAAATCAAAACAAAACAAAACAAAACAAACAAAACAAAACAAAGACAACTCAAACCTTGAATCTATAGGTGTTTTGTATCAGATCTTATGGGAGTAGTTATACGTAGCTGTGAACAGCCATGTGGGTGCTAGGAAATGACCCCAGGACCTCTGGAAGAGCAGCCTTAACCATTGAGCCATCTTTCACTAATACTTAGCTAGGCCCTTTATACTTAGGTTATTACAAGTCACCTACGAAAAGTCTTCCAAGCAAAGTTTTTAAGGTAACTTTCTTGGGAACCTTATTCTCTTTTTATTGAAAAAGGAAGTAAAAACATTTTATGATAAAATTGAAGATTTACATGGAAAATATTTCTGATAAATTAGAAGAGATATATAAACACATTAAAATTGTCAATTTTCATGGAAAATTGAAGAGTTAAGTGATAGATATAAAAACATTGCTAAATTAATTGAAAAAGGAAGTAGAAACATTTTATGATAGAATTGAAGATTTATGTGGAACATATTTCTGATAAAATTGCATAAAATGTAGAAAAACATGTTAAAAGAAGATTATCATGGAAAATTTTATATAGATATAATAATGGTAGGCATAAAAGTATTCCTAAGTTGATTGAAAGTGGAATTATAAACATTTTCAGGTAAAATTGAAGATTTACATGAAAAATATTTCTGATAAAATTCAAGAAATATAGAGAAAAACATGTTAAAATCGACTATTTCATGGAAAATTATACAGATAAAATAGTAGATATAAAAAACCTTTCTAAATTAATTGAAGGTGGAATTAAAAACATTTTGTGATAAAATCAGAGATTTGCATGGAAGACATTCCTGATAAAATAGAAGAAATATATAGAAAAACTTGTTAAAATTGAAGATTATCATGAAAAATAATGCAGATAAAATGGTAGACATAAAAAATTACTGAGTTAATTGAAAGAATTACAAACATTTTCTGATAAAATTGAAGATTTAAATGAAAAATTTTTGTTAAGTCTATGTCTTTTTATTGGGGAATTGTGTCCACTGATATTAAGAAATATTAAGGAATAGTGATTGTTGCTCTCTGTTATTTTTGATGTTATTTTTATGTTTGTGTGGTTGTCTTCTTTTGGGTTTGTTGGAAGATTACTTTCTTGCTTTTTCTAGGGTGTAATTTCCATCCTTGTGTTGGTGTTTTCCATCTATTATCCTTTGTAGGGCTGAATTTGTAGGAAGATATTGTGTAAATTTGGTTTTATCATGGAATATCTTAGTTTCTCCATCTATGGCGATTGAGAGTTTTGCTGGGTATAGTAGTCTGGGCTGGCATTTGAGTTCTCTTAGAGTCTGCATGAGATCTGCTCAGGATCTTCTAGCTTTCACGATCTCTGGTAAGAAGTCTGGTGTAATTCTGGTAAGTCTGCCTTTATAAGTTACTTGCCCTTTTCCCCTTTAAATTACACTGCTTTTAATATTCTTTCTTTGGTTAGTGCATTTGGTGTTTTGATTATTATGTGCTAGAAGGACTTTCTGTTCTGGTCCAGTCTGTTTGGAGTGCTGTAGGCTTCTTGTATGTTCATAGGCATCTCATTTTTTAGGTTAGGGAAGTTTTCTTCTATAATTTTGTTGAAGATATTTACTGGCCCTTTAAGTTGTAAATCTTCACTCTCTTCTATACCTATTATCCTTAGGTTTGGTCTTCTCATTGTGTCCTGGATTTCTTGGATGTTTTGGGTTACAAGCTTTTTGCATTTTGCATTTTCTTTGTCTGTTGAGTCAATGTTTTCTATGGTATCTTGAGCACCTGAGGTTCTTTCTTCTATCTCTTGTATTCTGTTGTTGATTCTTGCATCTATGATTCCTGAATTCTTTCCAAGGTTTTCAATCTCCAGAGATGTCTCACTTTGTGATTTCTTCATTGTTTCTACTTCCATTTTTAGATCCTGGATGGTTTTATTTAGTTCCTTCTCTTGTTTGTTGTGTTTTCCCGCAATTCTTTAAGGTATATTTATGTTTCCTCTTTAAGGGCATTTACCTGTTGACCCATGTTCTCCTATATTTCTTGAAGTCCTCTATCAGCATCATGAGATACAATTTTGAATCCAATTCTTGCTTTTCCGGTGTGTTGGGGTATCCAGGACTTGCTGTTGTGGGAGAACTGATGTTGCCAAGTAGCCTTGGTTTCTGTTGGTAGGGTTGGGTTGGTTGTACTTGCTTGTGCTATCTGGTTATCTCTGGTGCTAGTTGGTCTTGCTGTTTCTGTCTCTGTCTCTGGCTGGAGCTTGTCCCTCCTGTGGGCCTGTAACTCTGTGTCCACACTCCTGGGAGACCAACTCTCTTCTGGCAGGGTCTGTGCACAGAAGGCTGTGGAGCTGCCTGGCTCCCTGGTGCAAATGGCAGCCTGAAGACTTCTATCCCAGCTGCTCCACTGATCTTAGGCCCTGCAAGCTCCTAGCTGTTCCCCTCCAGAGAGAAGGTGGAGATCTCACCTCCACGCTCAGAAGTGAAAGCGCTGCTGGGAGATCACTCTCTCTTGGCGGGCAGTGCACAGAAGGCTGTGGAGTCACCTGGCTCCCTGGTGCTGGGAACCTTATTCTTTGTGGGCAATTTGAACTAAAGGTTGGTGCTGGCAAGATGACTTAGCAGGGAAAGACAACCTGACAACCTAAGTTCAAAATCCAGGAAGAGGAGGACAATGGACTCCCACAGGTTGTTCTCTGGCGTCTATACGTGTACTAGGGCATGTACACACACACACACACACACACACACACACACACACACACACAATCCACTGTCACCACTCCCAAATAGGAATGTCACTTGACCCAGCAATTACATTGAAGAAAGTTTTATGCCATCTATCAACTAACTGGTTTAGACTCCCTCCTTACCAAGTCTGTTTGGCACATAGGAATGGAAGACACTCTTCCAGGCGTGGGGGACACCACAAGAAACTAAAGGCAGCATTCCTGTGATAGTGAGGCTACCCAGAATCAGAAACACCTCACCTTGGAAACCTCCACTATTAAGCATGGTGTCTGCAGAGTAGGCTCAGTATAGACAACACATAGCACATAACCGGCTTTCGTGGGGGCTCAAATATCCCAATAAAATGTTAGTCAGATGAAAAGTGATGCAGACATTTTTCCTTTTAGATTGATTTATTGTATGTGTGTGTATGAGTGTTTTGCCTTCCTGTGTAGTTGTGCGCCATGTGCCTGGTATCTCAGGAGTTCAGAAAAGAGTGTTGGATTCCTACACTGGAGTTGTGAGTGGTTATGAGCTACTGAACCACTGATCCAGGCCCCTAATATGAAAGTTTTAACAGAGAATAGACTGTGGACAGAATGCAGCAGGTGAGCCCTCAGAATTCCCCTTATGGGAAGCAGGTCTTTGTGTGGTAGTTAAGAGACATTACTTGGCCTTGTTTCTTGTGATAGGGATATGACTGACTAGATAAGAGGGGAGCAGCTCGCCATGTGGCTAGGCAGCATATTTTATCATCCCATTTGTCCCTTCTGAGAATAGTCTTTTTGGGTGAAGCACCAGGGGATGGCAGGAGTTGCGTTCTGTGTAAGGCAGTGGGTATTCCATTTGTGGGTCCCTTTGGGTCAAACGACTCTTTCATAGGGGCTGCCTAAGACCATTGGGAAACATGGACATTACATTATAATTTGTAACAGCAAGATTGCAGTTATGAAGTAGCAATGAAAACAATTTTAAGGTTGGAGGTCATCACAACCTGAGGAAGTGTCTTGAGGGGTCACAGACTGAGGCAGGTTGAGAGCCACGGCTCTAAGGCATCCTGAGCCACTGTGTGGGGCCAAGTGGAAGGTCTGTGTGCTACAGAATGGGGCACCCTGACTTTTTTACTTTTGGCCTTTTAATGCAACATCCTGGTCAGCAGCTTCTAGGCAGGTCAAGACTGGAAGTCCCTACCCCCTACCAAGCTCCTGCTCTGAAGCTGGGCCTGACTCCCATGCAAGGTTCCTTCTTTGAGGCAGCCCTTCTCTGGTTCTGGCTGCCCACTGAGACCTCAGTCAGTGTTTTGCCTTTGCCTTAATGCCAGTTGTGAAATAGACATCCCATCTATTTCCCAGAATGCACCCTTCTAGTGTCTGGGGAAGCAGGGGAAGGGGATCAATGAAGAGGCGGGAGGCAGGGGTGAGGCACACTGTGCATGGGGCTCAGCATTTGAGTTTCTGAAGCACAAAGCTAATAACTAATGGGGCACAAGCCCTGACACCCTTCTCTAAGCTGACTTACATGTTCAGTGGAGATGCCCTGATGCTCTACAGGGCTGGGTCCCCATGTGGACCAAGTCTGGGGAAGTAAGCAGGATAAGTTCTCCACAACATCGCATCTCAGAGAACTAAATATGAGCTGAGTCCTGCTACATAGCCACTGGACGGCCTACCAACAAGAAGCTCCTTACATCCTGTCAGTGAGGATGGAGGAATGTTCATTCACTGCCCCTGAAAATGGGGCACGTGTAGCCAAATCTAGAAATCAAGATGGTGGCTCCTCAGAATGGCAGAGGCAGATGGAGAATTCATCTTTGACCCAACAGCTCCATTTCTAGTTAGATACTGGAGAAATGAAATGTTATCCTTGGGCTGGAGAGATAGGTCAGTGGTTAAGAGCACTGACTGCTCTTCCAGAGGTCCTGAGTTCAATCCCTAGCAACCACATGGTGGCATCCAGTGTGTCTGAAGCTATAGTGTACTCATATACATAAAATAAAATTTAAAAAAGAAGCATCACAGCTGCCTAGGAGACAGAGAGAGAGAGAGAGAGAGAGAGAGAGAGAGAGAGAGAGAGAGAGAGAGAGAGAGAGGAAAGGTTATCCTCACAGAAACTCATGCATGAATACCCACGGCTGCAGCATTTATAACAATGTAGATATAGATCAGCTCGATACCTCAATCCCCACCACAGAAACCAAACCCATTAATTGAATGCCCATTAATTGGCTAATAAAACACAGCTTATCCATACACAGGTTATTATTTATCCATGAAAAGGACTGGAATGCTGATAACTATACGTCCTGCCTGGCCCTCACTGTTACCTTGACACAGCCTGGTAGTCTGAGAAGAAAGCCTAGACTACAGGAGCACCTAGATCAGATTGGCCTGTGGTCATGTCTATAGGGGATTCTCTTGATAATTATTTAATGCAGGAGGAAGGCCGCAGCCCACTGTGGGAAGTGCTATCCCTAGGAAGATGGTCCTGGGTCGTGTAAGAAAGCTTACTTAAGTGCTGGAGATATGGCTCAGCAGTTAAGAGCATTGGCTGCTTCCGGAAGACCTGGGTTCAATTCCCAACATCCACATCTGACAGCTCAGGAGGCTCATATCCACGCACACATATGTGCAATTGAGAATAAAATCTTTTAAAGCAAGCAAACAAGCAAGCTAGTTAAACATGAACTATGAGTGATTCAGAAACCAGTCATCCTCCATGATTTCTACTTAGACTGTGAGTTCCTGTCTTGGCATCTCTCAATGACAGACTGTAACTCAGAACTGTAAGCACAGTTTCTTCCCCCAAGATACTTTTGGTCGGTGTGGATTTTAGTTTAGTTTTGAGATAAGGTCTTGTTGTACAGCATTAACTGGCTCAGAACTCACTTTTAGACCTGGCTGGCCTCAAATTTAGAGATCTGCTTGTTTCTGCCTCGAATGCTAGGGTTAAAGGTGTGTGCCTGCCCCTCATTACTGGTTTGGTCAGATTATTTCATCATAGCTACAGAGAGGATGCAGAACACAACACTAAGAAACTAGAGGAGAGAGCACAGTCAGAAATGTTGATATCGTAACAGGGTCCCAGACCTTAGCACAGCGGACTCCATGATGGAAGTGCCATTCTGGCTGTAAAACTCAGCATGAAGACAGTAATGCCTGCCAAAACAAAAACAAAGACCTAATCCATCAAAGTCCACAGCTCTGGGAAAGTTCCTACATGTACTATCTGCTTTTTTGGCTTCTGTAGTTCTGCTTCTGGCTAACTGTTCTTGCTAACTGAAGTATGTCAACCTAGAACATGCTTTTGCATTTCAAAGCTCACCCTGAGAAAGGCTCAGGGCTATATTGGGATCTTGAACACCCAGGGTAGTCGCCCACCAGGAAATAAAGACTTTCTATTGGCTTAAAACCACATCCGAGCAGTCTTCTTTGGTGGCTACCCCCACAATACATACGGCAGAATTTTGTTCATAATAAATGTGCAAATAGACACAGATGTAGACATGAAAAGAGGCTAGGGCAGGAGGAGGTGGATCAGAAGGAAGCACAGGTTTATTGTTGGAATAATGAACATGGACTGATTGTGGCGGTGTAGTGAGCCCCAATGACTGAGTTAAAATCATATTTCAGTAAAGGTACAGAAGGGAGGAAGGGGAGGACAGGAGAGGATAGGGTGGGGGGGAGAAAGGAAGGAAAGAAAGAAAGGGAAGGAGAGAGAAGAGAGAAAAATGTTCATTTCAGAGTATGTTGTCTTGAGGCAACTGATGCTCAGAGTGGCCTCCTGGGCTCTTGTAACTCCCCGGTGAGCATGACAATGCACTTTGAAACATAGAAATAAAAAACAGGGCCAGGTAGAGCAGTGCATGCTTTTGATCCCAGCACTTTGGAGGCAGAGGCAAATCTCTGGATCTCTGTGAGTTCAAGACCAGCCTGGTCTACAGAGCTAGTTCCAGGATAACCAGGGATCTCTTAAGGAGAGAAACGGAAGGAAGGAAGGAAGGAAGGAAGGAAGGAAGGAAGGAAGGAAGGAAGGAAGGAAGGAAGGAAGGAAGGAAGGAAAGAAGGAAGGAAGGAAGGAAAAACTATTTATTTTCATTGAGGCCCAAAAACAGTGGTAGGAATTGTAGCTTAATGAAAAATCCAACAAATGCAAGTGTGATTGCTTTTCAGTTTAACTTTTGGCTACAGGGATGTTTAGAAAGCTGGTTTCACATCACTGTGAACCATAAACATTAATTGATCAAATGCCTTTACATAGTATAAAATCTATAATGCAAGCGCTATTTTGCCTTGTCATTATAAATTGTGTTTATTTAATGTCATCTTGTCTAGATTCAAAGAAAATGCTTCGAAATCATTGTCTTGTGCTAAAATTTATTGTCGACACCATTCCTGAAGCCCTGGGCTCCTCAGGAGCCATTTTTGCCATAATAATCATGGTCAAGTTTTGAACAAATCTCTTTCCACTGGACACAATTTTTTTTTTCTGCTGCAATCAACCTGTCACAACCCCTTTGGAGGGTCTCATATCAGACATCCCACATATGAGATATTTACATAACTGTAGCAGAACTACAGTCATGAAGTAGCAACAAAAATAAATTTATGGTCGGAGGTCACCACAGCATGAGGAACTGTATTAGAGGTTCGCAGTGTTGGGCAGGTTGAGAATCACTGCTTTAGTGTGAGTCCCTCTCAGCTGAAAACCATTAGGGAGACTGGTAGAAGAGTGGTCACCGTATCTCCTAGAATGAACCAAGTAAGTGGCTTCCAAGTGAGGTCACAGGCTATCTCCCAGAGTGCTCTTCTAGTGCTGGGGTGAATATCAAGATATCTGTAGTGTGAGTCAACTCTGGGAAGTCAGTTCTGTGGGCACGCATTGGGTCGGGGGGCTTTAAGTAACAGCATGAAGTATGACATACTTCAAACATAGGTTTCAAGGGTTGTGCTTTCCATACCCACCATGCCATGCCACACCATGCCATGCCACACCATGCCACGTCACGCCATTTTTATTTCATCCAGACACCTGCCTAGTCTCCAACTAGGCTTTTTCAAGAATCGCCAAGGACTGCTGTGGAGCTCAGTCTCATCTGTTGCCTTTCTCCTGAATTCTGCAACTTCATGCTCTTCTGGCACATTCCTTCAGAAATGACACACGCCCTGGAAGGTGTAATAAACTGGATATCTACACTCTGGGTTTTCTTAAAACCGCCTCCTACAAGCAAGCTATTTAACCTTGGGAAGTCACCCTCTCTGACGTTCAGCTTCCTTATTAGTAAAAAGGGGCCAAACGATGCATCATTTCCAGGTTTAGTTTCCGTGAGTCACCCGATTCCAAGCATGCTCTATTACTTTTGGATGGCCACATCCCTTTCACATAACTAACAGGAAATTGCATGTAGGATCGGGAAGGCCTGGACCCTGAACCTTGTTGTGAGGCTTACACATTTTCTATTAATAGAAATAAAGACCGGAGATATCGATTGACCTGCTGACATATTCGCAAGGATATCTGAGGATAATTTGTGGTTGTTTTTGTCTTCTTCCTTTGAGACATCTCCATATGGAGACTGGGTTGGACTTGAACACATGATCTTCCTGCTTCAGTTTCTCAAGTGCTGTGGCTACCAGCATTCACCTCCATATCAGTCTTGAGAATATACTAGCAAGCAGAGGCCCACTGTGTGTGTTCATTCAGGGGCATTTTGAATGCTACTATAAGCCACCACAAGCCGCTTCCCTTTGCTCTTGAGAACGAAGGGGTGTGGCAACAGTTGGATAAAGACATGGCAGAGAATGAGAAGAATGACCTCCTTTCTCTGTTGTCACACTGTCCAAGGAGCTGCCAGGTCACCCTACAGATATAGACAGAGCTTTATTGTGTCAGGAATTATTGACAAAGCTTTTTAATTTTTTATTTATTTTTTTGGTACTGGAGATTGGACCTAGGCAAGTATTCTGTCTGAGCTATGCTGCTAGTATGTTCTTCTCTTTCTGATATGACTCTGCACTTGTTTCATGGCTTAGGAGAGTGTCCGGAATGTGATTGAAAAAGACTGGCAATCTGTAGAAGCTGAGAACTATTGTAATGGTTTCATCCATAGTCGAACATCAGTGTCTTCATTTAGCAAATACTGTGTAGCAGCTATATATGTAACATATGCTTCTTTTTACTACATTTATTTGTGTATTTCTGCCTGCGAAGAGGTACACATGCCATGGCTCAAAAGCAGAGGTCAAAGGGCACCTCTATTCTCTCATGTAAAACCCAGGGACAGAACCACTTATAAAATACAGGCACTTACATAACCAAAAGAATAGAAGGGAGATCATATCCTTAACAATAAGATAACATTGAAAAGGAGCACAAATTTTGTTTTGGAAAACAACAGCAGAGAGATCCTCATCAATTTTGTATGTTTGCCCTCTGTCTCATCATAACTTCTACCTATTTATTCCCCCCAACCTCCTCTCAGCAGGATGGCAAATTCTGGGCTAGCTGGCTTCTCTGGTACTGTGGGAGAGGTGGGAGTTGCTCAGTGAGGTGTGTGGGATGGTGGTGGTGGTGGTGGTGGTGGTGGTGATGGTGGTAGTAGTGGTGGTGATGGTGGTGGTGGTGGTGGTGGTGGTGGTGATGGTGGTAGTGGTGGTGATGGTGGTGGTGATGGTGGTGGTTGTGGTGGTGGTGGTGGTGGTGGTGGTGATGGTGGTGGTGATGGTAGTGGTGGTGATGGTGGTGGTGGTGATGGTGGTGGTGGTGATGGTGGTGATGGTGGTGATGGTGGTGGTGGTGATGGGGGTGGTGGTGATGGGGGTGGTGGTGGTGGTGATGGTGGTGGTGGTGATGGTGGTGGTGGTGGTGGTGATGGTGGTGGTGGTGGTGATGGTGGTGGTGGTGGTGATGGTGGTGGTGATGGTAGTGGTGGTGATGGTGGTGGTGGTGGTGATGGTGGTGGTGATGGTAGTGGTGATGGTGGTAGTGGTGGTGATGGTGGTGGTGATGGTAGTGGTGGTGATGGTAGTGGTGGTGATGGTGGTGGTGATGGTGGTGGTAGTGGTGATGGTGGTGGTAGTGGTGATGGTGGTGGTAGTGGTGATGGTGGTGGTGGTGGTGGTGATGGTGGTGGTAGTGGTGGTGATGGTGGTGGCGGTGATGATGGTAGTGGTGATGGTGGTGGTGGTGGTGATGGTGGTGGTGATGGTGTGTTACAGGGGTTACAGAAACCACACCAGGTCCTGTGAGATCTAGAAGGGATTTGGCAAGGACAAGATACAAACCAACCAATCAGTGTGAAGAACAAGATACCCGGCCCTGGGAGTAGCATACAGAGGGACAGAAAGGACTTTGTTTCCTGATTTCTTATCAGCAGGCTAAATAAAGACTGAGTCCCATGAAGATTATTAAATAGTGATGTGTCATCCAGTCCAACTCCTACTTTAATGAGGATGGCCACTGCATCAGAGTAACAGCACATTACTGTGGGGTTTGCTCAGCTGGGAAGTAGGTAGGAGGGAACACCAGAAGAGTCAACATTCTGGATTTTTCTAGTATAAGACAGCTGCTTCGAGTACATCTGCCATGAAGTCTTACACACATTTACTCAATGTTTGCTTCATCCCAGGTCCAGAGTCTTCTCAAATGCATTCTGTCATTTAGATCCTCTTTAAAAAGTTTTGTTTGTTTGTTTTTGGAGACAGTGTTTCTCTGTGAAGACCAGGTTGGCTCACACACCCAAAGATCCCCCTGCCTCTGCTGTACATATTAACTTAATCCTTTTAATTTACCTCTGAACTAGGTTGTATCATTTCTTCTATGATATATGAGGTGTGAGGACTAAAGTTACGTTTTATGTTAAAATGACTGTGTTTAAGAGATCTATAAAAATGTTTCTAACCCATAAGCCCCACTTGGCCAAAAACAGATAACTTCCTGGGCTGCTGGGGGCTGTTGCTCATATAAGATATAAGCCACCTGTTCTCACGTCTGAAGACAAGGTTGGTTGCCCCAACTACACTGGATGTGTTTGATCACATGTAGGTGGCAGGTGTATAGGCAGGAAGTACATCAGGATGTATGCTTGCCCCTCATTGGATGAAGGCAGGAAGTACATTGCCTGGTAGATTTTGCCTTTATAAGCACCTGACTAATGTAATTCAAGGCCATTCTCTGGGAATCCAGGCTTTGGAGCTGGCCAGTGCCCATTACCACGGCCAAGATTTAATAAAGCTTGATTCAAATTTGGCTCAAAAATTTTGGTCGTGACCTTATTCTCTCTTGGTAAGATTAACACAGGAAAGCTAAGAAATTCATTAAGGCCCCAATTCTAATAAACAATATAGGTGAGTTTCAAACTGAGGTTTTTATTCAAAAGCGTCCACACATAGAAACAAATACTAACCACAAATGTGCATGTTTCTGATTTGCTTTTGTTGGCCTGGGGCTGGGGTTTGAACCCAGGGAGTTGCACACATTAGATACACAGCCACTAGTATCTCTAGCTCTTTTTGACCTTTTAAATTCCTTAGTTAGCCTTGGGATTCACTGCAGAGCCCAGACAGGCCTTGAACCTGTGCTCCTCCTGTCTCAGACTCCTGAGTAGAGAAGTTTACAGGCTTATGCTGCCAAGCCTGGATTTTTTAAAAAAATTTGAATTCTTTTGTTGTTGTTCTTGGAAGTTTTTGTTGAGACTTCACCAGTTTGCAATGTGCTTCTAACATGAAGCAATCCTGTGTTTCTTAAGTGGTCTCATGGTACTTGCTAAGTAGTTCAGTCTAATCTTAAACCCATGAGATCACCTGCCTCTGCCTTCTGCACCTAGTCCCTTATATTAATTCCTAAAGTGTTTCCACAGAAGTGACACATTTCACCTTAATTCACTTCTTTAGCCAAAGCGGGCCCCATCAAGGGTTGGGGAGGGGCGTGCTGCCACATGACTGGAAGGAAGTCCTGGGGAGGTTTGGTGACTGGAGAGTTTCCTTTCAACCTTCTGTCAATCATTCATCTACTTTCTATGGTTCTATCCTTTCCAGAATGCACTATAAATGGACTCAGTGTACAGGCTTTTATGTTTAGCATAAAAATATATTTGTGCAGTTTTGTATCTGTGTATGTCTGTGTACTACATGCATGCAGGAGCCCAAATAGGTCTGAAAAGGGCATCAAATCCCTTAGAACTGAAGTGACGGAAGTTGTGAGCTGTCATGTGGGTGCTGAGAATGGAGTGCAGGTCTGAGAGGAGTGAGAATTCTTGATGGCTAAGCTACATTTCCAGTTCATTCAGCTGTCTTTTCTTTTTCTTTTTTTCACGTAGTGCAAGCCTTTTGAGACTCAACCTTGTGGTTGCATCTCTCCCTATTATAGTAGTCTGTTCCCTTTAATTTTTTTGGTGATACTCAGTTGCATAATTATTCCATACTCCACACATTATTCCACACTGGAATACAATGCTTCATCTACAAATGTGCTGGGCTGCATTCATAGCTCCATGGACCACAGGTTAGACATGCATGTGAGGTTTTTCTCTCTCTTTCTCGGAGACAAAGCCTTGCTGACACCGGTTTGTCCTGGCTAGCCACTTCAGAACCTTGCTGTCCTCCCGCTGCTGCTTCAACCCCTAGGATTATAGGCACAAGTGACCATGCCCAGAGCTTTTGATTGTAATGTATGTTTTATGATTTGTGTCCCCACTAATCCATATTTGCTTTAATAATTGCTTCCTAGCTGTGGGGCAAGCCCTTAGCATAGAATATCTGACAAGACTGTTCTGCTGTCTGTTCCCAGTTATAGAAGTCTGAGCTAACTGGTCCCTTATGTTGAAGGAAGCAGGTTCAGACAGTGGGTTAGACTCGGGCCTATCATGGTAATTTGGGAAGAAACAGCAGCGAAGTATAGAAGAGCCTTATACCAAATGTCAGCGTGGGATCGTTATATAAATTCTACAAGTCATCCCAGACACTCACAATTGCTCCATCTTCCTAATCTGAAGTTTCTGTTTACTATGCCAAGAGCTGCATGATGTCACAATGCCATTATCAGAGCCACAGGTGCCACAGCCATTAATTACAAACACAGGAGGACTCTGCCCAAGGATAATCAATATGCTACGCAATCTGACCTTTGCTCCCCAAGAGACTGCAAAATGGGTGACTGCAAGTACAGAAGTCTTCAGGCTGAGTCTTAGGATGCTTGAAGAACCTTCTTTCCCAGCAAACCAGACCCTGGGGCAGAGGCTCAGCCAGGGTGGAGGCCCAAGCGGGATGAACATGTACGCCTGCCTGATGAAACATAAGGCTTCTACCTTGGCTTTGAAACAGTTATCACAATGTAGCACTAGTCTCAGACAAGATGTAGAAATAACCTAAGTGTCCACTGACCAATGGCTAGACAAAGTGGTATTGAGGTATATAATGAATATCATTTAGCGTTGAAAAAGGGGAGAAGGGTTGGGCAGTGGTGGTACATGCCTTTAATCCCAGCATTCAGGAGGCAGAGGGAGGCAGATCTTTGAGTTCAAGACCAAACTGGTCTACAGAGTGAGTTCCAGGACAGCCAGGGCTACACAGCAAAACCCTGTCAAAAACCAGAGAGAGGGGGGGGGGGGAGGGAGGGGAGATGCAAGGGAGAGGGAGGGGGAGGGAGGGAGAAGGAGAGAAGGAGAGGGAAGGGGAGGGAGGAAGAGAGAGAGGGAAGGGGAGGGAGGGAGATTTAAGTTGGTTCAGCTGGGGACTGTTAGTGGAGGGAGGGTAAGAGGGAGAGAAGGCATGGGCCATCCAGAACTGTTTGATGAGCTATAGCCTGACTGAGTCTGTTGACAAGATGCTCTCATGCCTTAAGCTGTGGTTATTGGCTTCCACTAATACGAAGGCTTTTCCCCCATAAAGTATATGAGAGGCAGGCTGGAGAGATGGCTCAGAGATTAAGAGCATCGTCTGCTCTTCCGGAGGTCCTGAGTTCAATTCCCAGCAACCACATGGTGGCTCACAACCATCTGTAATGAGATCTGGAGCCCCCTTCTGGTGTGCAGGTGTACATGCAGGCAGAACATTGTATACATAATAAATAAATCTTTAAAAAAAAAGTACATGAGAGGCTTCTAAGGAAGCAATTAAGGAATAAATTGATGAACATTTATCTAGCTATACAGCCACATCCTTTGCCACCATATGTGAAAGGTTCCTGGACTGGTTTTAAAGTTCCATAGACTTTCAGACATGCTTATTTACTATCCCATCTCCAAGACAAGAGGAGTTGGCAAGGAGTGGGCATAGGCAGCAGTCAGTACCTGACCTAACTCTCCAATCTAGAGAGAGGATGGGTTATAGCTGAGCTAGGTCTTTATCACTTAGGTAGGTCCATCCTACCCGCCCACCCATCCATCCACCCACCCATCCATCCATCCATCCACCCACCCATCCATCCACCCATCCACCCACCCACCCACCCATCCACCTGCCCACCCAGCCACCCACCCACCCATCTACCTGTCCATCCACCCATCCATCCATCAATCCACCCACCCATCCATCCATCCATCCATCCATCCATCCATCCATCCAACCATCCAACCAACCATCCATCTACCCACTCAAACAAAGAAACAGTATGTTTCTTTGCTTTGGGACACTGAGGACAGAGAGGTGACTCATTGCCTCCATTTGTCATTCAGAGTCCACTATTCAAGTTATCTATTTAAATGGTATGCTGGTAAAACAAACAAACAAAAAACCACATACACACTCATCTGCTTGTTTTAAGAGAAAACCAATGGGAATCTTACTAATTTTATTGCATCATTGTTTGCTGACTAGAACGCCAGACTCAGAGTGGATATAAGTATAAAAATAACCACATTCTTACAAATAATACATTGCTACTACAGTACTGAATAATTAGTGGAGGTGACATTATAATACAACTTTAAATAACATTCTCATTGATGGGTCTCACACAGTCAACCCGGCTGTCCGCATTAAAGGTGTACAGAACAAAATCCAGGACAAACGGAATGGAGTTTGTACTGCAGCCTCATCTCCATTTAACTGTAACACCAGCAACACGCATACATCACCAAAACTCACAGCAATTCAAGGCGAACCATCCTTTTCTCTGTAGAGCAGGCCTAGGTAATGCCCAAAGTTAAGGAAATTGGTTCAGTTCCCCTAACAAACTTGCTCCATCCCACCACTATTTTTACCCTGTCCTCAACAATTCAGGACAAGAACATTGAGCCCATCATTTAAAATTATAGCAGAATCTACCAGGCAGCCCCACTGGAAGTGTTCTCTTTGAAGATGCCCATGTGACAAGAGGCAGGCCAGGACTTGCCTCCTGGGACCTAAACGGCTCCCCTTTGGTTTCACAGGCTATTGTGCAGGCTAAAGTTTGCATCAGACATAAAGAAGTGTGACCTCATGGAGACACTGAACTGCAGTCGGAATTGAGTGGCATTTAATACTTTAATGTTCCTATTATTTTAACAGGTTATTTTAAAAATGTTTAAAGTTATTATTTTAACTTCAGTGTTCCTATTGTGTTTTCCCCTTTGGGGATTTGAGAAAAGAAAATAAAGAACACACATTCCCCAAAGCAAACTACAGAACCATTTCTGTAACCAAACATGTTGAGAACCTTGTTGGACTGATACTGTGAAGAAGAAATGAGGGGCTGGGCTGGGCAGCTCCACAGGACGGCACTTGGCTGGTGTGTGCAAGGCCCTGGGGTCCCTTCCTGACTCTACCCTCCCAAAGAAGCAGCAGAAGAAAAACAGGCTTTCAGGTAGATAAACATATCTATCTGCTGTTATGAGCTGTTTTAAATAAAATACCAGAATACTAAACTTTGTATTGGCCTTCTTCCCAAAGAAGTGCTTTGGTCTCAAAAGAAAAATCGATATAAATTTAGAAATATTGGTCAAGCCCCTCTAGTTTTGAGTGTGTTATAAAACACTAAGGCAAGGGCAATGTGGCTCTACAGCTTTCCTGCTTCAGGCAAAGCCCCTTAGTTATAGTAGTACATGTCACTGCTGGGCAAAGGGGCTTAAGGAGGCATCCAAAAGTCACGCGCCAGGGGTGATGCTACCCTGCCCGCTCCGGAACTTCACACTTGAACAGACAGCATCTCGGAAGACTTTACTCCAGTCTCTTTCCAACATCACTGCACACTCCTATTGGCCAACTTGTACGACTTCCTCTTTTAGACCATGATAGTCTAATAGTCAGCTCTTAATCTTTGACCTCAAATACCACCAGGCAGCTTGACCGCTCCAATCAAACAGTAGTTCTGGTTCAACATGACTTAGATGCTTCTAGAAGTAACCTCTCCAATTAGGACGATCATGTGACACCTCAGACACTCACCTCTGTCCCCAGTCCACGCAGGTTCACACTTCTACTACATGGGAGTCATGACCTCACTCTGAGAATAAGGCAGGCAGCTCTCATATGGGGCCTCAGCCTGGTTGTGCTTGTCAAAAACCCACCTAGACCACCCCCTTTCACTTCTGAGCGCCCAAGCCACGTACCAATACGCCTCTTGCCAACCACAAACCAGCCAATATTTTCCTTTTTTAAGACAAGAGTGTACCACTATGCCCTGTGTGTGTGGTCCAGAGCCCAGGACTTTGTACATGCTAAGCAAGCACTTGGCCATCGAAGCTACATCTCCACGCCACGCCTCTTCTCTGAATGCTCATCATTGGCTAACACACGTGATGGAAGGCCAGAGACCTTGCATAGAGCCTGGCCATGGTGGGCACATTTATCCTCCTAAGAAATAGGCCCCAGTGTCATGAGCTGGCTCATGAAACTAAAAAAAGGAAAACAGACAACAAACAAACAACAAACAATAACAAAACCAAAAAACCTTGGCTTTATACAGAGCTCAGGCTGGATTCAGGAAGAGCCCCTTTCTTAGCCCTGATTCTGAATGCCCCAGAATTCTACCTGGCCTGGATCGCACCCCATACAAGCATCTCCTAGGCAGTGTGGCTTTTCCTTTCTGCCCACTTTCCTTGTCATGGGACCCCAATTGAGGACTGTGACACAAATTCTAGGTGTAGGGACCGACTCTGAGCACTTCTGTCCAACAAAGATTCTGCATGTCCAGCCATGTGCTCATCCTGTCTGTCCTGCTCATGGGATACTGGTGTCGTCTCTGGGCTCCTTCTGGATGTAACCCCTGAGTAGGAGAGCACCCATACCCCATTCTTCCCAATGACAGAGAGAGACCTTTCTACTGCAAGCTCCTCCCCTACTCGCAAACCCAGTGTGAATGCACCCTTGTTTGGGGCTCTCCTCATGTTTTTCACAGTAAAAAAGGAACAAAACGAAAACACTTTCACTCTACTCTATTTGGGCCCAACTCATGAATTAGCAAGCATTTTTGGAACTCACAGGACACTTTCCTGGATGTTGGAATTCCTCCTAGGAACAGAGTACTTCATTCTGTGGGGCTTGAGGTGCTCACCAGCTGGGAGTCTGCCCCATACACAGGTGCTCACCAGCTGGGAGTCTGCCCCCTACACAGGTGCTCACCAGCTGGGAGTCTGCCCTACACAGGTGCTCACCAGTTGAGAGTCTGCCCCCTACATAGGTGCTCACCAGCTGGGAGTCTGCCCCCTACACAGGTGCTCACCAGCTGGGAGTCTGCCCCTTACACAGGTGCTCACCAGCTGGGAGTCTGCCCTACACAGGTGCTCACCAGCTGGGAGTCTGCCCCCCTACACAGGTGCTCACCAGCTGGGAGTTTGCCCCCTACACAGGTGCTCACCAGCTGGGAGTCTGCCCCCTACACAGGTGCTTACCAGCTGAAGGCATTAGAAGGTTTCTTCCCACAGCAATGAGTCCTGGGACAAGCAGGAATACTGGCAGAAGGGCTAGAACCTGGCTACCTTGGAAGAGATCTGGGCTCAGGCAAGCAGAGCACAGGGGCTCACAAAGACACAAGGACTCATTGGTTCCATACAGACACACATACAAGACTCACGGCTTCTAGATGGCGATGCTTTGCAACGTTAAGCTAGCATCAACCAAGAGTAGCTGAATCCTCTCTGTACTAAATGCAACATGGCTAAAATCCTCTGCACCTGACTAATGGTTCTGCTGTAGGGCATGAGAGTGAATGGTGACACAGTTCAGTTGTGACATGTGTCACCAGACCATGGGACACAGTGCACACTTAAAAGAGGATGGGGACCTTCATAAATTTTGGAGGAACCAGAGAACGCCAAAGAAACACATACAGAACCATTTCCAATAGCTGTCCTATTTCCAGGACATGCCACAAGCTGATAGTTCCACAAGGGACTGAATACCACACATCCCTCCAACCCCCCAGGATACCACAATACAATAAACAAAATATAGAACTTCCTACCCCCAAAGCAAACTCTCAGACCCTTAGCTGGCCAGCCTTTAGTTCTCCAAAGCTGACGGGCCATAGCGGAGTCTTGAGGGGACACTGCACAAGAACACAGATGCACCAATGACTGGGTGACAGTAAATAAGTTCTCTCTTCAGTGAATAAATAGCTTTAAGTGGTTAAAAGTTTCCATTGAGTTTGCAGACATTATGGGGTTCGAAGATTGGCAGGTTGCACCCTTACTGGTGGCTTCTTCCTAGCTCTCCATTCTTCTTGGGGGATGCCCCAGCTTCTGCACTGGGGTCCGGGGAATGTGTCAGGTTATTGGGTTCATTCCTCTGCCACATTTTGCTGTGAGGCCTGTAGCAGACTGCTTTCCCTCCGGAGGTGAGACATTAGCTCAGACACACCTGCAACTGCCTCTCCTTCTACTACACCCTGCAGACTCTGACTCTACGTTGGTGTTGGTGGTTGGAGCCCCAAGGCCCCATGCAATTCCTCCATGTGATGGGGGAAAAACACCCCACCACTCATCGGACCTGCCTGATACTGCCTGCTGAGACACACAGTGCTGAGACACACTAAGGGGCGCATGGATGCTTCTAGTGAAATTCAAAGGAATGTTGTTTTGCCCTGATTCACACTTGCCCGGGAAAGTAAAACTAATACATTGTAAGCAAATGTGTCACCTTGACGTAAAAAAGTTTTGTGCTGAGCCTTGCAAATGTCAAGGTCTCATTTATGGCATTGACTTGGACATGAACACAGACAGCCTAGAAACCTTAAAATACCATGAGCCTGACTGCAGTGCCAATGGCCGCTACATCACAGTGGTATGTTTACCTCCACCTGTTGTTTAGCACAAGGCACCGGGCAAGAAAACAAAAGTGCCAGCACCTGGCTGCCAATCAATCACCAAACTGAGGCCTGTGGAAGTGTCCTAGGAACGAAAGGCTTTCTGGAATAGTCTAGAAATGGGTCCAAAAACAAAAAACACGAAGTGTCCCTGCCCAATCTATTAAAGTGCAAATTAAGGGAACTGCATCCTGGAAATGAAGTCTCAGGGTCTGCTGTGGAAGAAGTCCAGTTCTACCTGCCAGGCATTCAGGGACTCGGTACTGGCCCACGGCCATGTTCACAGTAGCAACAGTGCTGAATGAGTGGCCTGCAGTTCCGCATCCATCTGTCCCTTCCACTGTGGTCACGCCCTTCAAGCATGGCTCTGAAGAGTCCCAGGAGCAGCTAGTGCCTGGTGCTCCCTTGGGCTGTAATCCTCTGAGCCAGACATCCCGGCCCCTCCGTCTCCTGGACTCAGAAGTAGTCTCTCCTCCTGCTCTCATCGCTGATGAAAGATGGGTTATACTGTCCTGGGAAAATGCAAGAGTGCCTCGATCCTGGCAGTCCAGTGTAGGCTGGGTACAGTCCGTTGCGTTCAAGTTCAGGGTTCCTTACGTTTGTGGGCTGGATGCCAATGGGAAAAGGAGAGAAGTCGATTATTCTTGGACTTAAATAAGCGTCAAACGTTTTACATTTTAATTAATGTAAATGGGGCGATCCACAAATAGCAAAGCACTGTCCCACCCAGAAGCACAGCTCACACTGGCCAATTTAGGTAGTCAGATAAGGTAGGGTGAGAGAGGAGGGAGGGTGGGTGGTCACGCTATCTGTTCCTGGTGACCTAGAAAGCAAAGTCCTGTTGTTCTTTTTTTCTTTGTATACGGGAGTTTTGCCTGCGTGTATGTGTGTGTAACACATGGATTCAATGTCTGGGAAGCTGGAGGAGGATGTTAGATCCTCTAGAACTGGAACGAGCTGCCATGAGGGTGCTGAGAATTGAACCTGGGTCCTCAAGATGAGCAGCCAGTGCTCTTTAACTGCCAAGCCATCTCTCCAGCCCCACCATCTCCTTTAAAAAAAAAAATCACCTTATTTATTTTTTCTGAATTTTATTTTATATATATGAGTGTTTTGCCTGCATGTCTGTCTGTACACCATTTGTTTGCCTGGTTCTCACAGAGGCCTGAGGAAGGCATCAGATCCCCTGAAGTAGAGTTAGACAGTTGTGAGCTCCTGCCCAGGTCCTCTGGAAGAGCAGCCAGTGCTCTTAACTGCTGAGCCATCTCTCCAGCTGCTCCCACAATCTTACCTCTTCCTACCACCTGCTGGGATTATAGGCATGTACCACTACGCCTGGCAGGGATTTTAACTTTATTTTAAAAGGGAGTTTAAAAAAAAAATTAGTCAGGCCAGGTATCTAAAGCACTGGAACGTCCTCACGCAACATCAGAGATAGATACTTTTTTGTTTTTTTGGTAGAGGTAAAATATCAGAGTGTGCACTATAAACACGATACCTATGAAGGCCAGTGTGGCACCGCCTGGACCACTTTGTGCCCACTGTGAGGGACAGTGCTACTCAGGTGGCAGCATCACTAAACTCAGGTTCTGTTTCTATAAAGGGAAGGTGGAACTTGTGCTGGCTAGATTTAGGTCAACTTGACCCAAGCTACAGTCATCTGAAAAGAGGGACCCTCAAGTGAGGAAATGCCTCCATGAGATCCAACTGCAAGGAATTTTCTTAATTAGTGACTGATGGGGGAGGGCTCAGCCCACTGTGGGTGGTTCTATCCCCTAAACTGGTGGTCCTGGATTCCGTAAGAAAGCAGGCTGAGCGAGCCGCAAGCCAGTAAGCAACACCCCTCTACAACTTCTGCATCGGCTCCTGCCTCCAAGTTCCTGCCTTGTTTGAGTTCCTGTCCTGACTTCCTTTGGTAATGAACAGTGATGTAGAAGTGTAAATCAAATAAACCCTTTTCTCCCCAATTTCTTTTTGGTCGTGGGAGATGGCCTGCTAGTTTGCTGTAATTATCACACCACGTCAGGGCTGAGGAGTCCCTATCAAGGCACGTGGGGCTCAGACACACGTAGGACAGTTTTGGTTAGGGAAGGGAAAATGTGTCCCAGACAGAAACGGAAAGCCAATGCCTGTTCAGAAACTGGACGTTTAACTAGAGTTTAAATAGAGAGGTATGTTTTATCTTTATTTTTCTCCCCCTTTCTTGTTCTTCCTCTTGACTGAAAAATTTCAAAGAGCACACAGGAACAAACCCGCCCCTCCCATCCAAAGTCTGATCCTCCTGGTTAATCTCCATGGCAACCAGAGGGATCGTAGTTTCTATAGAGAAATGTCTAGTGCAATTAAAAAGTCTCTGTGGCGCAAGGTCTCATGTTTATTGCCATACAGCAAACTGATTAGCGGTCACCTGACGTCTGTTTATTTTTCAGTTCAGATAGCGCCATTTGCGGCTCCTTTATGGCTGACAGGTGTCATTAAAGCTGAATCTAATGGAATAGAAATAAGAGCTGTGTTGTCTTCAGCGTGAGGCAGGAGAAGCCTAAAACAGCGGGTCTCAACCTGTGGGTCTCTTTGGGGGTCAAATGACCCTTTCAGAGGGGTCACCTCAGACCATCAGAAAGCACATACTTAAATTACAATTCATAACAGTAGAAAAACTGCAGTCATGAAGTAGCAACAGAAATAATTTTATGGTTGGAGGGATCCCACAGCATGAGGTCTTAAAGGGTCTCACAGCATTAGGAAGGCTGAGAACTGCTGGCTTCAGGTAAGCTTTCAACAGTGATGAAGCCCGTTAGTTATTAAAACTACTGAGTTTTTAAAACCTCCCCGCGAAGATGACCTTGAGTCACTCTAGCTACGCCTTCCCTAGCCCTCAGTTTTGACTGACAAAGCACAGGAGGAGAGATACACAAGATAGCAAAGGAGATAACAGGGAGAGGGCAAAGGGCTGAAACTACATTCTCGCTTTGAAGTTTCTGTTCCTATTCCTAAAGGCCAGTTTGGGAATTAAGACTCCCACTCCCCAAAAGGAACTTAGTCTGTGGAAGTGTCCCTCATACTCACGCTGAAAAACTCCACCACGCAACTAGGCCGCCGCTAAAGCGAACAGTAAGTACGCTGTGTGGCTAGAGGTTTAAGCCACTATTCCCTAGGAGAAGCTGCGATCCCTGAGCTGGGGGCCCGGAGACCCGCTGCCACAGACACCTACCGAGTAGTACACGTCTGTCATCTGCAGGAGGTTTTTGGTGCTTCCGTTCTCGTGCATTTCAATGGCTTCTCTGCCCCACTCCTGTGAGCGAGGATTCTTGGGGTACTCGGCGTATGGGGACATTTGGAAGTCCCCACTTTTGAAGATGAGTTTACTTATGTCATTTTTACTCTTTCTGTGAGAATTTAGAAAAAAAGTGCAACAAATTCTATCAATGTGTTGTGTCAGGATAGGACATCTTTGACAAGACAAGTGTTTTGCAATGTAAATGAGACTGGGAACCGAGTATAATTTAGTATTTGACTAAAAAACTGAAACTGCCCTTAGGAGTCCCCTCTGAAATTCAAAAAAAGATGCAAAAAAGATTTCCCAACATAAAGAGCCTCAAAGGGGCAGGAGGATGACCCTGGAGGAGCTGTTAGTGTCCTGTCCCCTGGGAGAAGTGGGCGCTGTGCCCTTGGGGAAGCCTCGGAAACAGGAATCAGCATTCACGAGACTATGGAGGGAAAGGAACTATGGTGGTTAAGTATCAGAAGCCACAGGCAAAGTGTCAGCGCTGTTCTTGAGTTTCCAGAATGGGGAGCCAGGCTACTGGGGTGGCGGTGGCTCTAGCTTAGGAAGACTTAGCCCCTGCCTCACCTGAGGCTACTAGTGAATTGGGAAGGAGCTGGCCTTTCCTCTCCACAGCCAATGTTTTGTTTACAACTTTACAAACCAGGGAAACCTGCTTACAGACTCTCCACTGAATTGTCATTTCAGAAGCTCAGAAACTGTAAGGTTTTACGGCCTAGATGTGGTTAAGACGACTGTCTTAAACCCGTCTGTCTTGTGGGTTAATAGTATTTGCTCTGAGTAAGAGACTGAGGCCTGTTGTTCCTTTATGTTCTGGGTCCTCCAGGCTGAGCCGGCTGCCACCGCTTCCTGTTCAGAAACCAAGAGTCCAGGTTCCCTCATAAAATGACTACAACGCTGTGGTAGAAAATGTTGCCCATACAAGGCCCATGTGACCCTAGCTGCCAGGCTCTGTTTCTCTGGGGAACTGCCCTCAACCGGTTCATGCTTATCTTTAACGGTAATCTGAGAAGGGATACTTAAAGGCTGTACTCTTGAGTGGGTGCTTACAGTAGATTATTCCTGGAGGTCTTCCGGGAGGCAGAGGATGCCTTAAAATGTCCCTTTAACACTGGCACAAAAAGATAACTAGGGACAAATAATTCTTTCCCTTTGATATCATCTAAATCAATGATTGTAATTTCCCTTTACTTGAACAGGCAATTGTAGACAAGGGGGATTCACTCTCTCTTTCTCTTCCTTCCTTATGGAAACTCCATTGCAGGAAGCCTGGAGCCAAGGTTCATCCAAACCTCGGCTCCTGCTTCTTTACTGCTAGAATAGTTCAGGCAGCTCCTTCCCTTCCGCTGACTTTGTTTCTCTCTCTATGCACAGCTCTGAGAGACCTGACAAAACCATACAATTTACTCATATAATGGTTCTTAACACATTCACAGTGCTGTGACCATCATCTCAATTTTAAGACGACCTCGTCACCCCCAGAAGTCTCGGACCCCTTAGCGATTATCCCTGGCTGCCCGACTTCTCCACCCTGACCTCGGCTCTAGACTCCGACTGGTCTACTTTCTGTCTCTATTAGACTCAGAAACTCTAATAACTCATATTCCTATCACACCTCAGATGATCATTGAGATGCCTCATTTCACTGAGAACATGAAGGTTTTGAGGGTTCGCCTGTGTGTCAGTCAGTGGCTGACAGAATGTGGCTGTCACATCTGGGTGTGGTGCCCATAGGCACTTGGACTGCTCTCTCCTTTGACTCTAGGGAGTAGGACTTCTGTGAATACCCGGTCCAAGCTCCTGTGCAGATGTGCTGCAGATGTGCTGTATCGCCCCCTAGGCATCCCCTGGGACTGGGAGTCCTGGGCTTACCAGACATTCAAAGCCACTTTGCTTTCTTCTGTCCCCACCAGCCATGCATGCATGCATAAGGACTCCAATTCTGCCACATTCTCATCAACATTTCTTATTTTCTGTTATTTATTTATTTTAAGACACTCTTGCTGCGTAGCCCTCGCTGTCCCGGAACCTGGAACCCACTATGTAGACTACAGTTGGCCTGGGAGATCCAAGTATCTCTGCCTCCTGAGTGCTGGGATTAAAGACGTGTGTGAACAAGTTTGGCTGTATTTTTAAAAAACGGCTGCCTGTATTCCTGGCTGACTTTGCACTTGCTTTATAGCTAAGGGTGATTTTGCATTCTTGATTCCTCTTGCCTTTACCTCCTGGGCTGGGATCCCAGGAGGACAACACCACACTTTGTTCTTCGTGTCTGCAAGGCTACTGCGCAAGCGCAGGGCTTCACACAGGCTGGGCAAGCGCTCTACTACCTGAGTCCTCAGCTCCAGAGTTTGTAAGTTTTTGAACTTGATAAAGTCCAGTTCACCTTCTTATTCTGTTGATTGCTTTATCTATAAAGTTTTGGTGTTTAGTTTTGGTGCTTTGGGGTCAGGGTTTTAGCCCAAGCTTGCTTACAACTTGCTATAAACCCAGGCTGACCTCAGAGCTATCAGTCACCCAAGTGCTAGGTTAAGAATCCACCCTCATACAGCACAAGGCGATGAATCGAATCGGGAAGCCAAATGAGAGGTCTCACTACCCACCTGCAGCAGGTAACAATGAGTGCGATGCCCAGGATGAGCAGGAGGCCGCCCCCTGCCGCGGCGATCACCACAGTGATGAGCTGATAGGCTGAAACACAGCAGACAAAGGAATAAACAAACAGTGCCCTGGCCGGAAGTCCCCAGCCTAGCAACCCCACCCCACCAACGCAGAGCTGCTATCCCGCTGCAGGCTCTCTGGCCCAGAGATCTTCAAAGGTTAGAGTTCTGCTTCCTTTGTGTTGAGAGGATTCCCACTTTCAGCCCCAAACTTTCAGCCCCAAATGTCCTTTTCTAGAGCAATCCTGACGACATTCCTAAACCAAAAAAGAGAGGAGGGCAACCATCAAGTTTCCCCAAACTGTTCTGAAAGACTTTACCCTTATTTTCTCTCTCACTTGAATGCATTTTGTCATATGAGAAGTATACATCAGGAAATTTAACTTTTTATCTTAATGGTAATAGTGAAGATAAAGACCCTTGGTTTCCCTCTGGAGGCAGAGGCAGCCTGGTCTACTTTTGAGTTCCAGCCAAGACAGGGCAGCAGTGAGACCCTGCCTCAAAAACCAAACAAAACACTCGGTAAAACAGAACGGAGACAGGTTAAACTCTTCAGTTTCAGAAGAAATGTTACCAATCTGCTAAATCCAGAATCTGGGGTCGCTGTGTAAACCATGGCAGAGACCCAGAAGGCTCCTTATACATTGATTTAATCACCAGAAATTAGTTCTGATAGAAGCACATATCATATATAATAATGCTAACATATCTAATTAGTTGGGCTTTATATTTGTTCATTTGTAGCTAAATTTCTGATATATTAAATTCTCCATTTTTCCCTATGGAAATAAAATTAAAATTGGTTTCTAAGGTTGGAAGATCTAGTATGAAAGGGTGATAACTAGATTTTCTTACTTTTTAAAAAACTATTTATTTTATATTTCATTACCAGTGTTTTATTCAACTGTTTGTCTGTGACATGAGCAAAGAGAGCAGGTGAGGACATTATCAGATCCCCTGGGACAGTTACAGAGGGTGGTGAGCCACCACGTAGGCTCTGGGAGTCGAACCCAGGACCTCTGTAAGAGCAGACTGTGCTCCTAACCACTGAGCCATCGGTCTATCCCAAAATGACCAGACTCTTTGAAGTATTCTAAGATTGAAAATCAAAGCTACGGTGCAGGTCTACAGCTCTCAGACCATCTGGACGGACTCCTAGATCAGAGGCTATGAGCAGAGCAGGTAAACGCGAGCTATGCACCCCTTAGCTATCCTTTTATTTAAATGAGCTGCAGAGGTCAGATTATTATGAAAAAGATTAGCGCTGCAATATAGAGGGAACAAGGCCAGCTTACGGAATTCGCCCCTCTTCTCCTTCGTCTCTGATATATACGTCCAGATACCTCGTGTGTATGTCACCTTTGCTGCTTTATTACTTTTACATAATTATCTTTAATTTCATATGTTGGTGTGCATACACATGTGCACATGTGAGTGGAAAGACAAACCTCTTTGATGCAGCCACTGTTCATTTTTTTTAAAAAAAATATTTATTTTATGCATTTATTTAATATATGTCTATTTTATGCATCACTGACCATGGAGATCAAAAATTTCTTGGAACTGGAATTACAAATGGTTGTGAGCCACCCCTGTGTGTGCTGGGAGCAGAACCTCGGTCTTCTGGGAGAGCAACAAGTGCCCTTAACAACCAAGTCGTCTGTCTCTCCAGTCCCCACCCCCATGCCTTTGTAAGAATTAATTTTTGTTATCATTTGTGTATTTGTGTGTGTGTCTGTGTGTGTGTGTGTACCAGAAGAGGGTGGCAGATGCCACGGAGCTGGAGCTCCAGGGAGTTGTGAACAACCCGACGAGGGTGTTGGGGCCTGAACCCTAGTCCTCTGGAAGAGCACTAGTGTTCCTATCCACACGCCATCTTTCCTGCCCCATCCCTGTTCTTCATCGCTACTGGCTCTGCCCTGAGCTCCTGTCATGTCTTCTCTGGACAGCAAGTCTAATCTTCTCCCCTATTTTAAGAGACTTTGGTGGCTCCAAGTGCTCTATTTATTTATTTATTTACTTTCATTTTTGAAACAAGGTGTCATGTAGCCCAGGTGGGCTTCTAACTGGCTATGTAGCCAAGGATGCCCTTGAACTCCTGCTAGCCTCTACATTCAGAGTGCTGGGATTACAGGCAATCACATCTGGTTTCTCTATGCCCTGCACCCTCTTTTTGGACAGGGTCTCATGTAGCCAAGGCTGGCCCTGAACTTCTGCTTCCTACCTCTCCAACTCTCAAGAGCTGGGATTACAGGCCTATATCACCATGCTTGGCTCCCCTGGTGTTTTAATTTTTTGTTTGTTTTGTTTTTTTTGTGTGTGTGAGAGAGAGTGTGTGTGTGTGTTGTCAGGGAACTCTCTCTGTAGACCAGGCTAGACCTGAACACAGAAGTCCACCTGCCTCTGCCTTCTAAGTGCTGAGATTAAATGTATTACCACTGCCTGTCCATCTCTTTTTCTTCTTAAGTTGAGATAGCCTAGTAGCCTATACTTACTATGTAGCCCAGGCTGGCCTCTAGTTGAAATAATCCTCCTGTTTGAGCCTGGGTTACAGTCATGTGCTACTATGCCCAGCTGCTTCTTCTCTTAAAAACCAAAGTCTACACTGAGTGGTGGTGCATGCCTTTAATCTCAGCACTCAGAGGAAGAAGCAGGTGGATCTCTGTGAAGTCAAGGCCAGCCTGATCTATAGAGCAAGTTTCAGGACAGCCAGGGCAACACAGAAAGACCCTGTCTCAAAAAAAAAAAAAAAAAAAAAAAACCAAAAACAAACAAAGATTAATTTTTATCCTACACTTCAAACTAAATTTTCTCACTTATAGCAAAACAACCAAATATCTACTATAGCAGTGACCTTTGAAATAGTTTTGTCTGAAAAACTGAAAAACAAACAAACAAAAACAACAAAAAACCCCAACAACCCACAAACTGATATACTTTGCAGGAAAATAGATAGAACTTTATAGCATAAGATAAACCAGACTCAGAAATATTGTTTTCTTTCTCTCATATGAGAAACCTAAATTTAATATATATACATATATATGTATATATATGTATGTATTTTACACACACACACACACAAGAATGGCATGAAAGTAGAAGGGAACACAATGAGCAGGGAGGAATAGCTCTGGCTATATAGCCAAGGGTAGCCTGGAACTCAGCATGTAGCCCAGGCTGGCCTTAAACTCGTGATCCTCCTACTTTAGTGTGGGCCACCATACCTGGCTGGATAGCTTTTTACATAAACAAAATAAAATCGTACTCGTTTCCTCATCTTTCCCTTTACACTTTCCCACACACTGCCTTTTCTTCTTCTTCTACTGGCATTCGCTGAGGACCGATATGTTGGTAAAACACAGCAACACTCCATTGTTAAAGGGCCCGTGCTTGGATGTCACAGCAATGTGAACACTTCTAAGCGTGTTGCTATGGCAGCATGAGACTTGCAGTAACATGGATGGAGCTGGAAAATATACTCAGTGATCCTAGTGTGTAATGCTATATGCGGGGACAGGAATGGACAACGTGAAACTTGAACGCATATGCAAATAAAAAATTAAATAAGAGAAATAATAATACAAGGTAACAGGATGAAGAGATGTCATAGCCCCTTTCCCATCTCTACCACGAGCAATGTCTTACAGAATCGTTTTATCTGATCTTGTAGGTGCACGTGGTGACCTCCGCTTTCTGGGGCACAGGGCTTCATGGGGTCTTTCTTCCCCCATGCCAGGTGTCATGTTTGCTTCTGGCCGTGGCGGGGCGCTGTGTTTCAGCCGGCTACAGTCAGGGACGCTATCTCAGTCCTGTGCTTTCTAGTGTGAGGAGCTGCTGCAGGGCAAGCTGGGGTCCACGGGCCTCCTTCCCCATGAACGCCTGTGCTGGCGTTAACAGTTCTGTGCGGGCCAGCGCCTTCCTCCCAGCTTGAGGCTGTGATCTTTGCTTGCATTTTTCACCAAACCAACTTTGGACACCACCTCCCTCCCGAGCTCTTAGCTTTGTTTACAGGGTTATTGGGAAGAAACCCATTGACTGTATACCCCACCCCTTCTCGGAACTGTTTAATCCCTCCATCCGCATCTGGGGGTGTGGTGTGGTGTGGGTGTGGTGTGGGTGTAGTGTGGGTGTGGGGCTCACTTCTGTTGACATTCTGGGCCACAGCTGATGAGGAATGAACACATCGCCCAGACTCAACATGGAAAGCAGAGAGAACTTTGTCTTTCAAAATGACAAAACTACAACACAGACACTCCGGAGCTGTAAGAGACTCAGTTTTCCACCACATGGTCTGGGAAGGGTAGGAAGCCTCTGAACAGACAGCCTCGTGAAGCAAAAGCAGAGAGGTGGAGTCTCATTGGGTGTGCTGTGTAAGCGCTGACCTCAGCTGTCCACTCCAGAGATTCCAGCCATGTCAGTCAGATTCCTGCCAGGTCCCAGGACACATCCTTCCAACAAACTTTGCTTCAGCTTGTCAGCCTTACTTCAGAACATTAATCGATGAACACTCTCTCAACTGCACAACAGCTTCCTAAGAAGCCCGACTGGTTTTCATTTAAAATTCATTCAGCGCTTAACCACATATGGTCAGAGTTTTGCCTCTGAAGCCTTCCCATCCTCTTCCAACTCGACTCAAGGCCTTTTCTTCCTTAGAAGCTTCCCTTTTCTCCAGGATATGTGTGAATTGCAGGGGCTACTCCTTCCACTGTCCAGGGCCTACTCCACGAGGAGAATTTCCCATGTGACTCACTCCCTGCTGGGGTTTCTGTCCCTTCCATCTCACCAGGCTACGGGGATATCAAACAGTCCTCTCCTCCCGCGCCCTGCGCCCTGCTTCCCTCCCGTTCCAATGGGAAAGGACGGACACCGGCTGAGGCCCGTGGACGGGGAGCTAGCATTGACATACAGGTGGTTAGTGATCAACTTTCCTCTCATTTTGTCTCTGGCTTAGCGGACATGCGCACCGAGAGGCATGCATGCTGAGCTATTCCTGCTGACACCCAGCACTCCCTCGCTCCGATCTGAATCTCTCTGTGGCCGCATGCGACGGCAGGGGGAGCAAAGTGAGAAGTTCTTTCTATACCAGGTTTTGGGTGGGTGGAAGACAGTCGCGAATATCCTTAAGTGGGATGTTCGAGTTTGCTGGAAGAGACTGTAAACTGAAAAGACAGCTCTAAAAAGCCGCTGCAACGCCGTCATGAAGGGACTGACTGCATCGTGAGAGCCAGCGCCTTTGAAGCAAAGGGCAGGTGGAATGGGGCCCCGTGAAATGGGATGGACGACAATGTCTGCGGTAGGAAGAAACTAATGAGGAACAACGGTGCGAGGTCTGCAGTCATGAAGTGACAGTAACCATAAATGGGAGAAATGGCTTTGAGGACAAGCCTGGAAAAAGGAGACACAAAAGGTAACCAGAAGGAAATTAAACAGGTGACAGGGCTGGAGAGATGGCTGAGCACGGGACGCTCTTCCAGAGGACCTGGGTCTGATCGCCGGCACCCACACGGCGGTTCACAGCTGTCTGTGACTCCAGTTCCAGAGCATCCACTGCCCTCTTTTAGCCTCTGTGGACAGTCGGTATATACACTGTGCAGATATATACATGTGGACAAAATACTCATTCACATAAAATTAAATCTTAACTTTAAACGTTTTTTGTTTTTTGTTTTTTAAATAGGTTGAAAAATAGTATATCCAGTGAGGTCCGATTATTTAAAAAAAGAGACACGCATTCGCACGGCTGACACGTGTGCTCTTCAAGCTGCAGGATGCACACAACACAGCATATATGCACGTTGCTGAGTTTGATACATTTCCAGATTCTGATTCCTTGGGCCTGGAGTGAGGAGCCTGGAACTCTGCGTAGCAGATGCTGGTCCTCATGCAGACGGTGTGTGGCGTACAGTGGGTGACAGACAGATGGTGTGCAGGCTCCGCTTTCCTTACCTTACACCTTTACTCTAATTGATTTTACATCATTCTATGCTATGGCAAAGTACAATTAATTTGAAAAAGTTATAGGCATGCACTAGTACTTGGAGGGCTGAGGCAGGAGGATTGTGAGTTTGAAGTCATCTTAGGTTACAGAGGAAGTTTTAAGCAAGTATGGATGATAGGTTAGATCCCAATTCAACAAATAAACACACACCTACATACACACATACATATGCACATACATATGTACTCATACATACGTACATACACACATACACAAATATGTATGCACACATACACATATACACACATACACATAAATACACACATATGCACAAATATATACAAAACACACATGTATGAGATGGGAAAAAGTTGAAGCAACTCAAACCAGCAGGTATGGTGATATACACCCATACAGAGGAACCAACACAAAAGTCAAGCAACTAAGAAAGTGTGCAAGCCTAAGAGAACAGCAGAAGGGGAGGGCAGAGGGGGGAGGGGACGGCAGAGGGGGGAGGGGACAGCAGAGGGGGGAGGGGATGGCAGAGGGGGGAGGGGACAGCAGGGGGGGAGGGGATGGCAGAGGGGGGAGGGAACGGCAGAGGGCTAAGAACAGATCTGGTTAGAAAAGAATTCTGGACAAACGGATAAGAAGACACAATTGTTGGACTATGGGGTGTGAACAGAGACAAATACTCCATAAGAAGAAGAGAAAGGGGATAAGCCAGTTGGGGTCCCCAGCCTTGGGTATGGGTGACCTGCATGTCCTTGAAAGCTAAAGCCTTAGGAAAGACATTCTACCCTTCTGAAGAATATTTTCTACAGGAAGCAAGGTGTTGAGTCTGGGCAGAACTAGAGAGCTAGCAAAACACTTTTAAACGGCAGACAAAGGTTATCGGGGTGCCTAGAATATGCTGGAACTGGGCGACAGCCAGGGATACAGAAAGGGGAGATTTTCAAGGTCATGCAGTATCTGGAAGAGGTTGGCTTATTGATCTCACAGGATGAGAGAACAGCATGTGTGGAGAAATCTGTCAGAGACATTTCCTGCCTATGGAAAACGCAGCTTGATAGGCTGGACACGGTAGAGGAGACTTGAAACCCCTGGAGGGAGGAGGGTTGTTGAGTTTGAGGCTAGCTAATGCTCAGGTGCTTCTGTTACCAACGGGGAGAGATTCAGGTGTCCCCCCAACTCGACAACCAATACCCAGGGCTGGGCCCAGACCTCAGATAAGGAGCCCACTAGCAAACGTGTCTCAGCGTGAGGTGTGGAAGCATGTCAGTTAGTGTCCCGCACATTCTGTCACAAGTCTGGGGTCTGCCCTCTGCTGGACATCATGATGGTTACTTGGATAAATGGGGAAGAAAAAGTGGTCTCAGGGACCTGAGAGAAATTCTGGTTATAGACCCCACAAACCATGGGTTGACTTGATTATTGTCTCACCACAAGAGCTTAGAGAATAAATGGATGCAGGGTGTGCATTTCCTAGACAGATAGTAGCAATGGCCGTTCATAGCAAAAAGCAAAAACAACAAACAACAAACAAAAAAATCCAAAACAATAAAACATCAATGGCACACAACCCAGGACGTAAGTGCATGCAATACCACTTTCTAGAAAGATAGCTATTCCCTTGAACACAAAAGCAGAGGCAGAAAGGCAGAGAGGCAGAGGTAGAGGCAGAGGCAGAGAGAGAAACAGAGGCAGAGGCAGGTGAATCTCTAAAAATTCAAGGCTAGCCTGGTCTATATAGTGGGTTCCAGGCTAGCCAGTGCTACAAAGAGAGACTTTTTCTTTAAAAAAAAAATGGGGGGGGGAGAAAGACAGAAAGAATAGAAATGGGGGGGGGGAGAAAGTCTAAACTAAGCTTGATGGTATCCTGAAGACATAAAAAGTGGGGCACACAAGTAGGGAATAGCAACGGGGCAGTGTGGGGTGGGGCAGACAATGCACAACACACAGGAAATAAAATAATGTCCACTTCCAACCTTAGAGCGTGACCATGCCCACGTTTACCCGTATGAGACAAAGCCATCCTAAAACTGTCTTGATTCCTATTATTCATACTAGGCTCTCCCATATCCTATATCACAAAATTTGCTTCATAATTTTGAAGGTAATTTCTATCTCAAAAGCATCTGAAGATAAAAGAATACCCATGCAAGCAAATCTAAACTGCCTCAAACCGCTCCTCAGCATGCTTGGCCGGGCTTGGACGTGCGTGCTCCCCTTCAGGGTGGCTTCCGCGGCTGGTCCTTGTGCCCCGTGGCACGGCACCGGAAGTCTCCGGGCTCTCCAGTACCGGCTCTCCTGCTCCGCGCACTCACACAGCTCCCTCAGCTATGATGGATGGACAGCTCCCTGGCAGTCGCCCACTGCAGCCTCAGTACCTCCCCTGCCCAACAGCTCACTTCCCGGCACCCTGCTAACCCAATGCTGTGTGTCCTGTCCTTTTCCCCTTCCTCAGTTTGGGCACACCCACTTAGAAACTGTTCCCCAAACACCATGAGGTTGCAAAATGGGGTTTTCCCTTTGGAATGTTCTTATTCTCACTTCTTTCTAAACCTCCTTCGGATTGTGTGACTTCCAGGAAACGTTCCGGAGTGTCTCGGAGTGTCCTTTAGGTGTGCGCTCCACTCCATGCCTCCCACCTCACACTTGAGGTGCCCTGCTCACGGCACAGGCAGAGCTGTGCAGGGGTCTTTATTTCTTCCCCTACACTTTGCACTTGGGAAAGCACCACACAAGGCTTATTCTCTGTGTTTGTTTTCCCACACACCTTGCACAGAACTTAAGTGCAGAGTGGAGAGGGGAGGAGCCTGCCAGCAGGCCTGGCCACACCCAGTCACAGTTCTCTCCCTTGGGATACTTACGGTTTCCACAGTTGAGACCACCGAGGCCGAATGGGCAGCTGTAAGTCAAGAGAGAGAAGAGAAGACTCAGTCTCAAATCACAAAATCTGTAACGAGGCAGCGTATGTGGGCAATGTCTCTGCTTAGGATAGTTCTCTATTAGGATGGTCTGTCTTTTCTTTTTTTTCCCTTTCCTTTCTTTTCCTTCCTTCCTTCCTTCCTTCCTTCCTTCCTTCCTTCCTTCCTTCCTTCCTTCCTTCCTTCCTTTCTTTTTTCTTTTTTTTTGGAGTGGAAGGGAGGCATTTTTCAAAACAGGATGCGTGTCTTTGATTGTCCCAGAACTCACTCTGTAGACCTGGCTTGCCTGCAACTCAGAGATCCACCTGCCTCTGCCTTCCGAGTGCTGGGATTAAAGATGTGTGCCAACACTGCCCCACCTGGATAGGGTAGTTTTTTGTTTTTTTAAATAAGCGTACTTCGCTGGGCGGTGGGGCATACGCCTGTAATCCCAGCACTCTGGGAGGCAGAGGCAGGTGGATTTCTGAGTTCGAGGCTAGCCTGGTCTACAGAGTAAGCTCCAAGACAGCCAGGGCTACACAGAGAAACCCTGTCTCGGAAAACCAAATTAAAAAAAAAAAGTGTACTTCATTCTACATAGCTGATTATCAACAGGCTATTTGTTATAGGTTAAACATTCCTGAAGACTTCACATCAGAAATATCCTCAAACCACAAATCTTTTTTTTTGAGGTTTATTTATTTTATGTATATGAGTACACCATCACTGTCTTTAGACACATGCCAGATGAGGGCATCAGCTCCCATTACAGATGGTTGTAAGTCACCATGTGGTTGCTGGGAATTGAACTCAGGACTTCTGGAAGAACAGTCAGTGCCCTTAACCTCTGAGTCATGTCTCTAGCCCTAGATAGTTTTTTGTTTTTTGTTTTGTTTTGTTTTGTTTTTGGTTTTGGTTTTTTAAAAGACACTTGTAACAACTTAATCAGGAAAAGGGACTAGGGAACTTACCTCATACAAGTTTCATTTTCAAGCCTATATCCATCTTCACATGCTGAAAAAGAAAAGGAAAATCCATAAGGCTTAACATGACCAGAAATCACAGTTAGTTAAACATCAGCCACCCAAAAGTCCACAGGAATGTTCTAGAAGCAGAGAATTTTTAAATTATCTATATCTTGACCTGAACACTGTTGTCATGATCAAGAAACTTTTCTTAACCTCATTGTGCCTCAGTTTCCCATCAATAAAAAGAGGATAACGAGAGAACAGTAACATCAGTGGTTTCTTGAAGGGGATAAAATAAGGCACAAAAAATGGCTCCCATGTTCTGGCATCTAGCAATCACTAGGCAGATGTTTCCCTTTGTAATTATTTTTTTAAAAAGACTTATTTATTTATTATATGTGAGTACACTGTAGCTGTCTTCAGACACTCCAGAAGAGGGCGTCAGATCTCATTAAGGATGGTTGTGAGCCACCATATGGTTGCTGGGATTTGAACTCAGGACCTTCAGAAGAACAGTCAATGCTCTTAACCTCTGAGCCGTATCTCCAGCCTCCTTTGTAATTATTGTTAAGCAATTCTTTTAAAATGTTCTCTAGAGATGAAGACCATTGCCTGTGGAGTAGCCTTCCATTATAACACAGGCACATCTTTACCCGCTTGGACACCCTCGTTGTGACCTGGCCCTCTTAGCCCTCTTCCCTGAGGAGGTAGACTCACTATGGGTGGTGCTCTCTGGAAACTCAGTCCCGGTCAATGCCCAGGTTTTTACAAGTGAATGCTTGCCCTGTTATCTGTTCCAGGGATTCTAGACAGATCTAGGTGTGCCCTAATTTTCTTGCTAAGAACATAGCTGTTTTACTGGATAGGGTAAAGTCTGTCTCTGCTCCTGGATCAGCAGTTCTCCGGCTTGTCTGATCATAGGACACTTTCGATATTACAATAACTCAACCAAGCAGCATGAATGCTAACCCATGCACCAGTGAAAGCAGACAATGGAAGATGGCCCCAGTATACAAATTCCTTGTAGCAGGAATGATACAAATTTGATTCATGATTCATGTCTCATACACATCATGTAAGAGATCAGACCAAAAGGGAAAAGGAAAAAAGGGCACAGAATATAGAGCTGCCCCTAGGGAGCAGGTGATAGAGACACAGTGGGGGAGAACCCAGAGACACAAGGGAAGCATGTGCTGAGGACAGGATTGAAGGTAGACACCCTGCGGGCAGGAGCGACAGGAGGTCTCTCTAGACTTCCTGTGTTCTGCCATGAATTTGTGCATAATTGTATTATTTGTGTAGATGTATTTACTATTTTCTTCATTTAAGTTTTTAATGCTAGAAGCTGAGTATTTCTAGCATCTACTCCAGTGTTGCACACCATCTGCAACAAGATGTTGCAACAAGAGTTCTGTGGAATCCATTTTGAAAAACACCATTCCAAATAACCTGGAATTGATCTCCTAGCAGATCTTAAAGCGCTGTGGATACACAATGGGCTCTGCAGGCTCACCTTTCCCAAGCACCTATGTAGCTTTGGCTATCTTGGAACTCACTCTGTAGACCAGGCTGGCCTCAAACTCACACAGATACATCTACCTCTGCCTCCCAGGTACTGGGCTTAAAGGCGTGTGCCAGCACCATGCAGCTATAAGCTTCCATTGTTTTGTTTTGGTTTGGTTTTTCAAGACAGGGTTTCTCAGTGTAGCCCTGGCTGCCCTGAATTCTGTAGATCAGGCTGAAGACTATTTATTTTAAGCAGCAGCCACAAGAAATCCCTGTGGCAATTATTTGGGGATGCCATGGACCACGCTGCTACAATACCATAGTAACTTCTTGGCGAGCATGCCTAGAGAAACTTCTCGTGGGCCTCAATGCCTAAAACGACGGGGAGTCCCCTGGCCCACACTACTGTGCTTTCCAGACTTCATGGGCTCTGACTCCTTTCAAAGTCATGATCTTTCTGTTAGTCTCTGCTCGTAGACCTTGCACGTAAATGCACGCCCTTCCTGGGAAATACACTATTTACCTTTCTGCGTGTTCTTTGTCCTCCCATTCTCAACAAAGTAGCCAGTTTTCTCGTAATCTGACTTACCTCTTAAATATGAATGTTTACTGGCTTGGAACTCATAATTCTCCTGCTTCAGCACTTCAAGGCTGAGGACCCAGGTACATATGTGACAGCATGTCTATCCCCCACCACCCCTTCTTTTTTTCCCACACCACACCTCACCAGCCAAATCTTATATTATTATTATCATTTTTTAAACAATAATGTATCAGAGTATGGTGCTACATGCTTTTAAACCCCAGCTGTCTAGAGGCAGAGGCAGACAGATTTTTTGTGAGTTTGAGGGCAGCCTGGTCTGTATATTGAGTTCCAGGCCAGCCAGAGCTACACAGTGAGTAAGACCCTATCTCGAAAAGAAAATCACTCTATTGTAATGAAATTACAAACACAAACATCACTCATTTCAGCTACCCGCTGAAATGCACACCTGATCTCATCCAAATTCTATACATTTCTGTAAACTTCAACACAGTTAGAACTTCGAGGCTGAAGCTGTAGCGCCTCACTTAGGGATTGATACTTTAACTATCAGTTATACCTTTCATGTATTTTCCACCACTAAAAAGAAAAGTTCAACACAGTTGAAACTAGAAAAATAATGAACTTTCTGTTCCCTTTCATGGCCAGTGTCCTTTTTGCCTTTATTGCAGCCCTCCTCCTTACTTGCCAACTATCCTTACTTGGTCTCCTTTCTAAATATTTTACTGCACCCACACAGACACCGTGCATACGTATACATTACAGGCCAGGATCTACATATAAGGGAGAAGAGCTTGTGGTTTCGTTTGGCTTGGTTTCTTTCTTAATTTGGGTGGCCTTGCTTAACACTATACCTTCTAATCCCACCTATTTCCTGCAAATGTCCTAACGCCATTTTCTTTACAGATGAGTAGTATTCCGTTTCATTTTGTGTATGTGCCATTATCCATTTACCTGTTGATGGACACCTAGGTTAGTTTCGTTTCCTTGCTATCGTGGATGAAGACACAATAAAAATGGGCGTGTGAACATCTGTGTGCGAGGGCAACAGCTTCTCCACATAGATACCAGGAGTGAAAACAGCTGACTCGTGTAGTCCTTCCTATTTTTAATCTTTTGAGGAACTTCTAGACTGATTTCCATATGATGTATTGACGTGCACACACACGCCCCGCCCCAGCAGCACCCCCACGGACTCCTTTCCCACATCCTCTGACATTTGCTGTCAGTTGTGTGGATGGCAGCCATTTTGACTGGGGTGAAGCGCTATCATCAAAGTAGTCTTAACTTGCATTTCCCGGATCACTAGGGGTGTTGAACACTTTTTAAAAACGTTACTCTGCCATCTGTGCTGCTTGTTCGTGTCATTCTCTCTGCCCAGTCAGAACCTTTTCAAGTTCATGATTGTTTATTATATTTTTACTTGTGTGTGTGTGTGTGTGTGTGTGTGTGTGTGTGCGCAGGTGTGTGCATGTCATGGGAGCATGTGGAAGTCAGAGGTTAACCCTCAGAAGACAGTTCTTTCTGCCACCTTATGGGATGTGGGAATGAACTGAGGTCACCAGGCCCACGTCCCTACCCACCAAGCCATCCTGCTGGCCCCCTTTTAATATTTAAAAGACTTGTTTCTTTACTTGAATTTTCTTTCTTTCTTTTTTTCTTCCTTCCTTTTTTCCTTCTCTCTCTGTTTTTGTTTGTTTATTCTATTCTATCTTTAAATTTTTTTAGATAGAGTTTTTCTTCATAGCCCTGGCTATCCTGGAACTCACTCTGTAAACCAGGCTGTCCTCATACTGGTTTGTCAAAAACTCACAGAGATCTGCCTGCCTCTGCCTGCTGAGTGCTGGGATAAAGGCGTGTGTCACCACCACCCGGCTCACAATATGAATTTTCAATAGGTGTTTCAAATCCTTTATTCAACAAGATAGAGTGCCATCATGTCCTATTCTGAGAAAAGAGGAGGCTGGATTCCCTGATCTTTGACGCCCTGAGTTCTCTGCCTTAAGAAGGCAGAGCCCCCTCTATGGAACAACAGAGAGGCTGAGGAGAAAGCTGCCTGCCCTCTCTCAGGTTCCCCTCCTACTGTGGCCCTCTGAGACACACTCCAGTGGGACTGTGGGATGAGGGAAGGCATTGAGGGATGACTTCTGGCTCGGAATACAGGCGTGTTCCCCCGGGGACCGCTCACCTCTCCACCCATCTTAGCACTGAGGTAGGCTGATGTCACCAATCCATTCTGTTCTCAACACTTGTTCCTGAAAACATTTTTACATCCGTCTACCTACCTAACCTCACATGCCTAGTGGGAAGCTCCCCACTCCTGGCTGTCACCCAGCCATGCACAAGGTCCATCTGCTGTCCCTTCTGTGTGCCCCAGCTGACGGCTTGGGCTGTTTTCACTTGACATCAAAAGAATCTTGACACTCCCCCCCCCCCCATTGGTGTAATGACATTTTTCTAATCAGAAGGACACAAGCTGGTGAGGTGGCCCAGTGGATAAAAGCATTTGCCTCCAAGTCTGATGACCTGAGTTCAATGTTCAGGAAGGACCAACATGGTAGAAGTAGAAGCAACTCTATCCTCCAGTCACATGTATGTATATACGCAAACAACCGAATATATATATATATATATATATATATATATATATATATATATATATATATATATAGGCTTTTAAAGCCAGGGTTTCTCTATGTAGTCCTCCCTGGCTGTCCTAGAACTCTCTCTGAAGACCAGACTGGTCTCGAACTCACAGATAATCCAACTGCCTTTGCCTTCCGAGTGTTGGGATTAAAGGCACATGCCACCACTGCCTGGCTTGAGTGCTTTTTCCTTCCTCCTAAACTATATTTTTTAAGGGTGTACCATCACTTATCAAAGATTGAGTGCCTGGTGCTCTTGGGACTCTCAGGGAAAACCTTGCTGGTAAAGGCTCTTCTAGGTCCTCATCACAAAGGGACTCTGACCCGGAGGGAGCACAAGAGACAGAACAAATATGGCAAGGATTTGCATATATGACAGGACTGAGCTTTGCCTCCTGCAAAACCAAGCTTCAAGAACGCAGCGGAGTTTAGTAATTCCTTTGCAGGACACTGAAGGTCTCACTGATGCTGATACTGATGCCACTTCATTAGCCACTTGAGTCCTTCCTACATACAATGTTGGGTCTTAAGGCACTTGCCACCTGAAAAGATGAAGACTGCTAGAATCTGGGTTGCAGAGAAGGTTCAGTGATTGAGAACACTCGCTGCTATGCCAGGAAACAGGAGTTCCCTCCCAATGACCTGTAACTCCCACTTTGGAGTATATAGTGCCCTCTTCTGGACTTCTGAGGTACTTGTACACACATGTAACACTTAGATCCACAAACATATAAAATTAAAATAAAAATTTGCCACGTGTGATGGATGGTGCATGCCTTTAATCTCAGCGCTAAGAGGGCAGAGGCAGGCAGATCTCTATTTAAGGCCAACCAGGACTATATAATGAGATCCTATTTTAAAAAACAAAACAACCTTCACGGCTATCCCCACAAAACAAAACAAAACTTTAAAAATGCTAATCCCAACCTGGTCAGAGGGTACAACTTGATTGCTAGAATTGATGCTTGTGTGGTGGGAGAAATACAGGAAGGGCACATTTTAACTTTCAATATGTCTGTGCTCTAGTACAAATGGCCAGAAGATGTCACTGCTGATGCATCAGACAGAGCTAGAATCCACAAACCTCCTGGATCCAATCATCAGAGCACTGCTGGCCATGGCCGCCACTGAGAAAGCACCTCACAGGCCTCAGCAACAAGCCCCGAGCTGGTTGGGGTCTCCCTATGCTGCTGCTTGGTTGTTGCCTGGTATGCATAAGGTTGGTGGTACCTGTGTCACTTAAAGCGCACATCCTGAAAATGGTAACCTGGAAAAGAGTGGGCGACATACGCCTGCAATCTTTTGGGAAGTTGAGACAGGAGGATCATGCGCTTGGGGTTAGCGGGGCTACATACTGGATTCTAGGCGAGCTTGGGTTAGAAGGTGCAATCATTTCTCACATATCCCCCCAAGTCATCTCAAATTCGGCCAAATCTGTGTAAACAGAGGAGTGAAATGTGTATTTTTTTCTTCTAAATTTCTGCAATTCAAGATACAGATTGCCAAGTTTTTATATGGTATTTACATATTCACTATATGTGTATTCATATATACACAGATGCCTCTTACTATCTCCTACAAGACAGCTCTATACTGTTTTTGCCATACTTTCTAAGTCACATATAAAATCAAAGGAAAATGTCCTTCTTATAGAGCAGTAGTTCTCGACCTGTGGTCAAATAACCCTTCCATAGGGGTCACGACCCAAGACCATCAGAAAACAGACATTTACATTACAAATTCATAACAGTAGAAAAATTACAGTTATGAAGTAGCAACAAAAATAATTTTATGGTCACCACATTGGGGGTCACCACAGAATGAGGAACTGTATTACAGGGTCACAGCATCAGGAAGGTTGAGGACCCCTGTCCTAGAGGCGTAGCCAAGGTAACCTCTGTCTGCTCTTATCACTAACACTTGCCTGTAAGAGATGGTTAGGACATTACTGACTTGGAAGTAGAAAGAAGTGATCCAAAGCAGCCAGGAGCAAAGGTGCAGGCTAGCCCATCTTTGAAGGACTATTTCTAAGGCCAGCTCCTCCACCCGCCCACAGTCCATATATCCCCAGATATATTTTTATATTCTTTTGATGAAATGAGTCCTCGGAGGGGAAGTCCTGACTGAAGTGGCATGTCACAGTCCTCCATACCCACCTGTGTCACAGACACCATGGCGCACAGCACAAGATCACAATCACAGGCACCATGGCACATAGCACAACACATAGACCTCAGTGCTGTCATTTTCCCATCTGCAGCTGAGCTCCAGCCCTCGTTTGTAAGACGGGCAGGAAAGCAGGTAAGGAGTTAGGGACATTTATTTCTTTTGAGGCAAAGCGACAGTCTGGTGTGGCAATGGGATGCTGGGGACCAATCATGCCAGGCTGGAAGCCCAATTCTGAAAGCTCTTCCAAACTTATTGCAGGTCCCGTGTGGAGAGCTGACAACGCCCACCTCTAAAGAATTTTCTATCTAAACATAACACTGTCAGCAGGTCTAAGGTGTAGGATGAAAGTGCTGCCCCCAGACATATTTTTATATTGTTTTGATGAAATGAGTCCTCGGAGGGGAAATCCTGACTGAACTTTGCCCTGTGTGGACTTCTCACCTGGATCTCAGTACGTCTGTCACCAGCAAGGTGTTGACTGACCAGGGAATCTGTGTCTTTCACATTATACCTGGAGACCGTATTATGTGGGAAAAGTAGCCTCTGTAATGCCACCCTTCCTGACCGTCACAGGCTGCAGCAGTCTCTGAAGCCAGGGGACACAGCACTCTGGATCTGAACAAAACTGATTTTAGGGCAAACTTTTTGGACTATACTGATTGAGTTGGTGTTCTCTGTCTCAAATAAAGTGAACCTTGGCTTCTTCTAAAAGGCCGGCAGAATTAGATTTCTATTCTCCAACATACCAAGCAATCTTTAAAATGCTAGCCCATCAAATTATCAACAAGCTAGATAAACACAAAAGCACGTCCTCATGGGTTACAGAGCCCAGCTTGAGTCACAGCGTTCTGTCCTTCTCGGGACATCTAATGAAGGGTCACCACACTCATTTCAAAGAAGAGGAGACTGAGGTTTGGAGAAATGAAGTGCTTGCTCAAGAGGACCTCTGATTAGTGAGGCAGAATGTAGCTCTGAGCCAGGTGTCCCGGACATCGGTGAGTACATGCACTACTGAGCCACAGTGTCCCCTGAAAGACCCAGGCCCAGCTCGGTACCCGTATTTCTACCTTTAGTGATAAGCAGGGAACAGACAACGCTTTGGGAAGAGAATTAATTTTTCTAACTTCCTCTAATTGCAAGAGAGGGGATAGCTTCCATTTTCTTTCCTTTAAAATGCTATTGGCAGGCTGGGCAGCACCAATATTGGTGGCGCATGCCTGTAATCCCAGCACTTGGGAGGCAGAGGCAGGCGGATTTCTGAGTTCGAGGCCAGCCTGGTCTACAGAGTGAGTTCCAGGACAGCCAGGGCTATACAGAGAAACCCTGTCTTGAAAAACAAAAAACAAAAAACAAAAAACAAAACAAAACAAAACAAAACAAAAAGCTATTGGCTGGACCACCATGCACCAGGAGATACTTGCAAGGAAACACTGCATTCATTACTGCTGTAGGCCAAATAGCAAGAGCCAGTTACCCCCAGCTTAGAAGCATCACATTCTGAGCAGAGACCACCAGCGCAGCGTGCACTGCGCCTGCCCGGCATGTGCTGCGCCTGCCCAGAGCAAAGACCACTTGCACGGCATGCACCACGCAACTGCCGGGGACTGGTCGCTACCTCGGCAAGAGTGATCCATCTTGTTGAACTGAAAGTAGCCAGACTTGCACTGACACAGCGCGACGCCATCCAGGTCGGTGCAGATGGAGGTCTCTTTGTCACATTCCGGACTCTTCCGCTTACACAAGCTGCCGGCTGGAATGAGAAAAAGAAGGCAGTGAGACCAAACCAAGCCTCTTCTCCACACCTCATGACGCACAAACTTCCTGTTTCAATGGGCTCAGGAGAGTTTCCCAGAGTCTCCTTGGAGCCATGGTCCTCTCAGAGGCCACACACAGTCTCTGCCTCTTGTTCCCTGGTCACCGCCAGTAAATAAATATTCACAAGCATTCCCTATGGAGAGACCAAACTGAGGAAGGAAAGGGCGCTGCCCAACCTACAAATGCAGCCTCAGTGTGGTGCATTCTGTACCTTCACGTTAAAGGGCTGGGTGTAAGGGAGGTGGGGGAATTGGAACAAACCCAGAAAATGTGACCGTGTTCTTAGGGAGTTGAGAGATTGGACCCAAACCAACCAATGCAGTCAGACCAGTCTCAAGTGGATCCAGGCTCTGTGTGTCCTAGGGGCCCAGGACGGCCCCCTGTGGTGAGGCAGCTTGCTTTGCCCTCAGTGTGTTGCCTTTAGGGGGTTTATTACAGAATGAGGTTTGAATGGTAATCTAATTCCCCAGGGTTGGGAGGAAGCTATCTGTCTGTCTTTCTGTCTATCTTCCCACTACAGTGTGAGGAAGGTTTATTCAGCACTGGATCTGCAGCACAGAGACCAGTAGGTGAGCATGTGCTGGGGTGGGGGTGGGGGTCCTACTGGCCATATCATCTCCAGGAGCAAGAGAGGCAGACCAGGAAGGAGCCCAGCTTTAAGGTTGGTTTCTTGTGCATTGGGGGGGGGGGTGTTTAATTCACCTCAAGGCTTATAAAGAATCAGTTAATTAGTATCAGAAAGTATTCACTGCTGGGCACATAGTCCTCTGTGAGGTTTTATATAGCAAAGATAACGAAGGGGTACATTGTACCATCCAGGACAGGCAAAGATGCACATGTCAGTGAGTGCACAGAGAGAACAGAACTATAAAACCAACTTGCCAGTGGTTAATAACACATGTACAAGGTAAAGTGAGGCAGATGTGTGCTTCTGCTGTGGGGTCAATAGTTGTAGGTATCGTCAAAGAAAAGGTCCCAAGCTCTTCAGAAGGTTCCTGTTAATTATGCAAAATTAACCCTTGGCTGGGCAAGTTGTGGTGCTGACACCAGGACTTGATGGGTCCCCCTGTTAATTATGCAAAATTAACCCTTGGCTGGGCAAGTTGTGGTGCTGACACCAGGACTTGATGGGTCCCCGCGTGGAATTCCCAGCATCCATCCCTTTTCAGAGTCCTGAGAACCAAGACTGTCTGCTGGCAGCCAGGGGAGTTGGGGCACAGCTTCGGTTCCCAGTGCTGAATTTCCTGTCTTTATCAGTGGAAGCTGACGTGTTAAATCTGGGCTCCTTTGTTTATTGTAAAAAAAAAAAAAGGTTTGTATTTAAGGGGAAATGTTTAAACAGAAAAATCTCACCAGGCAAACTTTGCAAAGCTGGCACCAGGGAGGAACTCATATCTGACTTCTTTGAAGGCTTTGCCAGTCAGTGAGACTTAGCAGAGAGAAACAACTCCAAGTATGTAGAGTGTCCCAGCATCCTAGGCTGGGAGATGCCGACTCTGAGCAGGTATTTTTTGGAAGTTAATGTTAAGTTTTCCTTCCATCCTGTCCACTGATACAGGCTGCTAGCAAATATTCATTGCCCTGACAAAGCAGCCAGCTCCTGCCCACCACCAGGTTTCTGTCTGAACAGCCTCCTCCAATGAGGAGCACTTTTTCTCTCAAAGAACGTGTCTCGTAAAGCCATCCAACAGGACCATGCAGATTCTCAACTTAAATCGATCCTTAGTGATGCGAGTCTTCTGCATTCACAATTCCCATGGTCTTTCCTGGGCATAACATCCGTCCAAATAGACAATGGGCACTCAGGGAGCCAAGGCTGAGGCTGTGAAGGGGGATTTCCAAAGTCTCTAAATCCCAGGAGACCACAAGGACTGAAGGGCTTTGAAAGGAAGGAGGTGGACATTCAAGAAAGCCCTTAAGACAGTGTCCAGAGCAGGCTAGTGCTTCCCAGATGCTGGAAACCCAGAGGTACACTGTGTAGCACCTGCTGGTCTAGCCTCCTTTCTAGCTCCAGAAAAATTACCGAGAGACAGAACCAGATCCCTTGGCAAAATCTAGAGATGGTCTGGAGGGAAAACAGATGTGAGTCCAAATTTGGCTACTACGCATGTCTGTCTTCATGCTCAAGGGACTGGAAGGGAACACAGTGAGGGTGGCCTCCTCATGGGGACAAGAGTCTTCCTATAAGCCACATGGCATCAGTCCAAGCATGGCGGCTGCTGAGCAGGCACTCCTGCTAGGGCGGACGCTTGCAAATCCATACAATCTTGCCAACTTGATCTGCAAAGCTCAGGCGCACAAGCTGGCAACAGAAAAGTACCTCGGTCCAGTGCTGACCACGCCAAACGCAGTCTAGAAACGGTTAGCAAACTGAAGGGCACCTACATCACTGAGAGGAAAATGGTACCCTGAAGCCCCTGGCAAGAGAAACAAACCCATATGACCAGAGAGCCTCAAAGTCTCCAGCACCCTAGGACAGGGCATGAACTTTGAAACAAGACACTCCAACTCTGTCCATTTCACCCGAGTTACTAAGTAGCCAGCACCCCAGGACCTATGTCACGGTGAAAGGGTAAGTACCAGTCCCCAAGCACTGCAGTGCAATTGTTCATGAGCGGAAAGCTCTGGGCCAGCAGTTACAACATCCTGACCCACTGGGAATGGCCTAGGCTAACCAGCGGATATGGCACCAAAAACCTGATACCTTCAATTTATGTCTAACATCTGGATGCCAGATGGGGAGGCTTAGCCTGAGCTCTCCTTCCTCTGCCAGTCCTCATCCACTGGCACAATGAACACCAAGAGGGTCCAAGCCTGCTGTGCCTAGGGGTGCTTCTCATTCTAGCGAGTTTTCCTCTCCCAGCTATAAAACTATCCCTGAAAGATGCAAGTGTGTCCTCCAACTTGTCCTCAATCACCTTCCTCATTGGCCTTACCCCAACACAGGGTCTCTCACCAAACAAGAACCAAGGAAGAGAAAATCCCATCATTACAGCACTCCTGGGAGCATCCTGCCTTGCACCCTCTCAACTATTCTATGCTTCTATGATAGAAAACAAACAATAGATAGGTAATACTGCATGCACATAGAGCTTTGTCTTTCCTTAGTCATCACCATATAAAGGCTGTTGGATCATTGGTAACTGTATAGACTCTGTATGTCACACTTTGTCTCCCCAGGAAACGGGAGTAACAGCTTTTGGTTCCTTCAGCTCCTGTAACATCTTCCTCTCACCCTGGCACTGTAGAGACGAACCAGAAGGAACTGGATGCCACAGAGCTGATGCTCTAAAGGCCATGTGCGGACTGATGTGTGCCCTGGGTGTCATGAAGGGTTGTGCTTATACATTCTAAAGACAGGCTTTGTTTAGGAGCTTTCCTGGGCCTGAGCCTCCAAATCCCTCCCATCTCTAAGTCTATGCCTGCCTGCAAGGGCAGGTTCCCCCACTAGAGGACTCCCTTCTTACCTCGAAAGACCCGCCTCTGAGACCCCAAGAGCTGGCAGACTTCAGCAGAGGACCTGCAGGAGTTGACATATTTCTGGATCCTGTCAGCCAGGTCAAATAGCGTCACATTGGAGGCCAGGGCAAAGGTGGTTTGCAGTGAGATGACCACTGTACTGGGCTCTCTGTGGGCAAAGTTAGGAAGGCCTTAACTGACTTGGAATGACATGTGGGTCCCAGGCAGCTTGCAAAGTAAACGTTACTGCCATTCTCCATGGAAAGAATGGGAGAGCATAAAGGCCCGAGACAGTGCCCTGGGTTAACCGGTGTCTTGGCTGTGAAACAGACACTGGCTTTATTTTGATCACCCATTTGGGAACAGCACCGACCCCACTCCCACCCCTCCCCTCATTCCACAGATCAGTTCATAATCGAAAGAAATTCTGTTTCTCACCTAGACACACGGACTGTAGTTCGGATATAACCAGGCAATGTTGAAAAGCACACGTTTAACTGAAATGAAGAACCGGGCTGTCAGACAAAAATCCTTGAGCCAAGAAATAATTTCCTATTTTCAAGGATAAAACAGGTAGTTTCTGTAGCCACTAAGTTATCAGCAGGCAGCTTTACCCAAAGCAGTGTGGTCTTTGTATCCCCGCCCCCATCCCTAGCCACCTCCTCCTCCTAAATATCTTTCTGTTGCTCCCCAGGGCAGATAGTGGATTAGTAGGGAAATCTCAGCAGGAAATGTTCAGCGCAGAATCCTCGAAAACAAAACATCTTCAAAGGAGAAGATCCCTTCTAAGACCCAGGGTTTCAAAAACAAAAAACCCAGGCAACTGTTTATTTGGACTCTGCATAGTGAAGGAGCTGGCTGGGAAAACTGAGCTCCTCTCAGCTCCCCAGGTCTGACGGGCCTACAGGCTCCCCATAAGCCACAATGAGTAGACCTGACTCAAAGGTCTTCCTCAAAAACACTCCATGGGAAATTACATGACGGGGGTCAAGAGCTCTTTTGTTGAGAACAAATTAGAGCTATGGGCCTCATGGTTGCCTTGTGCCCACAGAGAGCAGAAAGCCTCTGAGCAGCCTGAAGTGTTGGGTCTGCCTCCTTAACAGTGAAGCTGGAGATCCTTTTCACGGCGCAGGGGGCCTTGGTATCTCGCCCAGGTCGATCCACCTGCCTCCAGAGCCCTCTGACTTGGGAAGACGGAGTCAGATGTGGAACATTGTCAAATGGTTTGTGGGTGAATGCCACATTACTTCATATGCATATGTATTCTATAGCAATGATTTATTATTACTGCCTTATTAACCTTTTATCTAGGTATGAACAGAATGCCATCTTAAGAAAGCCCATGTTATTGCTTTCTCTGATGGCCACTTAATTCTTCCCTGCTAGTTGGGGTCAAGTGTGCTGTGGCCCAGTGTGTCATATGATGATACTTGGCCAAACAAAGAAACAATCAAACCAGCCAACCAAGCTAAGCAAATTGCTTAGCCCAGTGTAACATGAAAGACTACACTTTTGCACAGGGCTCTAGCACCCTATAGTATGTTAGAAGAGAGTATCTACCTACAGAATAACCAGGAAAAAGAAAATATCCACCTACAGAATAAGCAAGAGGCAGAAAGTATCTACCTACAGAATAAGCCTGAGAAACAATGAATCTATCTTTGGCTAGAGACACCATGCCTCTGCCCATACAAGGTAGTTTCTAAGCTATTATCCCAAACTGTACTGCTTGACCAGAAAAATTTGGTTGAGCTGAGAGTCCTTGGTCGTGCCAGAGTATTTGGCATAGCCCCTGTTATTAGCCATGTGTTCACACTACTAGTGTGAACAACAGAGGGAACTCTGGGTAATATGACATCATCTCATCCTCTAAAAGTCTAGGGACTGAAATCAGCCATATGGGTAGTCAACCGTGTCTGTAAGGCAACGCTCAAATAAATGCTTCAGACCTCAAGGCTCAGGTAAGCATTATGTTTGGTAGGACTCCATATAGTTAGTTATACACTGTTGCCGACAATGTGTACCAACAGTGTCATTTTTACCACACAGACACAGCAACTAGAAGCTCAGCATTTGGGACCCCCAGACTCTGGCTCATGCATTTCTTCCCTTGGCTAATTTTAACTTAAAACCTGCCAGTGCAATGGACCATATCTGTGAAGATAATGGCCTCCAATAAGTTCTGTGGGTCCTCCTAGTAAATTATTGAAAAGTAGAGTGCTATTAGGAACCTCCAGACTTGCAGTTAGTGTAGTGTAGGTGACCTAGTAGACCGCTTTCAACACTGCATACGCTTCATGTGGACTCAGACAAGTCCGTCAGCTTCCAGAGCCTGCCTGCTTTCCATCTGCAAATGTGTCACCAACCCTCTTACAGGACTAAGCATCTGGCATAGTCCCCATCACAGGTTAAATGCTCAGTAGACATGGAAATGGAATTAAAATACAAATAAGATCTACAGTCCTATAAGAACACTTAATTCCTGGCTAATAAATGAACTCTAATTCAATGTAATGGCAAATCTAATTTAATTTCATCTCTAATTTAGTGTAATGGCAAATTTCAGTTCCCAAACACCAGATCTTTGACTTGGGCAGCAGTGGAGAACAAAAATGTATTGCCTGTGTTTCGGTTCCATTTCTTTCCTACTATATATAGCAAAGAGGGAAAGAGCAGCATCCAAGGCCTCTAGATAATTTACACTGTGAGCTCACAAGACCAATTCCAAGCCTAATTGGAATTGGGATCAGGCTGCTGGCATCCTTTGAGGGGAGAGTGGCCTTTCTCCAAGCTCTGAGAACACAGGGGGTCACATCAGGCATCAACAGCAGATGGGACGCTATGCTTTTCTGCTCTTTCCTCTCCACCCACAGCTCACACGGGTGCAGGCATCGCCGTGCCTGTTGACTCTGTGTTTGCACAAGAAAAGGAAACAGCCCGGCAGACAGGACTGCATGTGAAGATATGCCTGAAGCAGCACTCTTCAGATCCTGATGCCTTTCTTCCATTTCCAAGACATTTTTTTTTTAACTTCACCCTGAACTTTCCCAGTGAATACAGAAGCAAGTCTGGGGGATATAGAGGACCCTAAGTAGTATGCACTTCTGAATGAGATCTGGTCTATAAAACTAAGGATTTGCGTGCCGAGCGTTGTCAGGGAAACTCACTGTTTGAGCGATCTCATTTTCAAGTTCATGGGTGTTGGAGTGGTCTTCTGCAGTAGTATTGAGAAAAGTCTTCTTTAACTTTAACTCAGTCACGAAGGTTCTAACTGAAGAGGAAAACATTGCCCATCAAGCCACACAGCAGAGACCAGCGCAAAGCAATGCATCTGTAAGCCTCTGGTAAATATACTCCTCCCTTGGCTAGGTGACCAAGGAGCGACAAACATCTGTGGTAGGTTTAGACTCCAAGGTGCTAAGACGCCCTTGTTATCAGCCACATAAAGAAAACAACCCATGTTAGAAAACTTCTGGATTCAGAAAGGGTCGGGGGAAGCCTCCTTAATTTTAGGCCTGTTCCACTCATAACATAAAATTCTAGGTAACACCAATTTCTGAATGATTGGTCTCAAGGTTCCAGAATGAACGGACAACCCAAAATTAACAGTCTGTTTTTAGAGCTGGCTCTTACCACTCACTATACTAAATTATATTTATCAATTATTATTTATTCATCAAATCAATTTATCATATTAAGTTATATCTTATCATTATATTAAAATCATTTCTTCCCCTCTATACAGAAGAAAAATAACCCGAGGCACAGGGGCTGAGGCCCTGCTAACAAGAAAGCTTACATGCTGAATTAAGAGGAGGGTTGGCAAGCGAGCCGGGGAACACGGCTAACATTTTAGAGTTAACTGACTAAAGCCTGCAGTTCTTATTTAACGTCCTTCTGCTTGTTCCACAGTTCAGTGAAGCCAGCTGCTTAGGGCTCTTGTGAACAGCAGGCAGCTCTTTGAAAACACTCTGGGCCAAGGGAACGCATTTCACCACGCTCTAATTTGCATGCCCCTCTGATGTTTATGAACAATGAAGCCAAATGACTTGAAAAGAGAAAGATGTCCTCAGCACCACAGACCTGCTCTCCTCCCATCTGTGCTACCTGTGGGCGGGCGCCCTGCATGCTTGGGACAGTCACCTGACCTGCTTGGCTTCACTCCTCACATGCCCAGGTTCAAATCCAGACTCTCCCTTCAGAAAAGTGCCCTGGATAAGGGTTCGGCACACAGAAGTTTTCTGCCCGAGCCTTCTGTTTTTAGCATGAGTAATATCATCTGTCCTCTCCTAAACCCTGTCTTCTTACTTGGAAGGGATTTGCCCAAGGCATTTATACCTCTGCGGAGAGGAGGCTGTGCTTGGCTTCAGTTCCTGTTTATTGTAAAAACAGGGACTTTGAGCCTGTGCTTTGTCCTGGGTGACTCCATTTTACAAGCAGCATTTGACTCTTTCACGCTGGGGATAAAGACACTCCCTCCTGTCCAGCATGGGGGCATAGATTGCTAAATATCTTGTTGCAAAAATTAGATTGGATGTGTATGAGGATAGGGGCTTACTAAAACTCCTGTTGGAAAGGGAGGCCCTAAGAGCTTATGAAACACACCAAGGAAGGTGCACCCCATAAAGAGGAGGATACCTGTGGCAAAGGCCCCAGAAACCTGGCATCTGACCTCCCAGAATGCACAGGGGCTGCATGACCAGGGCTTCGGCACTGCTCAGTCTCCACTCCTGCTGTGGCATTCTCCGTCCCTGTGTGCGTCTGGCCCTGGTTCTGTGTAAAATCTCACCCCTGTGGCCTACATGGGTATGTACTTCACCTCACAGTCCTGCGTCTCTACAGCTCCAGCCTGCGCCCTGCCCCGCCCCGCCCCGCCCCACAGCACCTTGGTGCACACTCCAACATGGTTCCTGATCTAATCACTAAAGCAACTGCTTCTCTTCTCATCTATATCCGCTCTCGACTCCTAAGGCCCCTTTAAACTTCTTGAACTTTGCTGTGACCTCTTTAACCCTTCTGTAGCTATTCTCTCTCTCTCTCTCTCTCTCTCTCTCTCTCTCTCTCTCTCTCTCACACACACACACACACACACACCTTTATTGTGATATGTAACATGTGATCTGAGTTAATTAAGCTAAATTTGGAATAAACCTATGCTTGCCAATGGCCAGCTGTCAAGGGAGATCAGAATAATTTGGCAAATCATAGCAAATGAAATTGAAGTAGCCTGTGAACTTATTGTTACTCAATAAATTCTGACATTGTGGAAAGACACAGATGTGTGCCTGTTTTTAATATAGTTAGTGTATTCAAGACAACTTCCATGTCTGCAGTTACACCGACCAGCTTTAAAACAGGTCTTTTAAAAAACTACATTTCTTTACTTTGTGCTTGTGTGCATGCATTTGCATGCGTGTCATGGTCCAAAGCACTCATGTGGAACTCGTGGGAATTGGGTTTTCTCTTTCTACCTCGTGGGTCCCAGGAATCGAACTCAGCTGGCCCGACTCCGCAGCGAGCACCTTTATCTGCCGAACCACCTTACTGGCCCAAGATAGATTTTTACTTCAGATTTAACTGCCGATTTCACTGCTGACCTCTAACAACTGCTTGTTTTCATAGCATCCAGTCTGGTGAGCGCTGCCTTCCATCTGGAAAGCTCTTCCCACTCAGAGCTTGCTCAAACAGATTATTTTATCCGACATTCCCCAAACCTGGCGTGAGCAGTGGAGCATGCAGCAATCTGATTTAACAGATGGGGACACTGAGGCTCTGGCTGTTCAGCGCAGGGGTGGCTGGGAGCCCAAAGCCAGGCATGTGAAACCATGGGCTTCAGAACGCAAACAACAGTAACAAGTATTCCCATCTCCTTCATTCTTCAACTGCACACGCTCAGCTAGTTCCCTATAGGGTGTGGCTACTCAGACCAGGTTACCCAGATACATTAGAATAAGAGGAATTCTTGATTTGTGACTCATGTCTATATATGTAGATTTCCCTTTTTTAGAGAATAATGCTCGATTTTTGTATTTCAGACAATTTTCAAAATTCTTATTTTAGTAGAATGCCAGTCTTTTCTTCTCTCTCTCTCTCTCTCTCTCCTTTTTGAGTCAGGGTTTCTCTATGTAGCCCTGGCTGTCCTGGAACTCACTCTGTAGACCAGGCTGGCCTCGAACTCAGAAATCCACCTGCCTCTGACTCTGCTTCCCAAGTGCTGGAATTACAGGTGGAGTGCCAGTCTTAAGAAGCCCTTTCTGTCTGGGGGTGTTAGGGATTCGTGCAGATAACACTTGCAGGCAACACAGACAAAGGTTCTCCCCAAAACATCTGCTGAGCCCTTGTGCATGAGGCCCCACACTGGGTGACTGTGGTTGATCCAAAGGCCGATTTTTTTGGTTGTTGTTGTTTTTTTGTTTGTTTGTTTGTTTTTGTTTTTTTGAGGCAGGGTTTATCTGTGTAGCACTTGGCTGACCTGGAACTCACTCTGTATACCAGGCTGGCCTTGAACTCAGAAATCCGCCTGCTTCTGCCTTCCAAGTGCTGGGATTAAAGGCGTGCACCACCACCGCCCCGCTAAGGCTGATTGTTTTACCTGATAGTTTTAGCTTTGAAACTGAATTTATCACTCTACCTTCTCTAGTAAGCAAGGAGTTAAATTCAGTCACCCAACAAGGGTCCCCTGTGTGTGAGGATGCTCTTGCAATAATAAATACACTGTTGTATAACAGAAAACTGTGGACTAGAAACCAGGCCTCTCATCAGCTGGGACCACTGAGCATCTCAGAGCCTTCAATTTTTGCTGCATTTGTTGATCTGTTTTTTAATCTGTAGGATGAAGAGGGAACAGAAAACCAAGGAGCTTCGTGGACCCGCCAATGAGAAACAGACTGGCTGGACTCCCGGAGGTGGCTGTGTCAAAACGCACCTGCCTGCGGCTGACAACTGAGGGCCACTTCCAAAACCAAGAAGAATGTGTGGACAATCAGAAGGCAATCAGAATTCTACTCCTTTCTTACTCTAAAATATAAATATAAATAAATAAACACTCTGAAATTTTAAGTAAATAAATAATGTTTAAAACCCCTATGTAGTTGGAATATCCTTTTGATCTTTTTTTTTTTTAACTGCAGGGTAAAACGTTTGAGCAGATAACGCCATGCACAGATGAGCACATTACGCAGGCACTCAGATATTTGTCCTTTTTTAGTAACATAGGTATACTTAGAGATATCTTTTGAATTTACTATATAAAAATACAATGTACGTCAACAAAGGGTGAAGACAAATATTGTATCTGCAATTTGATACAGGGAAGAATTAACAGGCAGAATTAACAGGTCGGAATAACAGGCAATATGCCTCACTTCTATATCCCTGTGTTTTTTAGCTTGGAAAAAAAAAATGTTGGCTTTGATTAGGAAGGAAACAGCCAGTTCCAAGGCAGATTTGACTCTCTCTTTTTTTAATGTTATTTATTTATTTATTTATATATATATTTTCCTCCTGAGACAGGGTTTCTCTGTGTAGCCCTGGCTGTCCTGGAACTTACTCTGTAGACTAGGCTGGCCTCGAATTCAGAAATCCTCCTGCCTCTGCTTCCCAAGTGCTGGGATTAAAGGCGTGCGCCACCACCGCCCGGCTGCAGATTTGACTCTTACCCAGATTGCATATTCCTTTCTCCAACTGATACCCGACTGGGCATCTGCAGGTGAAAGACCCCTGAGTATTGTTGCACGCGGCTAGGGGCGGGCAGGGACTGGAGAGACATTCGTTCACATCTGCAGGGGAACAGACAAGAACATGCTGATGGGGTGGCAGACAAGGAACCATCATCCAGTACATACTAAGACCCAAGTGACACCATGCGGCGTGTGCTTCAAAAGAAGATTGGGAGCCACCCTTGTCCTCAAGGGGATGGCTGCCTGCCAGGGCCGTGGCAACCATAAGAAGAATTAACCATATCGCGAGGTGGGATTCGGATGCACAGAGATAAACATAGCTCTAGTTGGTCGTTGTTGTTGTTGTTGCTTTGAGACAGGGCCTCATCTCTTTATCCCAGGCTGGCCTGCAACTCACTATGAGGGTCAGAGTGGCCTTGAACTCATAAAGATCCTACTCTCTCTGGCTCCTGGACTCTGGGATTAAATACACGCCTGGCAGAAAGAGTAAGTTTTGATACAGGGAAGAATTAAAGTCTGTCTTAAATTGTATTTGAATAATAAATAAGACTAACGAGACGTGGACAAGTAGATCTTTGGGAAGAGATTCTATGCTGAGTAACCAGCAGAGTAAATGTCCAGAGGTGGAGAACATATGTATCTTTAGGGAGCTCTAGAGGGTCCAGTTATTGCAGGGGTGTAGAGGATCTATAGAAAAGAACCAGGTCAAAAGCTTGTCTGAATCGTGCTGTGGTCCTTCATGTTATCACAGAGACAGCACACAAGTACTCTAACACTTAAGCAAGAAGACTATTAAACTAAAAATCTTACCTTTGCACACTCTAGAAGAGAAAGGCCCTTTAAAAATGATCGTTTTTAATTATGTGTATACATGTGCACACGTGAGTGCAGGTGCCTGCAGAGGCCAAGGGTGTCCAACTGCATTGGAGCTACAATTATAAGCAGCAATGAAGCACCCAGTATGGGTTATGGTACCCAGACTTAGGTCCTCTGCAAGCGGAGTGCATGCTGTCAACCCTGGGAAAAGGATCTTACTGAATAACCCAATAGCCCAAGTAACATTACAGTAAACTATCCTGCCTCTTACCCACACTGCAGTTGTCCCCTTGCCAGGCAGGTGGGCACACACATCGATACCCACGGCTGGAGAGGTCCACGATGCATTCGCCATCATGAAGACAAGGGTTCACAGTACAGCTGTTGACTAAACACACGGAAGAAATAACACAGGCGACGTCACAGCAGCTCTGGCAAACATCTCATTCTCAAAGCTAACGCCTGGTTCTAGCTTAAGTTTGTTTACCTGCTGTGAAAAGACTCGCACCTAGAGCTGGGCGGCACCGGTGGCACACGCCTGTAATCCCAGCACTTGGGAGGCAGAGGCAGGCGGATTTCTGAGTTCGAGGCCAACCTGGTCTACAGAGTGAGTTCCAGGACAGCCAGGGCTACACAGAGAAACCTTGTCTCGAAAAAACCAAATCCAAAAAACCAAAAAACCAAAAAAAAAAAAAAAAAAAAAAAAGACTCGCACCTACTAATAAAGAGCAGGGTCCACAGAGGTGGGAAGACAGAGGTGAAGGTAGTGGGCACAGATGTGGTTTGTGTTCGTATTCAAGTGCTAGATAATTGTATACCTGAATGTAAGCATGGATACTAAATGCTTCTTGCAGGACACTTGGTTCAGGACTGATAATTGTATTGCTTTTGTGATACTTAGAAAATTCTACTGGACTCAGTAAATGCCAACTTAAAACGTGTTCTAAGGTGGAAAGAATCCCTGATTAATTTATCCTGTCTGCTCCAAGATCCACTCTGTGTGCACGCATGCACACATAGGCTTGGCTCCTTTTTTCTCTTGGACTTTGTCAAAACTCTAGAAACCTCTATCTGAAAAAAAAAATCTCGAAACACATATATTTATTTGTAGTTGCTACACTTTTTGCTGTTTGGATTTATCTTGAAATGGTCCCATGTAGCCCAGGCTGGCCTCAAATTAACTACATAGCTCAGGATGGCCTTGAGCCCCTGGCCCATTTAACTCTCCCTCCCGAGGGCTGGGATTGCACATGTGCACCACCTCGTTCAGCTTCTGAATGTCTTGAAGTTTAATCAGGCGTCCACAGATTGCCCACCGCCTAGAAAACTATCAGTTAAACACTGGGGTGCCTTTCTTGAGTAGTTCACTGTGGTCTCAGACTCCGAGGTGGCCTGGATGACAGTGAACATCTGATTCTTCTGTCTCCAGCTCCCAAGTGCTAGGATTACAGGTGTCCCAACCCCAGCTCTTTCCATATACAAAAACAGGCTCCATCTGAAGTCCTAAGGGCCTTTGTGGTTAAACTTTAGTGTCACCCTGGGGACTTCCATTCATCCTCTGCCCCATGATGTTTTACTCTATAGCACTGGAAGGGTCACACTCCGGTTACGAAATGCTTGTTTCATAAGGGGGTTTGAAAAGCTGAAAGCCACATTATCACTTGCAGGGAGGAAATCACAGGGGAGAAGGGAAAGAAAACAAGTCAGGTCCTTCAAAAGAGCCTGAAACAAGAGGGCTGCTCCAGACATGGCCATCTTAGTCTTCACAGCTACTGTTGAGATTTGTCATTTTGAAATTATGTGTATCTGGGGGGGTGTGGGTAGGCACGTGGGCACACGGAGGCCAGGAGAAGGCACTGCATGCCTGGAGTTGGAATTACAAATGGTTGTGAGTTTCTCCATGTGGGTGCTGGGAACCAAACTCAGGAATGTCCTCTGAACATCTTGTCTCTTGTCTCTTGTCATCTTGTCTCTCCAGCTCCCATACTTTAAATGTCACCTAGCATCACCAATATGGGCAGAGCATCTGCATGATTAAACACTGTGCCCTTAGGTAATTCTATAGTTTGCAGTAAACATGCTGTAAACACCTCCAGCAACTGTAACAGCTAACACTCGTTTTAAGGGAGTCTGCTGAACCTGGGACTGAATGTATTGGCCAGGGGAAATGAAGTTTTTCTTTTTCTGGAGAAGCAATTATCTTTTACTTCTTAGACTTTCTCAGGTCACTGAGAAGGGGCCGTTGTGGCCGAGCAATGGGGACAGCTTATGGCCCTCCCCTCCAGGTTCACCCTCACGAACTGAAATTCCTTCCACAAACTGAGCTCTCTGCTGTAGCCGCCACACACCATTTCCCTCCTGTCCCTGTAACTTAAGATGTTGATCTGTTTCTCCTTCAACAGCATGTCTCCTTTCCTGAGTCTGCATCAAGCACAAGTGCACTAGGAACACCATACCCTGCTGTCCTGCCTCTGCCTTTCTTTGCCCTGGGCTGCCTTTTTCTGACACCAGCACCTTCAACACGCTGTACAGATAACCTTACCCACAGGGCAAAGAAACTCTGATCACTGGGAAGAGGCCTGTTGAACATCCTCTTGTTTGTATGCCTTCTGGTTACCAACTAGCAATAGAATCTGGGAGACAAAGCATCCTTGAACCCAGGAAGCCCCTGAGTGCTTCCCTGAGCTGGCTGACTGGGAAGTTCTGGGTTCTCTTTGGGGAGCAGGCATTCCACTCACCTCTGCCTCTAACAAACCACCTAAAGCGTCTTTTTTCTTTTGTGGTGCCTGAGAACCTGTGGGAGACTGTGTGTGTGCTAGGCGAGTGCTCTGCCGACATTCTGCATCTTAGCCCTGAGAAAGCTGCTCTTTCAGCTGCTGCACTGTCCAAACCCACATCTAGGCCTCACAGTGTCCTTAGATGAGTTAAAAGCACACTTAAAACGCTAGGACAATTACAGGACACGACAGGTACAGTTGGATCTCCTATGCATGTCACACAGGGCCTCTCTCCTCATTCTTCAGAAAGAATCATGTAAGTTGGGGGGATATCAGGAGAAAATTAGGCCCACGCTGTCCATATTTCATGCTTTGTACTTTAGTGGGACTCATTCTGGGTCATAAACAGACCCAGATAGTAGCCACGTCTACACACTCACACAAACCACAGGGCCCTTGCAGCTCTAATGTTGGACAGGGCCTAGTGGTCAATGTATTTGTAAGATGTACTTTACCTGGGGTTAGAGGCGACAGTGCTGTTGGTGACTGTGGGGTGTCCTGAGCAGCAAAGGTGGTATATCTGGAAGTCAACGTTTCAGCTGTAGAAACACCTGTGGTTTGAGGTGAAGACGGCCTAAGAAAATGTGAAACAGGGCTAGACTCTTCCACGTGGCCAAGCTCTGTGGCCATTTCTTCTGCTGGCGTGGCTGACGTGGTCAGGATTGACCGAGTGGTAGGATCCGTATGCTCCTGGTTCCCTTCTGTGGTGACAGCTCCCTCAGTTGAGATTTGTGGCACTAGAATTTCAGGATGGGTCGGGAGGTGTTGTGTCTCCGGGGTGGTGTGCACAACTACAGCATCTGGGGTCAAAGCTTCTACAGGTGCCAGGGTGCTGGGGCTGGTCACAGGAGAGTTAGTAGTCTGGGGCATGGCAGATGTCAAAGCTGGAGACATCTGGAATAACCTGGTGCTTGTGGCTGGAAGGGCTGGCTCCGTGGAGACCCCTATTAAGGCTGGGGACCAAGGGGCCCCTGGAGGAAGGCTCACTGTTGCTGCTTTGGTAGAGTCTGTGGGTGAAGACAACAAGCTTGGTGACTTAGTGTCTGTGCTGGGCTTCTCTGGCTGTGGGGGGCTCTGGTTCTCGGGGCTTGCTGTTTGGTTGCTGGGGACCAACGCAATGGCTGATATTGCTGTCGACATTTGGACTGAAGTCACACGTGGCTCCCTTGCCCTGTGAGGGACTAGGGTAGAAGATGGATGTGGGAAGGTTGTTCGTGAGACAGAATATGGGGCAAGAGTCGACACCATTAAGGAGACCGGTGAAGGCGACAGTGAGGATGCTGCTGTCTCAGAGGTAGACTTTAGCTGCTGTACGGGAGACCCCGTTGATGGTAAGGCTGATGAGAATGGCTGGGGTTGTGATGGTGGAGCTGAAGGCATCCCTGAATCAGATGGGTCCTCAACAGGTTTGGTACTGGTATCAAGAACCAAGGTGTTTGGCATATTAACGGTGGACGTGTAGGTTGGAAGGTTGGACGTAGGCAGAACTGGTGACTCGGTGGACGACTGAGCAGGCTCATCATCGTAGGAGGACATGCTGCTTTGTTTAGGCTGAGCCTGAGAAGGAGAGTCCAAGTGCAGAGAGTCTGAGATCTTAATGGAAAAGGTTGAGCTCTCACCAGCCTCTGAGTAGGAAGTATTATCTGTAATAGACAGTAGTGTCCGTTCTCCTTTGGTGAAAGTCAACGGAATATAGGCGTGGTCTGTGTGGTCACCAGAAGTCCTTTGTCCAGCATCTGAGCCGTGTTCTTGAGTGTAGCTAAGTCCAGTGACTATAAACAGAAAAGACAAAGATGGGTCAAATAAAGGAGGAATCTTTGAAACAAGCACTGGAAAAATACTCTTTGTGTCTTATCCGTGAACTTAAGAGAGGAAGATTCTCTCTGTGAGAGGGGATTTCTCATGGCCAGAACTCTGAGTGAGGATGACCGAGGAAGGCCACTCAGAGTAAACTCTCCTCCCTCTGTGAGGAGCAGTGATCCTGACAGAAGTGAGAATAACGGATAAGTGGGGACTAGAAGCCTAAAAATAGGAAATGTTTCCAAAGCCCTTCCTCATTGCCCCTTTTTAATAAAAACAAATTGCTGTTGAAAAGCTCCCCAGATCCCAAACAGTAATTGCCATTATCAAATGGAAAAAGAAATCGGTTCCCAACTTTCCACTTTGTATAATGAGGTATTTCTTCCCGGGAGATGGCCTTCACCGCAGTTACCGCTCTCCTTTGTTTTAAACCCCACAAGCAGATGTCATCCCACATACCTCAAGCAAGCACGAGGCCAGAGGAGTGGGAGAACCCAGAAAGTTCTTTTCCCAATAGCTAGTAAGCTACTTTTTCAGTTGCCAGTCAACTTAACATCCCAGGATGTTAAGTCTACAGACAGCCGAGGAGGAAGGCTGTGGGAAGACACACCTCCGAGAGTTGGTGCCCCGGACAGCAGGCCAGCATGCTCTGTCACATTCCCGCGTGGAGTGGGGCGCGCAGGGCGGGTTGCTGCATGCGAGAGGTCAAGGGACCGCAGTGTGCGCTCCCCGCTCCGGGTGAACATTGCAGATGTGTGAGGTGTGCGAGCCCCCGAAGTGCTGTCTGCCAGATCTGAGCTGTCACTCAGCAATGCACCATCTTCTGGAGCTGCAGGCAAGAGAGCACAGGTAAACGCAGGGACAGGACATTTAGTCCAGAGGCTTCCTTCCCTGAGGCTCTTTATCAGTGGCCAGAGGGTTGATACCTCTGTTCCGGTGTCCTGAATTCACAGTTAAGGATGTGACCCTTAGCCAAAGGATCCAGAAATCCATCAGAATACTGGATTTCTGCTCGGTGATAAAAGATAACAATCAGAGTTGTATCAGCGAAGTTGGTGGCAAGGTAAGGGCGGGGCCTGTGAAGTTGTCAGTCACCACGGGTCAAAAAATAGCATGGATACTTATGGACAGTGGTGGTGCCCTCAGGAGGCCAGGGCAAGTGCATCTCCGAGTTCGAGGCCAGCTTGGTCTACAGAGTGAGTTACAGGACAGCCAGGGCTACACAGGCTACCCTGTCTCGAAAAACAAACAACAAACAAACAAACAAGTGAACCAAAAAAGGCGTTTAAGATTGGAGGTGTTTAAGATTGGTGTTTTTTAATTTCATATTTTATTTTTATGTATTTGTGTGTTTGTCACACACTCACATACACACACACACACACACACTCGTGCACATGCCACAGTTTGGTGGAGTCTTTCTCTCCTCCATTATTTGGGCTCTGGAGAATGAAGCTCAGATCATTAGGTGTAGCACAAGCACCTTTACCCACTGAACCATCTCGCCAGCCCTGTTTTTATTTTTAATGCACTTGTTCTATTTTGTTGAACTAGGGAAGGCAGCGCATGAATAAGTGCCCTCTCTCTCTCTTTTGACAGGATATATGACGTTTGCTAAACTTAGTACTGGCTTGTATTGTTTGATTACCGAGTAAATCCTTTTGAGGAATAATGAACATCAAGCCCAAACGATCTGTGCACATACACATAAATAAAATAAGTATTTTTAAAAGTAGTCTTTATTTAATTATTTTAATTTTATGCCTTTAATTTTTTGGCATGTATGAGTGTTTTGTCTACACGTATATATGTGTGTCATGTGTGTGCCTGCAGAGGCTGGAGGAGGGCCTCGGATTCCCTGGAACTGTAGTTACAGGCAGTTGTGAGCCACCATATGGGTGCTGGAAAGGAACCCAGGTCCTCTACAAAAGTCACACGTGCCCTTAGCCATTGAGTCATCTCTCCAGATCCTTAATTTTTATTTTTAAATTTTGTGTATCTGGATGTGGACTTGAAAACATGAGTGCCATACCCACAGTGGTCAGATAGGGCGTGAGATCCCCTGGACTTTCAGCTGGTTGTGAATCGTTTGACTAAGGTGATGGAAAAAGAACTCAGGTCCTCTGCAAGACTGGTATGCATTCATCAGCTGAGTGCTGTCTCTGTAGCCCCATTAACCATCCCTAAAATCACTGAGAGTTAATGAGTGTTTCTCCGCTTCTCTCTATCCGGGCATAGAAAAGAAGCTCCAACTGGAAATGAGCATGCGGACTGGACCTCAGTAACCCAGGGCAACAGCAAGCCAGGAGCCACAAAGGTGACTTAAGGCACGCTGGAGAACTTGGGAGACACCTGGGTGCGAGTCACCCAGTATGGGTGCAAGAGACCCAACCCTTAAATTTATAGGCCACAAAATTTGGAATTTGTGGGCAAAGAGGAAAAGATATTGACTGAGAAATTATGTATCCCCTGCAAGTGAAATTTAGGCAGGCAAACAATCACAGCAGGGTTAGAAGCTGATAGAAGCATCATAGCCAGAAGCAGGGGATTGAACCTAGCAAGGGACTGAGGACTATCCAAGGCAGGTGTTATAATTAGTCAGCTTTGGCTGGTTCAGAGCTGAAAGAGAGAAAGTATTACACGAATCCATAGTGAGATCATTTCACGAATGAGGCTACCCCTTATCTAGGTTTTTTTAAAAATGGATTTAAAAATTTTGCATATGTGCATGTTTATTTATGTGCATGTGGGTGCAGTTGCCCATGGAGGCCAGAAGAGGGCATCAGATAGATACTCCGGAGTTGGGAACCACCTGGGGTGGGTGCTAGGAACCAAATTCAGGTCCTCTATAAAAGCAGCAGGTGTTCCTAATGGCCGAGCCATCCCCCGGCCCACTCTCACCCCCTATGGCCCCATCAAGCTTTTTAATCGCCCAAAGGTCTGGTTGCAATGAAACCGTGTTTCCACATGAACCAGCTGAGCATTGCCTGCAGAGAGGAGCATCCTGAAAATGTAAAACGACAGAACCAAGGACCATGCTGGGGGAACAGCACAGCATCAGCATGCTTGTTGCTTAGTGTGGACAGGAGAGGTTGACCACTGGTCTCTATTTGCATCTGTGCACCTGTGAACCTGCTTACACACACACACACACACACACACACACACACGAAAAAGAGTTGGTGTACTAGACAAAGGGGTGGAGCACTTAGGCATTTTTGTATTAACCAGCTAAGAGAATGGCCTGGGAATAGTAAAACTCCTTCCTAAAGCATGCTTTGCTAGCGAAGGCTCAGCCACACCCTAAGTTCCTGTGCTCTAACTCCATGCACTAAGAACTCACGTGAATGCTCTCCGAGTAGGGCTGAGGAATCCAGACTTTCGGAAGATGATGTAGATGAAGAAGATGAAGACTCTGCATAACCCCTCCCACCTCGGGGCTGCTGTGCAGCGTGCGAGGACGGAGTCAAACCCCAAGTGTCCCCAGCTTCTGTATGCAAAGCTGAGCTTTCTGCTGTATCTGTAGATGTTTTGGTTTTGGCGGGGAACCATAGGCCTGTGCTCTCTCCACCACCAACGGAGGGGTCTGACCTAAACTCAGCCTCAGTCAGACGCACGGCACCTCCATTTCCTGCTTCTGAGCTGCTGGCAGGCTGATGTCCTCCGAAGGCTGTAAGATACCATAGGGAAAAGGCCATTAGTGGACCTGGAAAAGACACTTAGCAACTAAGATGTCTCCTCTCGGGCAAGCTTCCTTCTGCAAGGAGCCTTCAACAGCGTTTATATAGGTCACCCTACATGCATCGTCATGTTTCTAAGTTTTCTAGAATTATTGGATATCAGGAACATTGTAATCTTAAAAATAAAGGCCAGTGAACAGGAGACTTGTGAGGAGCATGTGCAAACAGTAATTTATAGGCTCAGGCATTCCCCCCCCCCCCCCCCGTCCCTTGAGAAAGTAGCTCAAGGGAGGAGTCATTACACCTAGCAAGCTCAATGGCATAAATATCATAGGTAGAACGTTTCCCCCCTAAAACCAGCTGGAATACTGATAAACATTTTTCTAATTCTAATGTATAGCAAAATAAACTATAAGGAGTAGGCCAAACTATGAATTTGGGAAATATGTTTATGTCTGACAACTTATATAAAAAGATGGTCTATATACATAATCACTGATATAAAGAGCAGGCCAGATCTCGCTTTGAAGATGATATTATGGAATGAAAAGAATATGGACCAGTCATGAGAGCCCCGAGGCTGAGCTCTCCACTCTGCTGAGAGAGCTAAGAAGCTGTGCTTGCTTCGCTTTGGTCCTCCAAGTCTTGGTGTTCTCATCTTAGGGACAGCACTTGTCCACTCCCAAAGATATAAAAGCTGATAAAGGTCACCAAAGTCACTTGTCCCTTCAGAGACTGCAAAACGTCGTAAAGAGGCCCCCTGCAGATACCCAGCTATATAAAATGTCCGTGAGTCAAATAAAGGTAGATTACTCACCGGGGGCATCGCTTTGCCAGTGTATAGAAGGACGTCCATATCCATTTTCTGTAGACAGCTCAGTGCCTTCTCCATCTCCCAGATGCTCAGTTAGTCCGACATTTGTCCTTGAGTCCTTCACAGAGGGTGAAGAGTGGATGGACACTGAAGTTATAGCAAGTCTGGAGTGCTCAGGGAAACCCTCTGTCTCATTTGCAGGTTCCACACTTACAGGCAGAGACCGCAGCGTTCTTGGGACGCCATTAGTGAATGTGTCGGTGATAAGCATGCTCTTTGTCTGGGTGACTGATGGGTTTTGGAGAGCGGTGAAGTTACTACTGTTCTTTATACTTCCAGAAGCTAAGACAGAAGAAGAACATGCTTCAGAATGGCTAAGAAAAATCAGGATTCTATCTAGGTACAAATAATGCTAATTCCATTTGATATGAGTATTTGAATGCGATTATTGTAATAGCAAACATTTGTATCAAGTCGACTTGGCGAGTACAAGTCGGACCGCCTCCTTTTCTCTCTCAGCAGTTCTGAGTCTCACAGGGCTGGTTACAGTCAGATCCCTCAGGATGCACAAATTAAGTTTTCTATGTGAGCTAAAAGGAAGACAGGAGAAACCCGGATGAGGGGGAAAAATCAACTTGTTTTCTATAGAGGAACTATATTCTATAGTGTAGGGATCTCGCAGTATAGGCCACCATGATAAGGTTGTCGCTGCTGGTTTGTTTTTACCAATGTAACCCTTTTGTTCAAATGCTCTTATAGACTAAAATCCAGTGCACATCATGAATCTGTCAGCACTGGGGCTCTGCAGAACACAGTCAAGGTGCAACTGGCTTAGGAAAGCAGTTCCCAGCCACCAAAGGCTTTGATTATTCCCTAAATCACAGTCAGCATGAAGACCATTCAAACGACTTACAGCAACAGAACTACTAATCAACACGTGTTATTGCTCCAGGAATTTTATTTAATTTCACCTAAAAGCAGACAAACTCCATTGCTGTAGTTAGTTACCAAGTCTCACTACGCTAGAGAGAGCCATCTTCAAACCAGCATAGTACTCCAGGGAGCACTCTAGAAATTCAAAATTCTAGGCTGGGGACAGTTTTTTGGTTTTTTGTTGTTGTTGTTTTTTTTTTTTTTCTGATCAGTGAAATGGATGGAAGTCCTTGGATAACTGTCAAGAGCCTCAGGAATTCATATATTATGTATATATTATATACCACAGGTCAGAATGGGACGTCTGCTCGGCATCATGGTGGCACAGCTGACCGTGTCCTTCAGTAGGGAAACTTTCCATGGGTACTTGAGAACTGACTACTAGCCAGGCGGCCCAAGCCTTGAATCCCAGCACTCAGGAGGCAGAGACATGAAGATCTTAGAGTTCAAGGCCAGCCTGATCTACAGAGTGAGTTCCAGGAGAGCCAGGGCTACACAGAGGAGCCCTGTCTCAAACAAACAAACAAACAAACCCAAAACAAAAACAAACAAACAAAAGTAAAAACAAAAACAAAAAAATGAACTGACTTCGACAAGGTACCTTAAAGCCCTAACACGGAAGGGCTGAGGCCATAACTCAGTGATGGGGAGCTTACATAGCACGCACCGGGCCCTGTGCTCAAACCCAGCACCACAAGATATCATCATTACAGCAAGAATAAGGGTCAGGCAAGCTGGGGGAACAGAATGACGGCAGGCAAGGAAAGAAGGTGCTTTCTTTCTTTTTCCCACATGACACCAATAACAACAAAGAATCGTCTATCTCTTAGCATGAAAGGCTTCAGATGTTAACCGTGGTTCTGAAAGGGAATAAAAGAAGCTGCTAGAATATGTAGTCCATTGAAGTCTAGTCTTATGTGCAGTTGTGGCCAAAAGCACAAACACTTTAGACATTGAGAGAAAGTATGGGGAAGTGGGGGTGGGGCTGGAGAGATGGCTCAGCAGTTAAGGGTACTGATTGCTTTTCTAGAGGACCCAGGTTCAATTCCCAGCACCCACATAGCAGCTCACAACTGTCTGTGACTCCAGTTCCAGCGGATCTGAAAAACACACAGGCAAAGCACCAGTGCAATAAAAGGAAAAATAAATAAATCATTAAAAGATTAGCTAGCTAGATAGCTAGAGTATAGGAAGAAAAGGTTCCTTTTACTCTTGTGCAAACCCATGAACTCCCTGACAGTGGGAACACAGCCTGCTGCTCTGATTACAGGCGCTTAATGAGAACAGACGCAGGTGCAGACTCTCCACAGAGACAGTGGGTGCAAAGGCATCCAGCCCTGAAGAACACAAACAAAAAACAAAAACCACAGGGCTGCAGAAATGTCTCAGTGGTTAAGAGCACTGACTGCTCTCCCAGAGGACCCAGGTTCAATTCCCAGCAACCACATGGCATCTCACAACCATCTATCTATAACTCCAATATCTGATATCCTCATGCCAACATAGATGCAGGCAAAACACTAATGCACATAAAAGTTAAAAAAAAATTTAAGAACAGCACTTTGGGAAGCAGGGAATGGAGGAATTGAATTTAGTCAAAATACATTATTATATGCATATATTAAATTTGCAAACAATAAAAAAGAAAAATTGTCATGTGCTAAAAAAAAAAACCCACTTTTGCCCAAGAAAGGAGTGAGAGAGATATAGATATGTTCCATAAATGCTCTCCAAATTACTTTAAAGGTAAGTAAATTTTTATTTCTAATCAATTGCCATTTGTTCAATATTCCCATCAAGGCACAGTGGTGGTGGGTAGCCAGGACTTGACAGTTAGGAGTGCCCGTTGCTCCTTCAGAGGACCTGCGTTGGTTCCCAGCACTCACACTGGGCCACTCACAACTGCCTGTGGCTCCGGCTCCAGAGATCCCAATATTCTCTCCCGGCTTCTGAGGGTACCTTTATTCATGTGTAAAGCCTGCACAAAAATACACAAATGGGGGGTGCACAGTGCATGCACGTACACACACACACACACACACACTTACACACTTAAAGACAAAACCCGCTATAATGACTATATTGGATTCAGCTTGAAAAACCCAGATCCGCCATTTTGGTAGTGTTAGCAAAGAAATGGCCACAGAGGTACAATCACAAAGGTCACAGGTGCTGAGTCACAAAGGGGAGCAGCTCCTCCATTCCCCTGGCCTAAGGATTGTGCAGCGCACGGTCGGTCATCCCACGTCACCATAGTAACAAGCTACCCTGGTTGGGCATGCAGCACATGCTGTAGCCTTGGGAGGCTGAGGCGGGATGATCACAAACTGGAAGCCAGGTGGGTCTACACAGCAAGTCCCAGGCCCACCTCAACTACAGAGTAAGACCCAACAAAACAAAACAGCGATCCTCAAGTCAGCAACTGCAAAGCCCCAGGCATTGTGCTGTTTGCCTGATTGACGACACAATGTGTGTAAACACTTCTGCAAAGCAGAGCCTCCAATCACAGTGAAGGCTTGAGCGGTACAGTGGTCACGCATGCCTTTAGTCCTAGCACTTGGGAGGCAGAATCAGGAGGATCTCTGTGGGTTCAAGGCCAGCCTGATCTACAGAGCGAGTTCTAGGATAGCCAGGGGTACATGGAGAAACCCTGTCTTGAAAAAGGGATGGGGGATGCTTGCTTAATTTGCCCTTAGGGACTGCTTATGATCGTACACGGGCACCTGCGGCACTAGCTAGGAGGACGCACACTACATTGCTAACCAGCAGGCTGGCGTTAGAAAAGGGAGGGAGGATGGAAGGATGGATGGATAGATGGATGGATGGATGGATGGATCTGGAAAGATGACTTGGCAGTAAGGAGTCCAAGAGTTCTATCCTGGGCGCCATGGTTGGAAGAAGAACTGAGACCTTCAAGCTGTCCCCTGGTTCCTGCACACTGTGGCATAGGCGCTCCCCTATGCTAATAAACATTTTTAAATAAAAATTAAAAAAAAAGTTGGACTACCATCACCCGTAGGGACAAGGCCTGAGCTAAGTTCCCAGTCTTTGTAACGGGCCACAGAGGGAACAGCTGCTCACCTGGCGTGAGCACGGGTCACTTTCTGTCACAGGACAAAACCCCAGAGAGCATCGCCACATCGCTCAACCTTGACGGCTGTCCAGAGCTCCCCAGAAGTAAAGGTGAGGCGGCTGATATTACAACAAGGCAGTCTACATCCAAAATCCTTCAAGTCATTCATGTTCTCTCCCTTCACAAAGTGACATGACCACAAAGCCATTTACCAGGACCGCATCAGCTCAACTGCCCACAGGAAAGACTCCCACAAGTCAAGACCCATTATTACGCTCCAGCTCTTACTGAGTCTACAAAATGTCACCTTCCAAGGACATTAGCACGACTCTCACAAATCAGCAGCTGAAAGCAGTTTCTATTATGATCTTCATCCAGCGTCCCTTACATAAATATTCCTCTTGGAATTACTGCCCACCCACTGCCTATGGGCTAAACGGTATGCTGACTGTCCGACAACAATCCCACGCTCCACCCAACTTCCCTTTGTGCCCCCCACCCCCCCACCCCGTTTCCAGGAAGCTCACACTAAATTTAGTGCGAAATTGCAGTCACTCTCATACAATTCAACTTACACATTTGTGCCTTCGGAAGAGAGCTTCCTCCCTCCCCCGCCCTCCTCGTGGGGCGGGGCCACTTGATGCTTTGTTTATAGCCCCGACCCCCATACCAGGACCTACAGTCAGAGACTTCGGGAAAAGTCTAGAGAGGCAGAGAGGCCGGAGAGGTGGGAGAGCAAGGTCTTCTAATCTTGTAGACCCCGTTGGCTCATACTTTGGTGCTGTAAGATACAGATTCTATTCAGAGACAGATTAACTCCTGGCTATCCAGGATGTGGAAGAGGCTATATTGAACAAACAGTGTGTCCTGGTTTGTGTTCTCTTGCTGTAATAAAATACTGACCAAGAGCGACTCAGGAAAGAAAGGAAGTTTATCTTATTTTATTGTAAGGTTCTAGGTAAAAGGCCATCATTGAAGTAGACCCACAGAGGGGCGCTACTTACTGACTTGCTCAGCCTGCTTTCTTTTTTTTTTTTTTTTTAAGATGTATTTATTTATTTTATGTATATGAGTACACTGTAGCTGTCTTCAGACACAGCAGAAGAGGGCATCGGATCCCATTACAGATGGTTGTGAGCCACCATGTACCTGCTGGGAATTGAACCACTGAGCCATCTCTCTAGTCCCTCAGCCTGCTTTCTTACAGAACCAGGACCCACAAAAAACAAAAACAAAAAAAAAAGAAACAAACAAAACAAAACACAAAACAAAACAAAAAAAACTCACAGATTTGCCCGGCAGGACAATAAGATGGAGGTATTTTCTCAATTGAGGGTTTCTCTTGCCAGATAATCTTAGTTTGTGTTAAGTCGGCAAAACGACACTCAGCACCACACTCTGTGTGGCAGTAAAGAAGGTCCAGGTGACACAAACTGAGTATGCATGGATGGTCAAACGCTGCCACCTTTCAGATCCTCCCACCATGCCATTAGCTTGTCATTTGTAGGCACACCTCCTGAGGGACACTGCAGACCTTACTGGTGTGTTGTCACACTGCTAGAAAAACCACAGACTCTTCCCCTGAGCCAGGACTCCATTGCTTGTCCTTGCCCACTGAGCAGGCTGGTGAGGCAGGGTGACTAAGTCTGCCTTGGCAGGCCCCGCTGGCCCTCTGTAGGCGTTCTTGCCCACATGCCCAAAGCGCCTGTGTCAGAGACACCGTTCCTCTTTAGTGAACACTTTATAGAGCAGTCTAATGTCCCCTACAGCAGAACACCCAGGCCACTAAGAAAGAGAAATCCTCAGTAAGACTCAGGGACTATGAAAACCAGCAAAACTACAAAAATTAGAAATGGAAGGTTCTAGAACAGCAGTTCTCAATCCCCCTTTGGGGGGGGGGGAGTCAAACGATTCTGTCACAGGGGTCACCTAAGACCATCAGAAAACACAGACATTACAATTCACAACAGTAGAAAAGTTTCAGTTATGAAGTACAATGAAATAATTTTATGGTTGAGGTCACCACAACATGAAGAGCTATATTAAAGGGTTGCAGCACTAGGAAGGTTGAGAAAGACTGCTTTAGAAGGACAGCTGCCCAAATGAGAGTCAGAGGCAGGTTTAGCAGCTCACATCTTTAATCCCAGCACTTGAGAGGCAGAGATAAGCAAATCTCTATGAGTTCAAGGTCAGTCTGGTCTACATAGTTCCCAACCAGTCAGGACTACACAGTAATACCCTGTCTTTTTTTATTTTTTATTTTTTTAAGGAAGAATGTGAGGACCTGTTGCCTTTTAGCCTGAAACAGACAGAAGAAGAAAGCACGGTCTAGTAAAGTTAGAAATGTGGATTCCTTTCAAATATACCATAGTACTCAGTGTAATGTATATAATTATCATTAAGTGACCCTGGCCAGAATCTCGGTAGAGATTCATTGGAAATGCAAAGCTGTTTGTAAATCACCAAGCCACAGAACCCAAGGCTGCATTGCATTATAGCTTTTGTCTAATTCAAACAACGCCTATGAATGATCTTTTTATTTTTTTTATTATTTATTTGTTTATTTATTTATTTTAGTTTTTCGAGACAGGGTTTCTCTGTATAGCCCTGGCTGTCCTGGAACTCACTCTGTAGACCAGGTTGGCCTCAAACTCAGAAATCCACCTGCTTCTGCCTCCCAGAGTGCTGGGATTAAAGGTGTGCGCCACCATCACCTGGCTATGAATGATCTTTTCAAAAAAGGTTCATTTGTTTTTATTTATGTGGATGAGTGTTTTTGTTTGAATGTACCTATGGATGTCTAGAAGGAGACATCTGGCCCTCTAGACTTCAAGTTATAGACACTGACTTCAGTGCCACCCGATATAGGTTCTGGGAAAGGAACTCGGGCCCTCTAGAAGAGCAGGAAGGACTCTTAACCACTGAGCCTCTCTCCAGGCCATTTATGAATAATCTTAAAAAGCATTTCCTACAAACATGAACCATGAATTCCGCCACACCCCATCAGCAGGGAAGTGCTCACTAAGTCTTGGCAAGAAGACTGGCCCTTTAAATAGGTGCTCCAGAGGAGACCTCTGCGCTCAGTCTTTGCTTTGATGATATAAACACAGACTCCCAGATTTGCAAAGTACTTTAAAACAAAATCTGTGATGTCACGGTTGAGGGCATGGAACATAAATCCCCACCTCCAGCTAAGGAGCTATTTGATAGTTGCTGCTGCTGGCTAGGAGAGGAAGAGTGGGTTCCCTTTAGGAGCCGTGGTCCCTGGTAGGTTGACCATGCTCCAATGGATGGCCTCACACCCACGGATTTATGGGCAGCAAGGATTGGATTTATAGGGAGGGAGGGAGGGGAGGTAGGAGGGAGGGAAGAAGGGAAGGAAGGAGGAAGAAAGGGAGTCTGGAGGAGTTGGACAGTGGTTATGGGCAGGGGTTAGCATGATTGAAATATACTCTATGCATGCATGGAATTCTCAAAGAATAAATAGAAAGCTATATTTATTTAAAAAAAAAAACTAAAAAAACGACATGTCCCCCTCCCCCCCAAAGGATTTTGAAAGCGCAAATCCTGCCTTTCTGTCTGGCCTCCCATAGCCCAAGGCTAAAAACACAACCTGAACTGCTTGCAGAGGGGCAGGTTACAGCATCTTTTTGGCTCTGCTCCCTGGGGGGGGGGGGATCTGTGAGCACACGTGAGCAGTGAATACACCACTCCCCAGTTCTTAACTACTGAACACCAGTCCAGAAATGTCCCCAAGAGGGCTACAGTCTCTGGATATCAGCTGACCTGGTCTGGCAAGTGACATAGTGGCTCAGAAGAAACACTAGTGGCTTAGAGTAGTTTAGTTGGGGCTGGTGCATTGGAAGTGGCATGGCAGAATGGGACAAGACATTTCTCTACAATCTCGGGCCTCACAAAAGCCATGCAAACACCTGCACTGTGTGAGCTTTTGAATCAAAGCCGGGGAAAATGTACGCACCTATTTTCTGGGCCATCAAAGAAACTGCTTTTGCAAAAATAAACAAACAAGACTCAAACTGCTAATCAGACGGTGTAACGGTGTCTGGCTCACATTTCATCCAAGCACCCCGGCACAGGGCCTCTCTTATAAGCACACACCTCGGTCGCACGGAATCTTTGTTGTGTGTATACAGAGAAGGGGAGAAAAGGAAAAGGGGGGAGACAGGAGGCGGGGACACAGCAGCCACCAGACCAGCTGATAGTTTCCTCCACACACAGTTAAAATGTATTTTAAGTATATAAAACTCAATACTGATATAAACTGCACTTATTCCAACCCAAAGCACTTGGCACTGAAAGAGTAGCTTTTATATCATCCTTTGCTAATTGTTGCCCCTTAGCCTGACACAGCACCTCACCACCTGGCTATACAAATCCACTTGGGGTTATTTTGAGATTGGAGGGTTCAGCTGGGGATAGGACTACTCACACGAGGGGTGGTCTGAGGAAGGAGGGTGACTCTGGGTCCAGGAGGATGGTGGCCCAGGATGTTCCTGGCCAGATGAATTTCTCTTCTGGGAGAGCACCGTTGGCTCCTCGGGTTCCAGTGCAGGAAGGGAGGCTTGGTGGGAACCCCAGGTGCTGCCGGCCACTCGTGTGTGCACAGTCCCTTCCGGGAGCTCCCTTGTCTTCTCCAGGAAACCTGGGGATGTTCCACTCTCTGCTTGAGAAGAGGTGATTCTTCTTTGTGACCTGGAACTGCTGGGTGACTGGGGAAGGCTCTCCAGGGCTGAAAGCAGACAACAGCAGTTAAAATGACACCAGCGGACTTCCAAATGTCTCATTATCTCTAGTGGGCCCAGCCACTGATTCTATGAAATACACAGATGTGCCGAGAAGGCAGAAAGAATTACCCATTCTAGGAAAAAACGAACTGCAAGAGAGACCACCAACCAAAGATTGCCTTTTGACTCCACCAATGATCGGGCCCTCAGGGGAGAGATTATTAGTAATGGAGGCAGCTGCTGGCAAGCCTCAGACTATTTGGAGGTGGTTCTCAACCTCTAGGTCTCGACCCTTTTTGGGGTGTCAAACAACCTTTCACAAGGGTCATCTAAGACCATCAGAAAACAGATCTTTACATTACAATTGATAACAGTAGCAAAATTACAGCTATGAAGGAGCAACAGAAATAATTTAATGGTTGGGAGTCACCACACCGTGAGGAACTGTGTTAGAGAGTTGCAGCACTGGGAAGGTTGAGAGTCACTGCTCTATAATTTAGAGATCAGTCTTGGATCATGAGGACTTATTCCTCATCTTCCACAAGGAGCCCCAGAATGCACCAGAATTTAACACTTGCAGAATTCCCAACACTGGACAATGAGCCAAACCAGAGAGCATCACCTGCAGAGCTTCTGAGCTCTACAGCCCTCATGAATAGCGGGAACACAAAATGCCTTCGTTCCTTCCCCTTACAGAACCGAGTGCCCCCAGTCAGACCGTCACACCGGTATGAAACCAGGGAGTCACCTTGGAAGGCTTCAGCCCCTCTCTAAGGTCCTTACCAGCTCTCAGCTTCCCTTCTTTTGATAGGAATCTTTCTCTGTTTTGCTTTGTTTTTGTTTTTTGAGATAGGATCTCACTATGTAGCCCAGGCTGTCTCAGAACTCACTCTGTAGACCAGGCCGGTTTCAAACTTAAAGAGATCTGCCTGCCTCTTACGGGCTAGGATTAAAGGCACATGCCACTATACCTGGCTTAAGGATCTTTATTTTAATTTTAATTTGTGAGATGGGGGTCTCATGTAGCATAGGCTGGCCTCAAACTCAAGGATAACTTTTTTTTTTTTTAAATTCATTTTACATCTTGCTTACTGCTCCCCTCCTGGTCCTCTCTCCTACAATCCTTCCTCCATGCCCCCTGGGCATACCCCTCACCCCGGCACTTCACTCTGGGATGTAGGTGCTTCCTCTCCCACTGGGTCCAGAAAAGGCAGCCCAGCGAGAAGAACATATTCCACCTACAGGCAACAGCTTTTGGGATAGCCTGCTCCAGATGTTCAGGACCCACATGAAGACCAAGCTGCACATCTGCTCCATATGTGTGGGAGGCCTAGGCCCAGCCCGAGTATATTCTTTGGTTGGTGGTTCAGTTCAAGGATGACTTTTAAGAACTTTTAAAAAAAGATTTATTCTTAGGTGTGTGTGTGTGTGTGTGTGTGTACACTCACGTATACATGCCCATGGAAGCAGGAAGAGGCATTGACTCTCCTGGAGCTAAGTGTCTGTCTATGGTTGTGAGACATCTAGTATGGGTGCTGTGAATTGAAGCCGGGTCCTCTGGGAAAGCGATTTTAGCGGCTGAGCCATCTCTCCAGCCCAATCTTGAACTTCTGATTCTCCTGCCTCCACCTTCTGAATTCTGGGACTGCACGCGTGTTTTATATGGTGCAGGGGGACTGAATCCAGGGCTTTGCGACTGTGAGGCGAGCTCTCCAGTCCCTCCCTTCTTCGTTAAGATTCTTTGCTGAGCCACCTGGTCAACCAGCACCCGCTGGCTGTCTAGATGTCTACCTGATGGCTCCGCTCACGTCAGGACCCCTTTTACTCCCGTATCAGGCACCTTACAGCCTAGCTGCCAGATGGCCCCTCCCTCAGACTATCACTCCACTGTGCAAAAGCCCTTCAGTGCGTCTTCCCACCCCATCAGGTAGAGACTGCCTGGCTTGCAAACATCCCGTGCCTATCCCACACTGCACCAAGCTGTCTGCCCACTGCTCTGCACTCTCCCAGGGAGGATGCCGGCACTGCTGCGCCACAGCAAGCCACGTGCTTTTATGTCTTATATCTTTGCTCACTCCAGGCACGCAGCTGTAGTGCCCGCTCACCCAACACACAGATTTAGGCTTTCCGCACTTGGAAACCTGCCACCTGCTCTCCATACACTGGGTTAACTAGTCTGCCACTACTTTCAGTGGGGGAAAGTCTCGGTGCAGAGCTTCAGTTTCCAAAGCTTCAAAGGGACCTCATCAGACTGCAGGAAGGGCTGGGACAGCGGGCTTGTTGCTATGTAGGGGTGTGCCCGATTAGCACTACATTTCTTGTCTTCCTTCTTAGGTTGAGAACTGCAAGTCCTTCGCTGAAATCCTAAATAAGCTACAGACTGTGCAGACGGGAGCAGCAAGAACAACTCAGACTCCATCATCACAAACAAAGCCTTCTTTCCCACCCCTAGGACACATGGCTGTGTGGCAGGATCCCGGCAGGAGGGAGGAGGTGAGGATTTAGACTGCCATGGAGCATAGATGCCAAAGGACCAACCAGTGTGTTCAACAAATCTGCACCCCTCTCCCTGGTCTGGCTTTACAAGAGGGGGCTCTGAGGAGGACTTGCCTAATGCACCCCAATGCAGAAGCTCTAAATGGACACAGTTGCTCTGGCTGTGGGGGGTAGGGTGGGAATGGGGCAGAGAATTTGTTTTCAAGGACTGGACATATGTGAATGAGCATCAAGACACACACTCACACGACATGCTGCTGAGGGCGGTCGGCGCTGTGGTGATCTCAGGCGAGGGTCCAAGGTGCAGAGCAGCGGTGTCTGCTCTGCCTGAGGAAGACATGTTCCTCCAGTCGGCACTTGTCTCAGGGAGGAGGGAGGGGTTTTCTGGGCCTTCTGAGGAACTGTGGCTCATTCTGGCAGTCTGAGCTGTCACTCCCTTTCTGGGACCTGAATGGTCCTCTCGACTCTGATAAAAGGGGGTGTATCCTATGTGGGGTTCAGTGTTGTTACTTTCCGGCCAAAGGTTCCTTGCAGCAGCTGAAATAACAAATGCATCACTGAAAACTCAATGGTTTTTGAAAAGTAAACCCAAAGAAACCTTCAGCACCCCCAAAATGACCCTCAGAGCTTGTTGCTGACTGCATGTCTGCTTATAAACTCCATTTGGGGGTTAGGGTGATGGCATTGCAATAAGAAGCTGCTCTTGCAGAGTGCTAGGGTTCAGCCCAGCACCCACATAGTGCCTCACAACACCAGGGACTCAGACTCCCTCTTCTGGCCTCTGAAGGCACATGCACACACATGTGTGCACATAAACAAATGGAAAAATTAAATCTTTATAGTGCCCCCCCATTTTTATTTTCCTGATTTGAGAATATTTCTCTTTGTGCTTGGGCTTGGAGGCCGTGGCACCGTGGAAAATTCACTCTCTGTGGGGAGTGAATGAAGTCAGTTCTATCTTTATATGCTCAGGGCCAAAAAAAAAAAAAAAAAAAAAAAGTCAAACCATCTGATAAGCAGAGACTGCAAGCAGGCAGAACTATCATTTGCATCTAAATATAACAAACACACAAAAAAGGAACAAGTTATCTTTTAGATTACTATTGCCCTGAAGATAAAGTGAGCATAACTCACAATCCATAAAACCAACCTTGTAGCCACTTTAAATGTATATATATAATAAAAAATGAAATGTTCTTTTATTCAACATATTCAAAATATCATTTCAATATAAACTTGATGTAAGCAGTATCATGACAGTAATTATATTTTTGTATTAAACTTTAAATCCAGTTAATATTTTACTGTGTCCCACCCCTTTATGTGTGTGGGTGTTTTGCTTGAGTGTATGTCTGAATCACTTTCATATCTGGTGCCCTCAGAGGCCAGAAGAAGGCATTGGTGGGTGCTGGGAATCAAACCCATCTGGGAAAGTAGCCAGTGCTCTTAACCACTGAACCATCCCTCCAGCCCTTGACTGGCCGTGTTTTAAGGGTTCAATAACCACGGGCAGACATCGCTGAAGCTACCTCACTACACTGCAGTGACCAGCTACACTGCAGTGGCCAGTGACTAGGTTGTTTGAGGTGGCTTGGGTGGTGATTACACAAACTGCCCTCTGAGATTCTGAAAACTTTCGAAGGGAGTTATTTCCTCTCCCAGTCCCTGGAGAATTACTGTTTTCATGGCTTGATTCTCTTTCCTGGAGGTGATAATTAGCAGAGCCTTCCTGGAGAAGTGGGGAAATCACTAGGGCATCTGGGCTCCTCTGGGGGCGCAGCCTGCCTGATAATATTAGACAGCCAGAGGTGACCACAAAGTCTCTAAGGTTATGACTGCAGCAAGCCATGGGGTATGCTTGTCTAATTCTTCCTGTTCATGCAAAGGTACATGGCTCCCCCCTCCCAAAAGGGTTAAAGAAGCACAGAGGTGTAAGGACGCTTTCTCTACCCTTTTGGTTAATTGGACACAATAAGAAAAATTACTCTCAACAGAAATCAGAAAAAAAATGGGGGGAGTTGCAAAAAGGCAGAGGGATGCCCCAAGGCTAGCAAGTCAGAAACCAAAGGAAGATAATCAACTTAGCTCCATTAGAGCCTTATAAAAAGGGCAGAGGCTCAGCCCTGGGGAGGTGTGGCTGGCCCTCGAGAAGGCAGAGATAGCCCCTTCTTCAGAGGCCAGAAGTGGAAATCCCAGACCCTGGCAGCTGAAGGAATTCCACTGTAGGAAGAGTGACCAAGGCAGAGAGCAGTGCTCACACGAAACCATGCTATCTCCCCGAGGGCAGACTAAAGATGCAAGAATGGAAAAATGCATGCTATAAATAAAACTACATGATTGACAATAGTCCCCTGCGGTGCCCTGGATAATCCTGCCCCATCAACAGCTAAAAATCCTGAATAAGATAGATGTAAATTTAGGATGTATGTATATATATATATATATATATATATATATATATATATATATATATATACATACATCCTAAATGCATTTCTGAGCTGGTGCATGGGGAAAGAATCAAATCCTTTGAGGTCCCCAACCCAGCCAAGCCTAGGAATGTAGGCAGGAGAGCAAAGACTGACATCTCAGCATTCTGAGGAAGACAGGGGTGCAAGGGGTAGAACGTGTGAACTCTCAAGGAGGGTAGAGGGAAACCACTGTGCAAGGTTGGAATCAAAAGGACTCCACCCTGGACAAAAGACAAAGGGAAACTAACCCTCAGAGGGAGCGCGAGGACGCCTGGCCAGCCAATCTTGGTTTAAGACTAAAGCTAAAAGCAACCTCACCGAAAGGCTGTAACCACAAAGCTAACCTCCAGGGAGTGAGCAGTGCAGACTCACATTCCCTGTAAGATTCGGGTGTCCTGGAGTGTAGCAGCATTGAGCCTTGTGCATACACTGACGAAGACTGCATCATTTAAAAGGTGATCTAAAGATCTAAAGATGCTCTAAAACCTAAAGATCGCTGGTATTCACACAGCAGTGAATAAGGGGGAGACAAGGAGTGGCCCTGATAGCACCTCGGGAACCTGGCAAAGCAGTGTAAACACTCTGTCTGGACAAACCTTCAGAGAAATTCCTGCCATTTACTGATTAAAAACAAACAAGCAAAAACCTCTAACAAGACACTGCAGTAAAACATCATCATCATCATCAGCAGCAGCAACAACAACAACCTCACAAATGAGCCAGAAACAACATTCATGAATGGATAAGATTTCCAATACTAGAATCATTGAAGAAGATGTGTATATTAACAGATACCTGAGCTTACAGGCACACACCCCTGCACAGACACACAGGCACACACACATCATTTAAAAAAGGAGAGAGAGAGAGAGAGAGAGAGAGAGAGAGAGAGAGAGAGAATGCTAAGAACCAGGTAAAAATACAGAAACTGTAAACAGAAGTTTAGCAAATCAGGGAAAAGAAGCTGAACACATATTGAACTGGAATTTTATTTATTTATTTTTATTTATGTGGGGATGTGTGGGTGGTGGGTATCCCTGAAGGCCAGAAGAGTCTATAGTCTCCCCTGGAGCTGCAGCTACAAGTGGCTGTAACCCGCCAATTATAGGTGCCGAGGACCAAACTCGGGTACTCTGAAGGAGCACCAATTTCTCTTAACTTGTGAGCTGTGTCTCCAGTCCCTAACTATTGTTCTATGGGAAGAGAACGGAGGGCCAAAGGTCAATATTCACAAAGAAAATGGAGAATTTTCCAGGAGCAATGAAAAGCACAAATCTTTAAGCTAAGGAATTGTAACAAAATCCTAGATGCTACAAAGGAAACCAAAGAAAAGACAGAAGAGCAGCATTTGCAATGTGCTAAGAGAGCAGCTGGAATCGCATCCGCAGCAAAACCACCTTTCAGAAGTATCCTGAAAGAATCAAGTAAAATGATTCTCACTCAGAGGTGAGAAAATAGAGAGATAAAAGGACCTGACTGTTCCTGAGGGGTTTTTATCATAGCTATAAGGGAGAACACAGGCAGAGGCAGAGGCAGAGCCATCTTGGAGAGTCCAGACTGAGCTGGGCCAAGTGAGGAGAGAGTGGGAGGAGCTGCCCATCAAGAGGCGTGGCCTGAGCCAAGAGGTAAAAAGGCCAAAAGAACCGGGTAACCAAAACGGCTAGAGTATCTAGAGAAGAGCAGCTGGGGGGAAGGGCAGCCGCCCGCCCGCGGGCTGGAGAGCTCAGGTACAGGGCAGGGTAGGCAGCCGTAGTCTGTAACAGGTAGGGACTGAGGGATGCTGGGAGAACCTGGTGACCAGCTTCAGCTTTGATGTGTTAATAGACATCTCAGCCAGCTGTCACAGGTTTAAGACTTAACACTAAAAGAAACCACAGAGGTTTGATTTCAAACAAGAAAGCAGCCCTAGACACCAGAAGGAAGGTGATTCAACATGCAAGGGAAATGTGTGTGCATCTAAAGAAACAGCGGATTTATTTTTTTAAAGTAATTTTTTTTTAATTAGTGAGATTATTAAAGTAGAATAAGCCCTGGCTAACAAGAGCATGCAGGGCGGGATCAGACTCACTGGTGCCGAAGGGTAACTCCGCCGACAGGACTTCACGCTAACCCTAAGCATAATTAGAATGTGTCACGTCTACACTGGTAGACCTTGGAAGGACATAAAATTTCCAGAGAGAAATTAGTGGGCATCACTCGAAACCAAAATAAAATGAGTAGATATGGACAAAATTATAAATGATATCAAGTAATAGAGTTGAAAGTGGTCAGAAGTTTCACTACAGCTTTGTAAAGTCCATTCAATCTTTAAACTATATGCAGGCTTATTAAAAATTAAAGCTAACGGAGGAGGATTAAGACTCAGCATACTGGTACCTTAGCCCGGTCCAGAACTCACAATGTCGCCTCGCAGGCTCCCTGTTTTAATACCTGGTCCCCAGAGAATGGCGTTGCCTGGGGAGGTTTAGAAGGCACAGTCTTCCTGGAGGAGGTAGATCACTGGGGGTGGGCTTTCAAAGCTAAAATCCCCTTGCCATTTCCAGTTTACTTTGCTTTGTGCTTACAGCAGAGGGTGTGAGGTCTCAGCTGTCCCAGCCACCATGCCTGCTGCCTGCTGCCATGCTGACGGACTCTAACCTTCCATAATGCAAGCCGAAACAAACTCTTTCTTCTCTAAGTTGTCTCAGTCATGGTGTCTTCTCAGAGCAACAGAAAAGCAACTAACACATCTGGTGTCTTGATATAAAGACACAGAGACTGGAGATCTGGAGAAGTCATTTTGTAATGACTTCAACTGAACCTCAAACTGCCCCCTTGGTACGTGGTCTGGAGCCGTTAAATACGAAGTTGGTTTATGAGACTCATAAGTAGTGGTGTGAGTTGGGGGCCCAGCAACATTTCTAAAACATAAGTGTGTGCGTGGCTTGTGACTCCACGGCCCAAGGCCTCATGACATTAACTTGAGCTTGAGCTGCTTAGTCCCTGATTGAAGTCAGCTGTGGCCATCACTAGTGAGCCAGCCATCACAATGGGTGTCTCTCCAGGGCATCCAGAGTCAAGATACACCTTGGGTCAGAATTGCTCTTCCTGGTGGCCTGCGACCTGCTGGCTGTGGTTAGCAGTTCCCAGAGTTCCCCCAGATCATCGGTAAGGAGTCATTAAGTGTCTCTTTGTGCCTTAGATTCTAGCTTTTCCCACTTTAGGATCAGTGTGGCCTCTGGAAAGCTTATCCAAAGCTAACCCATTCACCTTTCCAGGCCAGCTTTCTCTGTCACAGACAATTATTCAAACCTGTGACCACGGAGCCACACCAACTATGGCAGCCTGGTCCCTGGTCAAGCTCAGGCTTAAAACCCCAGTGACCCAGCAGGTGACCACAGCCTGCAAGGGACAGTAGGCGGTTTGCCACACTCCTCGCAACCCTGGCTTCTGTCCCGTAGGAGCAGCACCCCAAGTCCTCCCACATGCAGATAAGGTATCCCCAAGCTCTCAGACCAAGCCAATGGGAAGAACCTGCTATCAGACCCTGTCTCAGCCCAAAACTGTATATAAGATCCTATTCAGAAGGAATAAATGTGTGAGAACTACTCCAGCGTCTGAAAGCTTCTGTCATAAGAGCTGTAACACTGCCACTTGTGAAGAAGTCTGCTCTCCTGAAATGCCACCAGAAGCTCCCCCGCACTCCTTGCTAGCTAGTCGGCCTCTCATAGGCTCAGCCCAGCCTGACTCAGCACTCAGCGCAGGGCAATGTGGAGACTGAGGTGGCAATGGTGGAGACTGAGGTGGAGCCAGCTGCAGCAGTGGAGGTAGCAGAGACGACTCCCCCCTTCCTGCTCGCAGTCTCTCCTCTTTGCCTGAACCCTCGCACCCAGCCGGGCCAGAGATATGTATGGAAAGTCTCCAGTACACAGGCCCACAACCAGCCACTGGGACTGGCATATCTGAACTCTCAGCCATCCTTGAACAAGGAGCTAACCTGTACTCAGCCATCTGGGTCAGCCCAGAACGCGCCCCTGTACGAACGGAGACTAAATTAACAAGAGAGCTATACTGCTTTGCTTGGATATTTACCCCCCAAGTTGACAACTTCCACTTCTGTAACATCTTAATGTTCTAAAACATCTGTGTGGGAACTGGTGTTCACGAGGGAAGCTGGCATAGCCTGGACTCGGATTTCCTAATTGGCAGCTGCTTCAGCAGCGACTCTTCCAATACCCATCCCCATCCCAACCTCCTTCCCCCATCCCAGGGAGTGTGTGTGTGTGTGTGTGTGTGAAGCTAGCCTTGTTCCTGAGCAGCCTGTATTATCCAAACAAGCTTTTTCCCCCTGGAGGTCTCACCCCTACCCTCACCATCCAACATCAAGTGCAGCCTGATACCAGCTTGTGTTTGGGGGCCCAGTTGAAGAATAAGCCCTTTATTTCTCCAGCATATTCCATGAGGCTGCAGGTCACTGGCTGGTAGAGCTGAAGGGGGAAAAAAAACCTAGTCCTCTGGCTTTTAAACTTCAGGCTTTAACGCAACTTTGTTTCTCTCTAAGAGGGGGAAATGGGGCCTATTGCACGAGCTTTCAAACCAGACTTGCTGTGCCAAAGCTGCATCTTAGTCTCTAGAAGACTGAGCAAGAGGATGTCTAAACCAGCTTCCAGCAGAGATGATGTCAACGTATGCTGAAAGGAACGGCAACAGAGTGGCCTGGGCAACGAGAAGGAGTTCCGGGGAACAAGAAAAGTCTGCTTCCAACGCATGAAGTTGAGGCAATGTTTTGACTTCCAACAGCAAACATCTGGCAAATGCCTAGGACCCCTGACTAAGAAGAGGGGTGGCATATGGGAGATGAAGGTAGAATTGAGTGAGGATCAGGATCTGATTTAAAGGATTTCAGTCTGCCAGCAGCTGAGACACAGACAACAAGAATGTAATTTCAAGGCCTCACAAGAAGAAGGTGGTATAAACTGAAGGCTCTCAGGGGGCCACCGGCACCAGTCCGGCAGAATAGCCTCTCAGTTGTCTATTGGTGAAGGATGAAGTTCCTGTGGCTAGGGTCTGCAGCTGCACCACCCTCAGCCCCAGCCCTGGAACTCCCCAACCCCACCTCTCCTTGGAGCATCCCCCATCCCAGATCCTGAACTTGAAAAGCCGCCCCCTTAGAGCTGTGCACCTAATTGTCAGGTGGCAACAATGGGGTCTCATGCTTAGGATTGAGTTTCTCTGTAATTGTAATACTTTTTCCCCAAATTGGATTGCTCACACAGGGAGGAGAGAAAAGTCTTAAGGAGGAGGGAGACCTTTTCTGCTCCCCCTTTTCGGTTCTTTTAGTGTGTGGATTGCCACCTACCAAAGAGAGGCAGAACACAGAGCTCACAGGTCCTTCCCACAAGAATGAAATTATGCTTTTATTCTGAGAGAGCCAAGTAAGAATCCCACACATTCCCTACCCACAAAGCACTTTTTACAGGAGGATTCAAGGGGCCTAAATTATCTTTCTAGATCCTTACATTCTGAGTAGGCAGAGACGGGGTTAATTCTTCCCTCTTTAATGGAAGGGGAAACTGAGGCACAGTCCTGAAGTCACCAGGCAGGTTAACCCTGAAAATGATGGCAAAGCAGAGACCATAAGCCCGCATCTTTGTGTCTTTTTGTCTTTCCCAATTAATTGCAGATAAAACCAGTGGATGCCCAGACAGTTCCTCTCAAATTAATTTATAGTGTGTGACCAAGCCACTTTCTACAGCATTGCTTTGTACCAAGCATTCTAGCCAGTGGCTAAGTTATCACTGGCATCTCCCTATTCCTCTCTAAAGGTGACCAGGTCCTCTAGGAATCGTGATAACGAATTAAGTCTTAGCCTTGGATGACAGGACAGAGGTACAAGAAGGAGAATTACAGTTCTAAATCCACTGTCTAGCCAGTGAGTAGCATGTATGGATTGAAAATATTGGCTCTGATACCCATAGGAGTGGCTACTATTAAGGGAGCGGGGTACAGCAAGGGCTAGGAAGGATGTGGAGGGACTGGAGTTTAGTATATGTGCTGCCAGCAGGAATGAAAACATGGTTCAGCCACCATGGAAACTGTACAGCGGTCCCTGCAAAGCTTAAACATCGAGTTAGCACGCGGCCCAGCAGTCCCACGTGTGGGTCTCTAGCTCATTGAATGGACGGCGGAGACCTGAACAGATAACTGATACTCGTTCACAGCAGCAGTATTCACAGCAAGTCAAAGGCAAGAGCGGGCAGTGGAGGAGAGGGTTAACAGGATGTGGTATATGCTGACAATGGATATCCCACAGCTACCAACATGTGTAAGCAAACCAAGCCAGACACGAGAGGACAAACCCTGTACGATTCCACTCGTGAAGTCCTGGGAATAAAAACTTCATCCAGATGGAAAGCAGGCCAGAGGTTACTTGGGGCTCGAGGCCAGGGATTGTTACTTAAGAGTTTCTGTTTAGGATGAGAGGTTTCTGCAGATGAATGTGACGGGAGCAGTAACACTGTGATTGCTGACTGGGACTTGGAGATGGTTAGAGCGCTAACTTTTATGTTAGGTATATTTAGCCGCATTGAAAAACCAGAACATATATTTTTTACTGAGCGCCAGCCATAGGCTGCGAGGATGAGTCAGATAGAGCGTCCGTAAGCGCTGAGCTGTGTAAATAAGTCAGCTGAGTCCCTCTGCGCTGTGAGGAGCCCAGCGAGGCAGAGCTTGTGCCCCTGGGAGTTTGCCAGGCAAAACCTGGGGCTGGAAAGACCTCCTTCCTCCCAGGGCTGCCGAGGCCCTCCCCAGGAGGAGCCTCCTGGCCTTCCCCTTCCCAGGAACCCTTCAAACGAGGGGGATTTCAGACAGGATGGCCAAGGGTGGGATATTCTGGGGACAGGCAGGAACCTGGGTGTGTGTGTGTGGGAAAGTGGTTGTAATCTCCCCCAGAAAGGTGGCCGCCTACCCTGCTCACCACTCCAGGCTGTGTTTTGAACTGCTGCTGCGGATGTAATGATTTTGGGTGGAGGACATTTGGGAGCCAAATGAGTTTGTGTGAACAAAAGACTTAGCCGTCAATGTGGACAATCTGGGATTCTCAGGACCTTTGTTTTGTTCCTTGTTCTTATCCTAAAAGGAGAAGCCCTAAGAAAAATCACACACATCACAAAGCCGTTGGATGTAGGTCTGAGGATGATTTTTTTTTTTAAGTCCCTTGGGACAGGCTCTATTGATGAAGAGCGTCAAGTTGACAAAGCACACCACCCTCTCTACCCATGAGAGCCAGCCTTTGTCAGCTGTTCACTACAGCGTCCTTTCCTCCCAGGAAGAGACAGATCTGGAGATCTGAATTCAGTCAGGCTAGGACAGGGGGCTAGCCTGGAGTTGTAAGACTAGGGTCAGCCTCCCCAGAAACACTTGAGGATCACGATGGAGGGAAGTAGCCAGCTCAGGCAATAGGAAAGTAAATCATGGGGCTGTGTGTGTGTGTGTGTGTGTGTGTGTGTATGTGTGTGTGTTCTCAAGAGAAAGTCTTGGGGTCGAGGGTCAGAATATTCCCACTCAGTTAAATAAGAATACACATAAGCTTTCTTCAATGAGTAGTCTACCTTGTTCTGGGAAGGCACCTAATCTTACAACCTGCAGTTTCTTTGCCCCTCTCATCCTTTGAAAAACAACTAAGAAGGCTGCAGCAGAGGCTCCTCAGCCAAGGGGGACCTCTGGAAGGAAGCCGGGGCTGGCAGCCTGTGCCAAGCCTGGCCAAGAGCTGAGGCAGGCACAGGCGAGAGCAGGCCTCTGCGCCTGTGTGCTCACTGTGTTAGCTCACACCCTGAGAGGAAGCTGTGGCAGGGCTCCACCAACGGAGACCTACCAGGTTAGTGAAACAATGAAGAGGCAAGGAAAAACATCCTGGTTCCGAGGAGGAAGAGGGGGAGAGAGAGGAGGGCCGAGAAGGGGGCAGGAAGAAACTGCCTGGGCTCGCTGGGGCTTCCGACATCTCCACAGCCCTGTGGATGACTTTTATAAGTTCTGTGGCTAATTTATTCCCAGACCTCTGTGAAGTGGCCCTGGCCTCAAGGGAATCGTAGAAATATAATTTGTTTATGCTTGTTGGAAAATGAATGGAGCAGATGCTGGTGGGCCCAGGGCTCAGGCAGAAGCGGGGGAGCAGGTTCCTAGCTCTCTCTGGGTGACTCCCCCAGCCCCCCAATCCCCGCTGTGAGCCTCAGCCATGCAAGAGTGAGACCAGTTAAAAAGAAAAAAAGGTTGCTAAGAATCCTTGTTTAATTTTTTTTTGGGACAAGTTCTTTCTATATGGCCTGAGACAAGGTCTCTCTAAGTACCACTCCTGGAACTAACTCCCTCTGTAGACCAGGCTGGCCTCGAACTCACAGAGATCTTCTTGCTTTTACTTGCCGAGAGCTGGGACCATACACAGCTTGCTAAGAAGTTTCTTTCCAAGGGGGTCCCACTCCCTTCAAACAGGACCAACAGGCCTCCCCCAGGTGGGCTCCAAGGGTGGGTCGCCAAGGACACTGGGATCCAGGCAGGTTTTACAGCCCAAGGAGGATGCTGCCTCGTGCTGCTCTATGTAGCCCACAGCCGAGGGAAGCCTGTGTTCCGCTGAGACTTGGGAGGAGCCAGCAAGAGACAAGGAAGAGCTGATGGGAGGCGAGAGAAGTCAAGGGCGGAAATGATGGCAGTTCAGCGTGGATGGGAGATGAAGGGTCACCGAGAGCAAAGGGGGAGCTGGGCAGGAGGGATGTCACATCGCATCTGTAACTGCTCCCCGTGGGTTTAAACCCGCGACCATCTGGCAGCTAGCTGAAGGGACAGGCCTGAGCTGCTGAGAGGACAGAGGCTCCTCCAGGCACCACCCGCGCGGAGAAGGCAGGTGAGGGCAGGCTGCCCCCTCCACCTTTGCCCTATGGAGTCTATAGGACTGCAGACCGGTAGCGTTCCCCCTGCCCAGCATGTCCTATCCGCTTTCCTCCCGCCTTCTAGCAAAACCTGGCTGTTCCTTAGAACCAGTTCAGAACTAACCACCTCTCCACGACCTCGTGCCCCTCGAGAGACAACACCAGCGGAGCCCAGGAATAAAGCTCTCCCTTAGGACCCCACGTTTGCTTTGTGAGACAATTTTCACCTGCTTGATCACAGTCTTACTATCTGGCCGCATTCCTATGTCTCTTTCCAGAGACTGTAGCTCACGGGAGGCACTGCCCAGACAATCCCCGGGCTGAGTGGGAAGCTGAAGAAAGCTCTGAGGGATGTCTCTCTTGGAGGGAGAGAAGGACAGGGAGGACTGGTCACAGCAACCAGAGACAAGTGAAGGGACAAAGGGAGAGAGAGTTAAGAGGCCACTGACACTGACTACAAACGATCCTTCTCTCCTCTTCCTTTCTAACTGTCTGCCCATCCTGCCATGCCAGCCTTCATGAAGCCCCGCCTTGGACTAACAGTCTGATACAGCATTAATAATAAACACTGCGTACATGTTTACAAAGCATGCCCTCGTGGCTTTATTTCAGGCTTATAACCATGAAATCAACAGGACGGCATCTGTTATTTCCGTTTATAAATGTGAGCATAGGTCCAGAGCAAATGAGATGCCCAAGGTCTTCTTTCACAGTGTTATGACTACAGTCATCACTATGTTTATGGGGGTCTTCATAGTCACGATTGTTAAGAAATGGGAGAGACATTAATGGCCCCATTAAATTTTTTCCTTTAAACACATTTACCTTTTTTTTTTTTTTAAATATGCAATGGTGTTTTGCCTGCATGTATGTCTATGTGAGAGGGTCAGATCTTGGAGTTATAGACAGTTGTAAGCTGCCGTGTAGGTGCTGGGATTCGAACCCAGGTCCTCTGGAAGGACAGTCAACCACTAACTACTAACCAACCTTAACCACTGAGCCATCTCTCCAGCTTCTAATGGCTCCATTTTTAACACAACCCTGAGACACTAAGAAGCCCCCCTTTACCCCCCCACCCCCGCACATGGCTAGACAGAGAAGGGGCTAAGACCAAAGTCCTCTGACCCACGTCAGAGTCCCCGAGCCACCACTGCCATCTCTGTATCGGCCACCACAGACAACAGCACCCCATGACCACAAGGCAAGCCTGTACTATAAATAATTCCTTACAAGCCACAGACCTCACCTATGAGAGTCTATTCAAAGACGTCTCCGCGGGAGAACACTTACTCCAGCTGTGCTGTTCTTGCTCAAGACACTCCCCAAAACCTGACAATATTTAATACGTGCACACACCCACACAGAATACACATATGCACCTAATTAAAGTTAAAACACACATTTTTTTTAAAAAAAGGACCCGCCCAAGGTTCCCACGTAGGAGAGTGCTCATTGTACAGAGGGGTACACCTGATCCTCAGAGGCTTAGTACTGTGTAATCACACCTCACGTGACTGTTTCCTTCCCATCCCATTCGCTTCACATGGGATCAACCTAGACATACCTGTAAAGAGGAAATGTCAAAAGAACTGCCTTCATCAGACCCGGCTGTGGGCAAGTGTGTAGGGACATTTTCTTGATTACCGCTTGAGGTGGGAGGACCCAGGTCCTCCTGTGGGCAGTGCTGCTCATAAGGAGGTGTTTCCAGGTAATATAAGAAAGCAGGCTGGGCAAGCCCAGGACAGCAAACCAGTGTGTATTACCCCTCCACAGACTGTTTCAGTTCTTGCCCTGACTTCCCTCAGTGTTGGACCATAAGACGTAAGATGAAATAGACCCTATCCTCCACAATTTGGTTTTGACCCCAAACAGCAGAAACCAAAGTAAGACAGTGGCCGATGCATCGTTTCAGCAGCAGAAGAATTTATAGTATTTATAGTGCTTTCCTGCTGGGCCCAGAGCTGTGGGCTTGACAGGGTAGGTGGCCCACACACTCCCTGGGTAGGACTCCTTAAATGCCCACTTTAGAGAGGAGAAAACAATGGTACAAAGAAGCTAAGCCTTCAAAGTGCCACAGCTGGCAAGTGTCAGCCTCTGAGCGTGGACCCCAGCTGGGGTCTATGCCAGTAAAGATGGCAGACTATAGTCACACACTAGCAAAAGTCTTACTCTGTAGCAGCAATAGATGCTATGGTGGCCCCAGAAGCTCTAAGAATGAAACCCATTCCCCAAATGAAGTTATTCCATCCCCTCCCACACCCAGGGAAACAGTGGCTCTAACACTGCCCAAGGCTCGTCCCTCTAGGCAGCAGTCTGGTGCTCTCTCCTGTGCATTTTTAAATCTTTCCTGAAACTCAGATGCTCCCAAGGATGGTGGTAGCAGGATGCAGGATGCAGGATGCAGGATGCAGGATGCCCCTGAGCATGAGGCTGTTTTTAGCAGCCTCTGTGGATTTAGCTCCCTAAAGGATCTGGTAGCCGTAGGCTATGGCATGGGGTACAGCCCTGCTACAGTCCCTCTAGGGCACTCAAAGGAAATGGGACCTTCTTCCAGTTTTCCTGGCCCTTCAAGATCCAGTCCCCACACCCAACCTGCCTTCCTTACAACACTGACATATTAATGCATTTGTGATGGTCAAACTTCCAAGATAGGAGGAGTAAATTTAGCATTTACACACACCACACACACACACACACACACACACACTGACTACTGGTTGTGCTAGTGTGATCCCAGTACTTGGGAAGGTAAGGGAGCAGAAGCCCAAGTTCGAGGCCAGTCTGGGCTACGTGGCAGAGCTGTGCCAAAAAAAAACGACAAAGCAAAAGAAAACGCAGCCATCTGCTCTGAGTAGCAAGCGGGATTAGAGTCAGAGTCTAGAAAGGTAGTGTCACCCTGCAGAGCAATTAGCGGTTCTAAGGTAAGAATCCGGTGACCTGAATCACACTTTAAGAAGATCACTGTGGCTTTCCTGAGCATCCGTTAGTGGGAAAGAGTGCATGAGGTGAACGGAAGAGCAAGGGAGACGCAGAGGGCAGAGCCCTGGTGGATTTTAGAAGCAGAATCAGCCTGAATTACTCTCCCCCCAAAAGAATGTAGAAGGCCAAGGAAGGAGACAAGTAGAGGGTGACATCAGGGCTTCTGGGTCAAGTAGCTGGGTGCTGTGGGCTGCTCCTGACATGGGTGGCGGCTTGGAGGGGATAATCAGAGGGTGCTAGATCACTCTGATAGTCTTTCTCCATCTCACTGACCAATCTGCCACAGGGATGTCACATCTGATGCCATCCACGCTTACCATTCCACTTTACACCCCACCTTGCCCCCACTAAACAGCTCAGATAAAGCAGAGTGGTTGCTGCCCAGCCTCTCCCTCCCCAGTCTCCCGGTTCCCGCGAACCTGGATCTGCCGAGGGAAAAGGATGTGTCAGCAGACACACGCTAACTTACTCTCACAGGTAGACTGAGAGCTCCCAGGTCTCATGGCTAACCTGAGTACTGTATTCAAGTGTTCTTCTGACCACAGTCAGCTTCCGAACCACCCCATCTCCCACTGTGCCTCCCGCCCTGGCCGGTGCCTGGACAGTCTTCCTCTTGTCATCTAGACTGGATGGATGCTCTCCACCCAGGCAGAGCTAGTTTCCTCTTCCTATGTGGCTTCAACAACTGCTCTTCCAGGCTGAACCTGACCTGGCTTCTCTCGGTCAGCTCCCTACTATCAAAGGGCTGCAGAATTCTTCTTCTGGGATCTGCTGCCTGTGGGTCTTTACAATGAAAAGCTGCAGCAGGAGATACTTCTTCAGGACTGAAAGACAAGTCCTCTTTATACCCTTCCCCCTCCCCTTCCCTCCCCTCCCCTTCGTTCCCAGCATCTCCTTGGCTGGCAGCCTCAGGCTCTCCTGTTGTCCCCCTGAAAGGCCTTTGTGTCTCTCACCCTCCATTTCCCACAGCTTCTACTCCAGCCCTGCCCTGATCTGATTTTAGCCTATTCCCCAAAACTCAAGGATTTGATACTTCTTAGCCTTCCACAAGCACCAGAATACCTTCTGGGCTGGAGTGAGACAGAGACCTGCCAGGGGTTGTCGGCAAGGACCGGCTCCAGGCTCAAGTAAACATGAACACACGAAAGACGTTCTCTGAGGCCATGGAGGGCGTGTGGCTCCATCCCGTGGACAGGGCGGGACCCTAAGGCCCTCTGTAGTGGGGCTTAGCTCCCTTCCCTTCCCAGGCTGTGTTCTATGATAATTTCACAATCCCAATTCACATCCCCACATCGTCTCCCCTCTGACCTTGACTGATGATAACCTCTATGCAGAGTCTTGAGCTAAGATGGAACCAGCCTAGGCATCGATCAGATGTGAACAGATAAAGAAAGCGTGCTGTCTATCCGTGTACATATGTCTTTAGCCGCAGAGAATGAAGGAATGCCAGAGGAACGCACGGAACCGGAGATCGCAGAGGGCGAAATGAGCCAGACGCAGAAAGACAAAGGCGAGCATTGCGTCGGCCTGTGTTCATAGGCACACATGCACACGCGCGCGCAGTGGGAGGCAGGAAAAGTGTGAAGTCTAGGGGAGAGTAGAAAGGGGACCGGTGTGAGGGGAACAGGAGAGAAACATGAGCAACATATAACATACATGTCAGAAAATGTCACAGGGAAATCCATCATTCTGGACAATAACAAAGAATAACATCCCCACCCCCCCAAAATCCATAAACAAAAGAAGAAACCCGTCTTGAGCTTTTCAACGTGTGAGATTCTGCTGATGCCAAAGTCTTTCCACATCTCTGTTCAACCACATCCTAGTCAACCTTCCAAAATTCACGAGGCCCCTGGCCCTGCAGCCCCTAAAGTCTCCACTTCCACACCACAGCCTGCTCTGTCCGTACCATTCTCTTGGCCGGTACCAATGTGGATCGTTCTTAGCTTATGAGTCATTACAATATTGTTGTCCCACGGTTTACATCCTTGACAGTTGGGCTCCAGCAAGATCATCCCTAGGGAGGAAGAGGACACCGTAGATGTGCCTACAACCTCCACGTCACCTGACAGAGCTCTCCAGACAGGGTAAGTCTTTAGTGAATATTTTCTCATCTATAAACCAACCAAATAAGACATGTCTGGCTTGCTCTAGGATCATATTAGAAGAGATGGTGGTGACCAAGATGCCTAGAACCTGCAGAGGAGAGGTTTGTTTTTTAAAAAATAATTTTAAAATTAGTTGTGTGTGTGCATGAGTGTGTATGTGCATGAGTGTGTGTGTGTGTGTGTGTGTGTCTGCATGTGAGTGTGGGTGATTGTGGAGGCCAGAAGCATTATGATGATCCTGTGGAGCTGAATTGACAGTAGCCGTGAGTGAGCTTGCCCAGTGAGATTCTGGGAACTAAAGCCAGGCCCTCTGAAGGAGCAGTATGCACTAGAAGCCACTGAGCCATATTCCCAGTTCAGAGAAGGCAGATTTTTTTAAGGATTATTTTTAGAAGCAGGGAGACATCTGTCATACTCTGACAAAGGAAGGGGAGAAAAGACAGGACAGGAGTCTCTTTGTTTACATCTATGGGAAAATGAATATTATTGAGTTGCACAGCTGTTAAAATGAAGGTGACAGGAGGACTTCTGAATGTGTTTTCTTTCCACAGAGCAGGTGCTGATAGCAACTGACAACTGACAACGTTAGTCACTGTCCCATGGTCCCAGGCCAGAGCCCACAGAAAGTCAACACTTCCCATCAGTGAAAACGAATGAACTACCCAGGTAACTATAACCTATGGATTGGTATATGTACAGGTTATGCATCATAATAACAACATAAAACATCATTCTACACATCTATAGACTTAAGCACTTCCATGGGCAATCCTCTTGCTTATAAGAGTAATCTTAAAATCTTCCCTCTTGGGGTTGGAGAGATGGCTCAGAGGTGCCGAATGTACAATGTCTTTGAGAGGCTCTGAGTTCTGTCCCCAGAGGCCTTGGTCAGCTCACAGCCACTGATAACTCCAGTTCAGAGGATCTGGGGCCTCTGGCTTCCACAGACACCTGCACTCGTATGCAAACATAGAAAAATAAAAATAATGTTTAAATTATTTTTTGTGTGTTTTTGTTTTTGTTTTATGTGCATCGATGTCTGGCTTGCATGTATGTCTGTTGAGGGTGTCAGATCCCTTGGGAACCAGAGTTACGGATGGTTGTGAACTACTATGTGGGTGCTGGGAATTGAACCCAGGTCCTCTGGAAGAGTAGCCAGTGCTCTTAACCACTGAGCCATCTCTCCAGCCCTAGAAATTATTTTTGGAAAAACTCTCTCCTGTCAGCATCTTGATTGCCACCTCGTTCTAACCACGGTGCCCAACTTTGTGCAAGGGTGGTGAACTGGAGAAGCTCCCAAGGGTCTATAAGAAGCTTTTCCTGTCCTGCAGATGAGAAACAGACCTCGTAGCATGGTGGGATGGGCTAATGAATCTGATTGAAATCATATCCAGTTTCCTTCCTTTCCCCGTAACCCAACCTTGCCAGGCCTCATCTCCCATAAAGGGAGATTAAATGGGAAGCAATACTCCTGGCAGGGCTTTGAGGGTGAAATGGGGTTAAAAAACATACATGAACTGACCACACACAGATGCTCAAAGGCTTGGAGTTCTGAGAGGATGTCAGTTAGCTGCCTTCCTCTTGTCTCCTCAGGATTCGTCAAAGAAAGGTATCAGTTACAGTTCAAGTGTCCACTCATACATAGCAGATGCTGGGGCAGAGGGAAGATGCTGAGGAGGATAAGGAGTAGCTAAGAACTCGGCAACTGCCACCTGCCGCTTCCTTCTTTCCAACCCTGAATAAGGACACTCTCGGACAGCTGGCCAGCGCCAGTGGAAACACAGATCCCTGGAGGGCAGAGGCTCCTGCCCTTGCTCCTGGGTCTAGGAGGCAGTTACTGCCCAGCTGGCATGGGCACCGTCAAGTCTCCCCTTGTCCACACAAGTCAGCTGGTGAGCAGAAAACATGAGCTCTGCACCTGCACGCACCGGGAGAGAGGCAAAGTTAAAAGGATGTGGCTTCTCAGCATGTCACACACCAAGTCCCTCTCTCTACTCGTGACAACCTCTGTCAGAGAAGCAGACGCCCACTACTATCTCTCAGCCTCAGACAGTAGGGTCCCATTCTCTTCCCCAGCCAGCCTCCAGAGCACCTTGCAGTGGTACTGTGGCGGCTGAGTCGGGCAATGGAGTTAGAGCAATTTAGGAACCGCCATTTAACAGCTCAGAACGGGCTGGGCTCACAGCTCTCCTCCTTTAAGGAACCCCAGTTTTGTAAGATTATTATTCCTTGGACTGGCTGCTTCATTTAACTAGGCAACACCATTTCCCCTTCGGGTGGGGAAGTTGGTGCCTTCTGTGAGGATTCTCTTTCTGAGTCCAGCCTCTTTCCCACCTTCCTGCCTCCTCTCCCCTCCCCCCTCTGCAGCTCTCCCTATGAACGCAGGGCCTGTGGACTGAAAAAAAAAACTAAACTTAGTTCTCAGCTTGGAGCTATGGCTCCGGGGAACCCTCGGTCATAGGAAAGCCGACAGGGGTGGGGGTGGGGTGGGGTGGGGTGGATTCTCTAGCTCTCGGCCTCGTTTCATTGATGGCTGAAGCAGCAAACCCAGCGGAACAGGGTGACAGGTGGGCCACAAAAGCCAAACAATGGCTATACAAACAGGGGGCAGCTCTCCTTGGAGGGCAGTGTGACATAGGCAAACAGTCCACAAATGGAATGCAAACACAGCCATCCAGCAGTGAGAACCTTGAACTCTTTGGGAAGAGAGGAGCTAGAAGGAGCCTCTGGGAAGAGTTACATCTCTGCTACTCATGGGCAAATACTTGGAGGTCCAGACCTTGATGACCAGACTCTGGTCACCAGCACCCCCAGAAGCGGCTCAGGGCGTTTCCCTGACTGTCCGCTTAAGGGTGTTATCTGTTCGACTCAAGGTTCATTATCATCAAGAACACTCACCTCCCTAAACACAAAACTGTGGATGCAGAGCATAGGTGACCATCTGCCCGGGGAGCCAGGGAGGTTGGATGTCTGCAAAGGACCACAAAGGATTTCTGCAGACGTGAGGCCTTAGCAGTGTATAATGGCTAATCGAAGTGGGCCAGGAAAACTTTAAGAGGTTGCTACAAAACTTGGGCTCCCTGCAGTCTCTGATTGCTGTCATGTTATAGTTGTTTGCTGTTTCCTTTTTCTGTGTGACGGTGAGTGAGGCACTAACAGAAATCCGAGGGGCCGTGCTTGGATCTTCAGACACACTGGTGACTTCAAGCAGGTTTCAACAGGTCATAGAGTGCACCTCTTCTAACCTTACCTTTCAAACACCCCAGTCCCAGACTGACCCTTAGAGCAGCAGAGATCAGGAAACCTTAAAAGAAAGTCTGGATTATCCTCACTCCACCCTGGGTTCTTCCTCTGCTGAAGCCTCTATCCTGCTCTCTCCCAAAACGAACAGAGAAAGTTCCAGCACCACGGCTGTGAAGACCGGCTCTCGTAAGGCCCCAATTCTTACCTTATCTCCCCCTAACTCAGGTACTGCTATAGCCCCACGCTACCCTCCCCACTGTGTGAGCCTGGGAGGTCCCTAGTGTGGGAAGGAGAGCCCTGTTCCAGCCCCAAGCTGGAGCTCAGCACCCCTGCCCCCTCACAGCCCCACACAAGATGAAACCCTCAGCCTGAGGCCCAGTTAGTGACACCTGCCTCGGGTCTGAATTATCAGTTCCTTACACACAACTGTATCTAGTCCGCAAATGCCCTGCTGTACCTCTGTTACTTTCCTACAATAGGAGAGTCAATAAACGTCTTCTAAGTTCTTAATTCCTTTCTCTGAACCTCAGTCATCAAGATTATGGAAGTCGGGGGATGCACAGTATGTCTGTAAGGATCTTCAGAGCCGCTTTCTTCTCCCTTTGACCACCCTTCCTCAGTTTCCCTCTCTGTCTTGGACCAGCAGACCAGTGACTCGGAAGTTCGCAAGGCCAAGGCAGTCTGCAGAGGGGAGATTACAGTGCCAACGAGGCTTTGTGAGGGTAGGAAAGTTTCTCTTCTTCAATTCTAGGAAATAGTACCTCTCCGTTCAAAGGATGAGCAAGTCGGGAGAAAGTTTATGAAACATGACAGACAGACAGACAGTGGAAACTGGACAAAATCTTGGCAAACCCAGCAGTGTGGCATCAACAGAGCCCGGTGTGTGCCCTTTGCCTCTCACGGAAGGACAAACGGCTAACATCACCTAGGCGGGTTTGGTTCAAGGCACTTACTATTATTTTTACTTTCATTTTGTCACCTCTTGTCACTTGGAGGCTAGGAGGAACGGGGCCCTTCCATTCCACAGATGGGGAAACTGAGAGCCAAAGACGAGACACAGCCAAGGTCGTATGGAAGTTACATTAGAATCCCACCCAGGCCGTGGCATTTTCTTCCAGCAGAAAAAGGAACTAGAAACAAAGGCGGCAGGCACAGGAGCTGAGTCCCCTTTCTGTGACCAGGGACAGGCAGTGTCTGCCTGCACAGCAAGCAGCTGGCTGGGGGAGAAAAGAACCCCAGAACAGTCCAGAGGCAGCCAGAGCCTTGCAGGGGTTTGACCTTGCAGCACCCCCAACCCAACCCCATCCCAAGCACCCCTGCTCCTAAGGTTGACTAGGTAGCTCATTTTGTTTTAAGATGTCCTAAGTACAAAATCCGTTATACTGGAAAGTCAGGCTCTAGGCTAGGAGAGACCAGTTCTACAGTCGGGGGGAGAGCTGGGGAGGGGGGCTGAAACCGAGAGACAGCAGCCAGAAGTTACCACCTCCACGAAGTGGGAGAGGCTCTTTGGGGTCTTCTTTTTGTAAAAGGGAGAAGGGTGTAGGCTACCCCAGGAGAGAGTTTTCTTCCAGAGCTCAGGGAGGGAACGCGTGTGAACACTTTATATTCCAGTGGCCAGGGACAGCGTTCCTCCGTCCCGGGCCACCCTCAGGGTTCCACCCACGAGGGTCCACAGAGCCGCGGCCAGGATGGGGCAGCTCCAGAGCGCCCACGCCCCCTGCCCCACGCTGGAGGCTCTCACTCACCCGCGCTCACGCCTCTGGGGACACGGCCGGAACGTCCCCGCCGGGTCGCGACGCTGGGCCCGGGGGCCGTGTGTCCGGTGCTAGGAGGCGAAAGCGGCCCTGCGGCCGGGAGGAGTGTACGGTGGGCCGGGGAGGGAAGGGGGCCCCGCGCCCCGGGGACGGCGGGCGGCAGCAGCAGCAGCGGTAGCAGCAGCAGCAGCAGCGACGGCGGCGGCCACCGCGGGGCGCGCGGCGTGGCCATGGTGGCGGCGGCCGCCCGCGCTCACATGCCGGGCGCCGGGCCGAGGGCGGCGGCGAGCGGAGCGGGGTGCGAGCGCGCTCTCAGCCGCAAAAGTTGTGCGAGCCGCGGGAGGGCGGAGACGGCCCCGGTGCTGCCACACGCCAATCAGCCCGGGCGGGTCGCAGGGCGGGCGGCTCCTCCTCGGTTGACATCACCCGCCCCGCGCGGGGGCCCGGGGGCGGGGAGAGGGCAGGAAGAGGGCGGGGGCGGTCTGGGTCTCCGGGGTGAGCTCACAGAACCCCCGGTGAACTCATGGAGCCCCCTACAACTTTTGTCCAGGGCTCACACCCTGGAGCATCGCTTTGGCTTTTGGAGAAATGGAATGGGGGGGGGGGGGGAACTTCCCCAGTTCCTTCGCCACACAGTAGGTCTGTAAAAAGTAGATAGTGGCAATGTAATTGACATCAGGTGAGTGAGTATACTGAGTGCTTTCAAAAGACAGAAGGCTAGACCCTGTTCCATACCGTGGACCCACATTGCCCTTAAGGATCTGAAGAGACACCAACCCACAGCTGCCCTTTTGAGTGCCCAATCCTTTCAAGTCCCCAGCGCTGGTGAGAAGCTTGCTTCAGCCAGGGCAGGAACCCTCATCTTCTTTAAGGCTCATAAGCCCGACAATGATTTCCTTCCCACGCTATCTTTGGCTTACGCCACAGTTCTTCAGAGATGTCGCTGCTGAGACACCCGAAGAGGCCACAGGGAAGAGAAAACTGAACCGAGGCTGGGCAAGGGAAAAACCCATAGCCAGGAAAAGGACAGCAATTTGCAAACATTAAAAAATGCAGCCCATACTGAAGTTGAAATGAAACCTTTAGGAGAGATGTTCCAAGACAGAGTGCCAATACATTTGCTTGGTAAGTAAAATTCTGTGGGTACCCCTCCCCTCCCAGGAGACAAATGATACAATGTCCAGATTTTAAGACCCAATTCTCTTTATTTGTAAGTAAAGAAAGAGCAGCTCAAAATGGGGGAAATAACTTGCTTAAGAGTTGCTAAGAGAACCAACAATTAAAGGATTTCTCATTGAATGGCCATGTGGCTTCATGCTTACCTCATAGCTTAGAGTTGTCAATAATTCAGACAATATCTCATCCAAAATGAAAACCACAGATCCCTTGGGATGCTCTCAGATGTGCTAGGGTCCTTTGTCTGTTTACCAAATGTTCAGGAAGCAGGCTTGTCTCTTTCCCAATGTCTCTGCCTCTCTGTGTCTCCAAGCCTCCATGACCCACCTCCAGGGGAATGATCAGATCACAGTGTCCAGGGCAGCGGCAGATGGGCCTAGACCCATTCTCTGGTGACTCAGTACAAGTGAGTCACTTGGCAGGAAACAAAGGATGCTCCACATAAAAAAGCTTACCTTAAACAAAGAGCAGGGAATCGAGAGGTAGATGGGTTAGGGTTTAGAGAACCACAAATGAAACCTAACTTCTCACGTCTCACATGAAATGTTCTCTTTCTCTCTAAAACAGCAACGACGACAACGACGATGACGACAACAACAACAACAAAAATCTAAGTATGGTCCCACCTCCTGACACAGGTCCCCTGTTAACAAGCAGGACTACACAGCAGCCCATCAGGCTTGGGTCCAGCAGGTTAGCACACTGTGCTCAGAGGTTCTGGTCACCATAGCCTCCTCCCTTCAACAGAGAGAACCAGTTAGAGGCCAGGACATGCTTTCTGGCAAACAGGAAGGTTTAAAGGCCTGTCTGGGCTTCTCAGTGCATTCAGAAAGCTCACTTGAGAATCTTGCCTTTGCTTCCAATGCCCGAGGGCATTACACCTGCCTCCTGCCCCTCCCTTTAAACATCACAGATCTGTCTTTCTACCTTCTAAGTCACCAGAACTTTCAGAGGAACTGCCAGCTTAACCGGTGGATAAAGGGCTGCAAAGATGTCGCTGGGCCCTAATACCTTTCCACCTCCTAGGACAAAGCAAGAAGAATCATCAGTAAGGAAGCTACACTCAGGGCAGAAACTCACAAACAGCTGCCAGCTTGTCCTAGAATCTTTATTTTCCTGATTTTTTTTCCCCACTCTTTAACTGTGACCTGGGCCTTTAATTATTTCATTTATAAAAACAGGTTGTCCTAGATGATCAACAAGAATGTTTTATCCCTGGTGTTTTAAAGTTCAGGGGCAAGGCTGTTAAAACAGGTGCCTTAAGGACATGTAAGTCAGATCCCAGGGAAATCACAAGACTGGAGCACTCTATGGGTGCATCTGAAAGAAAGGTTTGTTGTAAAAGAATAGCCAGAGGCACCCAGGAAGTCCAAAGTAGCCATGGCTGCCTCTCGAGGACAGAGAGTACAAGAGAATCGGCTCTGAGGAGGGATATCTCTTGGGAGGAGAGAAAAGGAAGTAGGGAGAGAGGATGAGGGACTGAAGCAAAAGTGGGAAAACCCATCCTTTATAAAGAACAGGTAGTCGCGGGGGGGGGGGGGGGGGGGAGGGCGGGGCGGCAGATGGTGGAACAGCGTGGGAGGTAGTGTAGTGGAGGGAGAGGTGAGAAGAGCCCGAAGACTAGTGCTTAGTTAGGGATGTACTGCTGTGAAGAGGCACCGTGACCAAGGCAACTCCTATAGAGGACAACGTTTCATTGAGGCTGGGTTACAGGTTCAAGGCGGGAGCATGGCAGCATCCTGTCAGTCATGGTGCAGGAGCTGAAAGTTCTACATCTCCATCTGAGGGTCACTAGGAGAAGACTGGATCCCACGTGGCTAGGAGGAGGGTCTCATTGCCCACCCCCACAGTGACACACTTCCTCCAACAAGGCCACACCTCCTAATAGTGCTACACTCTCTGGGCCAAGCATATTCAAACCACCACAGCTAGTGTGGGGGCTTTGAGACTCATAACAGCTACCCGTTATTAGAGACGGACAAGAGTTTTATGTGAAGGGAAATGGACCTTTCTGGCAGACGGGTGTGTGAGGAAGGAAGGCTACTAGCAATCCTTCTACAGTCACTGCCTTTTGGGGTTTGGTACTTAACAGTAGTGTTACTTCCTCAGGAATGTGGAAATACGGACGAGAGTCTTGATCACCTCAGATGAGTTAGAACTTCTCTCAGGAGCCAGGAGGATATATAAGATGTCCTCATAGATCTAATCTGGCCTTAGGAGTCTGATGATCTAGACTGAAAACAGCTCAGGCCAACTATGAGGATCTGTGCGCTAGAGCTACAGAAGCAGGGGCAAGGGCTGCCACAGGGACTGACAGGGAAGTCGGCTTCCTCCTGTGCGTGGAGCCAAAGCATGAACAGAGGCTTTCGTGCCTTGGTTTGCAGTAACACACAAGACTCAATATTCAGCAGCTTAACCCCCCTGAGATTTCCTCTTTGTTCACAAACTTCCACACAGAAGTCAAGATCTACGAGGCAGCTTTTTTTCCCCTCACAGTCTTTTAGGGACATGCAATCTGCTGGTTCTCCTGTTCTGCACTATCTGGCTTCCAACTTTGCTTTGGGATTCTGCATTCCAATCAGCCAGAGGTAAGAACACAGCGAGGTAAGCAGGAGAAACATTGATGAGCCAGGCCTGGGAGGGGTGTGCCTCACTTCCTCTTACATTCCACTAGGGAGACCACGACAATGGGTTTCACCCAACTGGGAAGGAAGCTGGGAAATGTGGCCTAGACACATAGGCAAAGGGGAGGAGTCGAGGTTTGGGTAGATTGCTAACACTCTCTACCCGCTGTCTTCAGGGTGTATGGAAGGGGGAGGAAGCATTAACGTTTCTTTCCTTGCACAAAAAGGGTGGCTGATCAGGTGATCTTTCGGGGCCCAGCTACTTGAATATTCCATAATTTGCATAAGATGTTCCAAGCCTCAGAGTGAATAAGCAGAACAGGCCCCAGTGCAACCCTCTGCCCACTGGGCAGTAGAGAGGATCTTGGGTTTTCTCCAAGTTCTGTCCTGAAGCTGTTCCCAGCCCTCAGCCAAGTCAAGTGATCGCTATTGACTTCAGTGTCCCCAGCTGTCCATTGAGAAGAAACCCCGTTACGTTTCGATACCTTGCCAGGTCAGGCTGAGGAGGATTCTGAGGATACGATGAGGTCACTATGTGAAGGCAGAAGGAGCTCTTCGAGACCCACAGCCTCTGCACAATGCTGTGATCACCAGGGCCTGTCGAGTGTGCCCACTTTACTCCTGAGCAAAGGTAACAGTATAGGACAGCGTTGCCATGGCTGGAATCCGGTGGTGATCGCACGGCAGACCATCCCTGGGATGTCCAAGATTCCAGTGACTAGGGGTTCCAGAGGAAAGAAAGCCAGTCAACAGACACCCACAGTGAGCTTAGCCTGGGTGGGAGAGAGTGGGCTTCAGCCACCGCCGTGGGAGGCCTGGCTACTTCCTCATGCTAGCCCACCCTGGGTCTTGTTTATTCGGCCTCTCCTTGCTTGTCTCCTCCCACTCGATTGATGAGCTGCTCTCTTGGAACTTCTGCACTTTCCCCTGTCTTTCATCAACAGATCTCAACACAATGCCTCCTTTCATTAGCCCTTTAATAAATATTTCTTCTGTGACTACCCTGTGCCTGGCTCCGTGTTGGGGGTGGGATGAGTCTCTGACCTCAGAGCTTAAAGGTTTGAGGGAAACAGCCATCAAAAGATCATCGTTGCAAGCCCATGTCTGTGGGAGAGTCCTGAAGAGCGTTCGGGAGAGCATGTCATTTCCCTATAAAGCGAGGGAGGTCGGGCCACGCACGATCTGATAGCTGTCGAGGTTGTTAGCCAGGTCAAAGGGAGTTAGAAGACCATGTACAAGCCAGAAGGCAGGAAGACATGGAATGAGATAGGTGTAGAGAATGGAAGGAAATCAGGAGCTGGAGAGATGGCTCAGAGATTAACCACACTGGCTGCTCTTCTGGAGGACTGGATTCAATTCCCAGCATCTCCGTGGCAGTTCACACCTGTCTATAACTTCAGCTCCAGAGGATCTAGTGCCCCCTTCTGGCCTTGTAGGCACTTCCTGAATGTGTTGCATAGATATACATGCATGTGAAATACCCATACATTAAAAAAAAAGAAGAAGAAAGAAAGAAAGGAAACCCAACTTAACGGGGACAGGAGTATGGCTGGAGCCTGGGGAACAAGGATGATCAAGGAGGAGGTGACCCCGCCCAGACACCGGGAGAACACTCAGACCAGGAATGCTCAGTAGCACATTGTTAAGAATTGGTGTTTTAAGAGTTTAGGAAATCGCTGTAAGGTTATATCTTGGAGAGATGGGGTGCAGTGGGGTGGAGTGGGCAAGGGCTATATGATGTACAATGGGACACCATCGTTCTGTGATGAGACAAATGGTCCAGAAACAAGGGTGGGCTGGCATGTAGACTCTTAGAGCTTAAGAGAGGATGTGACAGTTCTAGACAAGTGACAGAGGTGACTTCCGAGGATGCTGTGGGTTTGAGAGGTCATAGGTGAATGAAGAGAGAGAGAGAGAGACAGAGAGAGACACTAAGGAGGAGGAAGAAAAGGAGGTGGAGGAAAAGAGAAGGAGGGGGAGGAGAAGAGAAAAGAAGAGAAGAGAAGAGAAAAGAAAAGAGAAAGGAAAGGACATGGCTCATCCCGGGCATAGTGGAGAAGGTTTATTGTAGATCTGTGGGATAGCATAGCCAGAGGCAGGGACATCTGGGGCAGCCCAGAATGAACATGATCCTGAGCCATGTGGGGCAGGGAGGGGAAAGGGGAACCAAGTGCAGCAGCCAGGAGGTCCAAGGAAGACGCATAGCCAAAATGACTGGATTATATAGGGAAGAGCATCTAGGGGAAAGGCAGCCCAGCCCCTGGACTGGAGAAGTTTAGAGTGGAGGGCAGGGTATGCAAGCCAGGGGGTGGGGGTCTGTAATAGGTAGGGACTGAAGGACACAAGCTGAACTTGGTGGCTAGGTCTGCTTTGATGTGTTAAGTAGGTATCTCAGCTGTTTGCCCTGGGTTTGAAAGTAAGATCAGAAAGTAAATCCCACAAGCAATGTTGACAGGTAAGAAAGGTGGAGAAAAGTCAGGGTTTCTGGGCTTGTGTGCTTGGATAGACATTGGTACCCTTCACAAGGAGGAGAGGACCATGTATGACTAGCAGGTCTTTGAGGCTAGATTGTTGGCGGGTTTGGAATGTTGGTCCCAGGTGACTTCCAGACATCCATGTGGCTGTGTCAAGTGTGCCTTTGAGTCTGCAGATTTGGGGCTGAGAGAAGTCCAAGTCTGAAGTCTCCGTCTCTAAAGATGGGGATGAGGTCACCTTGGAGAACTGAAGTCAAAGAGCTCTGAGCACGAGCTCTGGAGAGCCCAACGTGACCTTCCCTAGAGAGAAAGGAGACTGGAAAGGAGCCATGCATGCATGGAGAGGGTGGAGGAGAGCTGGGGGCGGGGGTGCTGAGTGGGTGGTGGTAGTGTCATCGGGGCCAAGGGAAGGAGGGTGCGGTCAACAGCGTATAACCCCGCAGGTCAAGTAAGGCAAGGGCTGAGAGAATCCATTGCTTTGGCAACATTTGTGTGACCAGGGATCATAACAATAGTGGTGACTGGAACAGAAGTCACATGAGAGGCACACGGAGGAGTGGGTGGTGAAGCCCAGCTGGCTGAGAGGATGTCTCAAGAGGGTTGTGTTTGGTGGACAGTGTGAGTTGGGCCAGTGACTACAGGAGGAGGGAGTGATTTTTTAGTGCAGAATCTGGACAGAGAAAAGATCTACTCGGAAGAGATAAGGGCAACGGTGTAGGGAGTAAAGGCACTGGTGGGAAGGCGAAGGCAGGAGGGTGCAGGCTGTAGGTGGGTGCAGACAGGAGCTGGGTGCAAGACCTGGAAGGGACGGTGGGTAGAGGAGAGCACAGTCCATCCGAGGGCCTGAATCTCTGTCTCAGGACCTTGGTTTCTTGAGTAAGGCAGGAGGTGAGGCTGTCCGTGAGATGAAGAACTGAAGCGGTGGGCTGGAGGGATGTGGGACCGGGACGAGCATGCAGCTAGTTTCCTACCACAGTACCATCAATGAATGCCAGGATGCCAGACAAGAATTTGTCCTCTATCAGGATCCTGACTGAGGGTCTAAGGCAGGAGCAATTCTTACCTCTCCCTAGCATCTAGCAGTAGCCAGCAGCCCTTGGCTTGCAGGCTGTGCCTCTGTCACGACATGGGCACCTTCCTTCTCTGTGCATCATGGCCTTCTTCTAAGGGCCTGGTCAGTGGGTTTAGGGCCTCACTGGAATCTGGCATGGTCTTGTTTTAACTTGATTACATCAGCATAGACTATTTTCAAATAAGGTCAAATTCACACATTCTAGGAGTTAGAACAGAAGGGTAAAATTCTGTCCAATCTAAAAATAGTTGCAGTGACATGACTTAGACCTTGTCACAGACCCACCCAGACTGGGCAGGGGGGTGGGGTGGGCTGGAAGAACATCCTGCTGTTCAGTGGTTACCTAACTTGTTCTTCAGCTGGTCAGCAGCTGGTCTTGAGGCAGCTCAACCCTATCCCTTCCACTAGGAAAGAAGATGTCTGGCCTCTCTTGTCATCCCAGGCTGGGTCTCTGCCCGCCTTTTGGCATCTTCCTCTGCCCAAAGCTCTACTGCTCAGAAGAACCATGCAGGGCAGCTGCAGGGTTGACACAGCCTCTCAGGAGTTGAACTAGAAGGCGCAGAGCCCCCAGGCTCTTGGGAACACATGCAGCTTCTATGCTGATGTGGTCTGGGTTCCAGGAAGCAGAGGGCCATTGCGATTCTGACCAAAGAGCTAAAGGACTAAATCCTCTTCTGTATTTTTAATCCCCCTCCAGGAGAAGCCTTATTGTCCACTTTCTGGAATGTCAGGAATGGTCTGCTTTTGTCCAGACAGAGTTAAGTAATGCTAGGTCCAGGGCTGGAGAGCCCTTCCTTGCTGTTTTCTGCAGATCAGTGCTAGACGTAGGGCTTTTGCCCTTCAGGGCCAAGGTGAGAATGTAAACAACAAGTCCCTCTGGAAACTGGCTGGGACCTCCTCCAGGGAGGAAGGGTTGCTCATGGCTTGGCCAGGGTCCCAAGCCTTATGTACAGCAATGCTGAACACCAACTTACATAGCTTGGGGTGGATCCTCAAATGACCTTCCGTTTCTTGTCTACCCATTGGAGAAGGCCACTCCACTCCAAACAACATTCCTCCCGATAAAATCAGTTACACACTGTAAACGTCAAGGGGCCTGGAACATTCTCTCGTGGTGCAATAGGATTTGATAAACCTTTTCTTATTTTGCAAAACCTTGTAGCAAGAAACATCCTCCCTGGAGCAGTAGGGAAATTCCTGGGATGCCGGACACTAGACAAAGTGGCCAGGGCCCCAGGAAAGGAGCAGAAAGCCCAGAGGGATGGATGGATGTATAGATGGATAGATAGATAGATAGATAGATAGATAGATAGATAGATAGATAGATAGATAGATAGACAGATGGACAGATGGACAGATAAAGATAGATATTTATTGCTTTTACAAAGCTTCCTTCCTTTTCTCACTAAGTCCAGGCTCACATTAGTGCTACACACTCACCTTCCTGCCGCCCAGACTTGCCACTCCCCTGGCCACGCTTCTTCCCACTGAACCTGAGCCTGGAAGTTTCCATCCCCCTTGAAGTCTACTGGACCCTAGCCAAGTGATGTCGGTTCATAGGTGTTTTGTCTGAGTGTCAGTTACGGGCATCCCAGCTTCTGTTTTTGTTCCTGTGCCTCTGTACTGTCCTCTGCCCCCCCACACACCTCCTCCTCAGACCCTTTCCCTCTGTTTACATCTTCTTTGCAATCCACTTATGTTCTCATATTTCATGCCTTCCCTTTCCTAGTTCTTCTCTATAACTGCTGATTGACACAGAATTCTGTTTCTCTTAGGTCTCTGGAATATACTTCCATGGCCTCTGGTGGTGGGCCTGATGACAGAGAGCCATTTGAGAAGGCTCCAAGGGTAAGCCACGTGTGTAGGAGTATTCTAGGGGAAGAGCCCCAAGAGCCTCACAGGAGCTGGAGGAACTAGGTAGAGCCTGAAACCTGGGCATTAGACCAGAGTCTGGACAATGGACTTGTGGGTGGGGCATTGACTTTTACAAAATTATCCTGTATATGATTCTTCTACTAAACCAGAGTACCCAGTCATCGGGCTTAGACATCAGCATTCCTTACAAACTGCCCCAGCAATCCTTAACAGGAAGCCACAGCTGAAGCCACTCCTACCTAATGCATAAGGAGACAGAGACAGTGTGCAACTTCCAGCATTGCAGAGTCCCAGTCAGTTCTGTCCCTGGAGAAGCCGTGGATGTGCATCCAGCCTGTGTCAGCAGGCATTATGCTAGGCTATGGCTAGTCAAGGCTGAGCAAGGAATATAAATAGAGAGGGCAGAGAGATGGCTCAGTGGTTATGAGCACTTGCTACTCTTGCAAAAGAAGTGTTGTGTTTGACTCCCAGCACCCACAAGGCAGTTTACAACTATACATACTCCAGTGTCAAGGATTTGATGCTCTCTCCTGGCCTCTATGGACACTGTACACATGTAGTAAATAAATATTGTACATGCAGTACAGACCAAATACCCATAAATGAAAAAATAAGGGCTGGAGAGATGGCTCAGTGGTTAAGAGCACTGACTGCTTTTCCAAAGGTCCTGAGTTTAATTCCCAGCAACCACATAGTAGCTCACAACCATCTATAATAGGATCCGATGCCCTCTACTGATGTGTCTGAAGACAGCTACAGTGTACTCATATATAAAATAAACCTTAAAAACAAACAAAATATAAAATAAAAAGAAGTAATCCCTAGCCATGACAAACTAGCAGGTCAGGAGAAAGAACCGATCCAGGCTGCTTACTGTAAGCTATTTTGCATAAATGCCAGCTGCTCTAGACATTATACTGCTTTCCTGGAGAATCCTACAGGATTTCCCAAGCAAAGGAAACAGAGAATGGTATTTTTTTTTCTTTAATTTTGAGACAAGGTCTTAGTATGAGACCCTTGTTGGCCTGATACTTGTTATGGGCACAGGCTTGCCTTAAATTCATGGCAATCCTCCTGCCTCAGCCTCCTGAGTTCTGGGATTATGGCTTGAGCTCTCACAGCCAGCTAGAAGAGAACATTCTAATGGAGGACTAACCAGAGTACCCGCATCCTACCCAGGTGACATAATGTGGGGAGAGGAAAAGGGTGGAAGGTGAGGCCCAGCTGGCTGAGAGGGCATCTCAAGAGGGTAGCTTTGGTGGGCAGGGAGTGGGGTTAATAAGTACATGGGTGAGGAGCGAGCGAGTGGTGTCGTTTTTAGTGCGGAATTTGGGCAGAGAAAGGATCTACTCGGAAGGGAGAAGGGCAAAGTTGTAGAAACTGGTGAGGGCGACACCAAAGGCTTGGACCCCAGTGATCAGCCCCTCGGTGTGTAAAAGCTAAGGCAGGGAGGGCAGATCAGCAAACAGCCTGGGTAGAGAGTCCACTCAGGAGTCACTACAGTGGCTGTCCTCGGAAAGTTTCGGTAGCACCATCCAAGCACAGCCTATTCCAAGGCCAGTTTCCTTTCTTTCTGGCCACCTGGGAGCTGCACTCAGTTCTTGCGTCTTCATCGCAGAACACTCTGTTCCTCAGTGCCCATATGTGGAGCCTTCCGTGAAAGCAATACAGTCATCAAGTATCAGGGGTGAATAAAGAAAAAAATGTGGTGCGTGTAGACATTCAGCGAACACTGAGCATCTGAATGAGTCCACGGGGCTGGATAGGTGCACCGGGCACAACCACAACAGTCACAGTTGGGTTGGGGATATGGATCCATGGTTAAAGCATTTGCTGCACAAGCAAGATGAAAGAGTTGGGTTCCTCAGAGCACACGAAAAGCTGGCTTGGCATGGTTGCTTGCCTATAATCCTGGCTTCAGAGCAAATGGACTCTATCCATATCAGGGAACTCTGGGTTTGATTGATAGGCTCTGCTTAATAAATAAGGTAGAAAACCAGGAGGGTTTCCAAAATCACCCTCAGATCTCCACATGTATGTAAACACACACACACACACACACACACACACACACACACAATATTCACATGTGAATATGCAATCACACATGCCTACATACCCATTGTGTAACAGTTTCCTCAGAGAAGGAAGGAGCTCAGGGAACTCCTTAAGCAGAAAGGTAAACAAGTCAAGGCAACTTCAGGAAGTCCCTGAAACTGATAGGATTCATTAGGCCTCTCCCTGAAAGAGTAAGCAATAAAGACTATTGAGAATCCCTCTTAGATAAGCCAAACTGCGAAGGAGACTCTGAAGCCAGACCAGATGCCCGGAAGAAGCAGAAACCAGCCAAGCTGCCTGGAAGAAGGTTAGACCAACTGAGCCACTTGGAAAGAACACTCTCTAACCTGTTGGAGTGCTTTAAGGTCCCAGCGTTGTAAGCTGTCACCCATGCTGAGGTGGGCTTTGGTGACACAGCATCTTTGAGTCATTTCTGCTCCGGTAAGTAACCACAATAAATTCATTGGTTCACCAAGCCGGACTTTGGTGATATCCATAATTTGGCCTGTGGTAGGATCTGTGAGTAGATGTGTCTGTTGTGTCTCCCCAGGAAAAGTTTTGTAATACAACACCACCACATACACATAACAAGAAAAACAAAATACAACTAAAAATTGAATATTGTGATAATTTTCAGCACAACAAAACAAGACCACTTATATACATAAATAGATGATAGCATGTAAACTGAAGTTACAAAGTCAACCAAATGCTTAGTTTACTGCAATGCCCCTGTCTAAATAAATAGCCTTCCTTCAAAATCAATATATCGGGAGGCCCCTGCAAGCATTCTAGCAACACTGGAAATCATCAAAATGTGCTTGGTCAGCCTTTTTGGGGGGGGATGCCACTCCCACCCAAAGAAGACAATTTAGCTTGGTCAATCCCTTTATGCCAAGGTTTGGTTCCAAATAATTTCTAGTTCTCCTAAAAATTAATTTAAAACTTGCCATCAATTAGAATATTCACAGGCTTCATTTCAGTTCTGAGATGAAATTCTCCCATGCCAGGCTGGGCTCAAGTGAGTGGCTGGGACTATCAGCGGAGATCATCACACTGGGTTTTATGAGTTCTTGAGAGTCCTAAAAATGGAGACCGAAACCTGACAGATGCATCACTGGATGAATGAAGGCACATATCCCTCAGGGCAAACTGGGAGATTAGCATCAGTAAAGACCCAGGTCCATCTGTTTTTGTTCTGAAGCACAGTGACAGCACAGGCCAGATGTCCTCTAAAGCAGCCCCCCCCCCCATTCTCACGCAGCAGCCAGCTGGCTTGTATCCCTCAGCCTGTCTCAGTCATATAGATGACTTGGCTAGTCTGACCGATGAATACAGGAGGAAGTCACATAGCCTTCTTGATTCCCTCACCTCCCTGGTACTCTTCTGGTGCTTCTGCCTTCTCTTCTCTGTCACCTAGATGCTAGAACTCCGAGGAAGACTGTACTGACTGGTTTTATATTAACTTGACATAAACTAAAGTCATCAGAGAGGAAGGAGGCTCAGTTGAGGAGATGCCTCCATGAGATCCAGCTGTAAGACATTTTAATTAATTGATCAGTGATCAATGGGGGTAGGGGCAGCCCATTGTGGGTGGTGCCATCCCTGGGCTGGTGGTCCTGGGTTCTATAAGAAGGCAGGCTGAACAAGCCATGTGAAGCAAGCCAGTTAGCAGCACCCTACTATGGCTTCTGTATCAGTTCCTGCCTCCAGGATCCTGCCTTGAGTTCCTGTCCTGACTTCCTTCAGTGACCCTTTCCTTCAAAACCCTTTCCTTCCTTCAAAACCCTTTCCTCCCCGATTTGCTTTTGGGTCATAGTAGCTTTGTCACAGCAATAGAAACCCTAACTAAGATGAAGAATGACAGCAGAGATGTTTCAGCCAGTACACTGAAGAAGCCTATGTCTATGGTGCCAAGGCAGAGCCCCTCTCTCCCTCTGACTGGTATCAGACTATAACGTGGGCTGAAATGCATATACACTGTCAAGTCACTGAGGCCTGAGGATCTTTATTATAGCAGCTTGTGGGTCCTGACTGATATAGAACCACAGAGTTGCCCATGTCACAAGTGTTCAACTACAGATTGATGCTGCCATTTGGAGTGCCAGCCCTGTGACATTCAGATTAAAGGCTGTACTTGAAGCCAGTGCTGTACACATCACCTAGTCTTTTAACACACGTGCTCTGTGTCACATCTTACTAACCAGCACTCACCAGGCCCTCCTGATGGTTGCTGCAGAATGGCTGCTAATTCTCTGAGATGTCACCTGCTCATAGGACTTCCTCAAGTGAGTCTGACGTGTGCCACATCCCATACTTTAAGGCAGTCTCCACATTTGGTGAGTGCCTTCTTTAACACAGGAACACAGGCACACACACACACACACACACACACACACACACACACACACACACAGAGAGAGAGAGAGAGAGAGAGAGAGAGAGAGAGTTGTTGTTGTTGTTACTGTATTATCAAAATAAAAGAGAAAGAATGAGCCTTTGACCAGAGTTTAATTCCTGGAACTTACTACCCAAAGTTGTCTTCTAGGCTAGACATAGGCTAAATTGTATGCCGTCACATGTATATACTCCTCCCAACTGAAAATAATTCTTTTTATCGATATAGGGTTTCTCTGTGTAGCCCTGGCTGTCCTGGAACTCACTCTGTAGATAAGACTGGCTTCAAACTCACAAAGATCCTCTGGGCTCTGCCTCCTAAGTGTTGGCATTAAAGTTGATCATCACCACCACCTAGCTAGGTTTAAAATATTTTATTTTTGTTTAGGGGTGTGTGTGTATGTGTGTGTGTGTGTGTGTGTGTGTGTGTGTGTGTGTGTGTGTGTGTACATGTATAGAGGTGACCAAAGGAGCCAAAAGAAGGTGTTGGATCATCATGAGCTGGAGCTACAGAAGGTTCTGAGTGTCATGTGGTTCTTGAGAACCAAACTTCTGTCCTCTGCAAGAGCAGAAGTGCTTTTAACCACTGAACCATCTCTTTAACCACAAAATAAAATATCTTAGAGAAGAATGAAAACTCAGGCTGCCCATTGTTCCAGGCCCCATTTAGGGAGCCACTCTCCTTCTCCCTCTTAGAAGGAGGCTGTGGCCCCCAAGCCTATGAACGATGGGACTATTCACTGTCACCCACTCAGTTTGGTGCACCAGATCCAGGACATAGAGATGCCACCAAACTCAATGTCATGAGACAAGCTACTTTACAGAAGCACAGTCAGCTGGGGACCCCTGACCCTGGGGAGGGTCTTCCTTGCTATTTGCTCTTTTACCTAGATATGACCTTTTTCTAAGAAGAATACCCCAGCAAGAGTTAGGGGTTTAGACCTTCCATGCCTTTGCTGATGAACTGGCAACTATTTCTGCTGATAAGTCTCCCTGAAGGAGCCCTAGTATATTTCCAAGATATGGGAATGCTGGGGTGCTTTAGTGAGATTTCTTTAGTTCCCCTGATTCTGGGATAGTGAACAGCACAGAGAAACTGCAGTGCATGAGAGACCACACCAAGCCTCTTGTCTCAGGCACCTACATGGATCCCAAGGAGACAAGAGGCTAGGAGGGGTTAAGGCAGCTGAAGAGAGGGATGCTTGCTCTGGAATCCCACCCTGGTTCAGAAGAATGAGAAAGAAAAACTCTCAAGGCTCTAGGCAGAACAGAGAGAAGGCTGAGAGAGGGCTGTAGGGGATAGAAAGGGACCAGAAGAATCTGACAGTCTGAGTCAGGGCAGAGCTCTGTGGTTCTCCCTGCTCTGACTTGGACATGCCCCAGATCTACTGTTGGCTAAAGAAGGTGTCCTGCTAGGTCTGTGGCTCACAAAAATGCCACGTGGCCTCCTGAAGCAGCAGGGCTCCACTTGGCTCAGGAATTTCAGGCTAGCTAGGGCCAAGAAACATTGCACTTCTTGTGAGGTTTTTATTCTCCCTATGATGCCCACAGCAACTGACACAGAATTTGTGGGGGTGGCTCCTAACACTACTACCCACTCCTCTATCTTTATCATCTCAAAAAATGTTTATATAAAAGTCTCATTTCATTTAGTACTGAGAACTCCATGCACTAGCTGGTAGGAATTTCCTTTCCAATTTCACAGATACAGAAGTGAAAAAAAGCATGCCCAAGGTCACAAAGCTAGTAAACATACTAGAGGCAGGGTAATATAAAGTTCACATTAGTAAACTCACTTAAATGAAAGAGGTAGATCAGTAAGCCCACATAAAAGAAAGAGGTAGACCAGTAAGCCCACCTAAAAGAAAGAGGTAGACCAGTAAACCCACCAAAAAGAATGAGGTAGACCAGTTGGTGGACTGAAATGAGCCTGCTTTCTCTGATTATTCTTTCATTTGTTTCTGTTCACCTTGTTCCTTGGTTCAAAGTCTTTTTGTATCTCCTTTTCTGCTTTAAGATTTTATGCATCATCATCATCATAATTTTTTATTATTATTATTATTATTATTATTGTTTGTGTGTGAGGCTTTACCTATTTTTTTAATGGGAGTATAAGGGACTCAAAGTCAGGTGCTCATACCTGCATACATGTCCTCTTACATATTAAGTTGCTATCTTTTTTTTAAAGATTTATTTATTATTATATGTAAGTACATGATAGCTGTCTTCAGATGCATCAGAAGAAGTCGTCAGATCTCATTACTAATGGTTGTGAGACACCATGTGGTTGCTAGAATTTGAACTCAGGACCTTTGGAAGAGCAGTCAGTACTTTTAACTGCTGAGCCATCTCACCAGCCCACTAGGCTGCCATCTTGGCCTCCCTTTCTACACCTTCTAACCAACATGGTTTCAGATTCACTTCAGAATCTGGGCCCCTGCCTCTCTTGTCTCCTCAATACTCTTGAGGCTTTCTTGCAGCAAGTGGCTTAGACACACACTCAGCAATTTCTCAAGTAAAACTTTTTTCTCCCCTGCAACTGAGCCTGTTGGATGTGGCAGGCAGAGGATGCCCCCCAAAGATGGCTGCATCCTCATCCCTGGAACTGACATAGTGAAAGGCCTGGGTATATGTGATTACAGATTCTGAGGTGGGGAGAGTATGCTTGGTATAAGAAGGCAGGAGAGGCAGGAAAAGAGTGTAATGGAGAAGCAGAGGCTGGAGAGAGTGTGCTTGCTGATGGCTAGGGTAAAGGTGGACGGCACAATGCCACGGAATAAAGGCAGCTCCTTAAGTCCAGAGGAATCAAACCAGTCAACTCTCCTAGAGTCTCTAGGACAGTGGTTCTCAACCTTCCTAATGCTGGGACCTTTTAATACAGTTCCTCATGTTGTGGTGACCCCAACCATGAAATAATTTCATTGTTACTTCATAACTGTGATTTTGCTACTGCTATGAATCATAATTTAAATAGTTTTGATGATAGACAGTTGCAAAATGGGTCATGACCCACAAGTTGAGAACCACTGTTCTAGAATGACCAGGGCTCTACCTGTACCATCGTCTTATTTTATCAAGACCCATTTTGGGCTCCTGGTGTTATGACTGTAGGAGAGCATACCTTGACTGTTTCAAGCCACTGAATGTGTTGCAGCAGCAACAGAAAGTCTAGCTGAGGATGTAGCTCAGTGGGAAGCGTGTTTGCCTATCATACATGAAGCCTTGGGCTCAATCTCACCACCTAAAACAGGCATGGTAGAATATGTCACCTGGCCCTTGGGGGATGGAGGTTGGAAGATTGGAAGATAAAGGCCATCTTCAGTTACATAATGAGATAATGAGTTTGAGGCTGATCTGGGATACATGAGATCCTGTCTCAAAAATAAATGAATGAATGAATGAATGAATGAATGAACAATCTTCACAACTCACTTGTATAAGATATTGCTACAGTTGATACACAGCAGACAATAGAACCTTTAGAACCACAAATAACTGGCCCTTGCCTCTTTAGAGGTCTAGATTAGCTCCTTGGCTCCCTCTTAGATATCTCAGCTTAGCAGTAGATAACTCTCCACCAGGCCACCCTCCACTTCCTTCACTGTGACATGACAAGAGGAAGGAGCCATACACTCATCGAAAGCTAGGCTTCCCCTGAACCTGGATCATGGATTTAACGTTTTAAGACAGAGGCCTATCTGATTAGTCAGAAGTTGGGCTGCGTTCATTAGTGGGCAGAGCCCCCAGTTGAAAAGTAAGGAATGTGAAGTTGTCACCTCTCTTTTTCATATGATACTGACAAGGAAGGCTGGGCCTTGGTTCTAGGTCCTTATTGAGGCAACTTTGGGGCTATAGAGAGAAAAAAAGCATTAGACACAGGAGTCTTGACTCAAACTGCAGATATCAGCGGCTTTTATCTACCACTGTTGTTGACGGAAGTTTTGTGTCCTTTCAGAGAACTAATATACAGACTGAGGCTGGAGAGATGGCTCAGTGGATATGGGTTACCACACCACTCTTGCGAGGACCAGAGTTCAAGTCCCTATATCATGCAGCTCATGGTCACCTCTAACTCCAGTTGATACTTTGATATCTCTGTGCTCCTTGAGTACATGGAGACACATACAAATAAATAATAATATTGATTATGCAAGCTGGTACCCTTTGTCCTATCTTTATTTGGTGGGGGGTTTTGAGTTCCTCTAGTTAGCTCTGTCTGACCCGGAACTAGCTCTGTAAACCAGGCTGGCCTAGAACTCAAAAATCCTCCTGCCTCTGCCTCTGAGCGCTTCAATTAAAAATGTGCACCACCACTGCCTGGTTGTTCTCCATCTTTAAACACTGAATCAGAAACCTGAAGTGACTCCTTGAATCCTGAACCCCAGACTCAATACCAACTTAAATTATTTATGCATGCTGCATCTGGTTATGTAAATTAGAGGGCAGACTAGCATGGCTTTCAGAGATGCCTGAGAAAATGACCTCTGCTCAGTGAGGCCTGCTTGCCTCACTTTCATTGGCAAGTTCATCTCTCCTGCTGCTGAGGCACTCCCTCACTGGTATTAGAACTCACTTCGTTAGGACTCCAATTGAGACAGAAAAGCAGCTGAGATATCCAGCCTTGTGGGTGGAACAACTACTGTATTCTTGACCCTTTATCAGGAGACAGTCAATGTAGGACTAGCCGGACCACAGCTTGTAAATTGGTAATGAAACATCATTTCTATATTTCTGTACTCCAGAACCATGGGAAAATGTATTTCTGCTGTTTTAAAGGCATCTAGTCTGTGGTTAAGAAATATTGATTCATCAGTACTGTTCCTCCAGAGAACCCTGGCTAATATGTGCATAAACCTTGTCGGAATGAGCCGCTGACAGCCATGTTACTCATCGTAGTGACCTGCAGTATATGAGTTTTATGACACTGGTTAATGTGCCACCTCAGGTCCCATGTGTACCACCTGTGCATGGTCAGGCTACCTGCTCCATCTCAGCTTTCATGACCCCTTCCAGGTGGGCTCCAGTTAGGTTGTCCCCATGCTACTAAGGCACTACTAAGGCGCTCCCATGCATCCATATCCTCCTCTCCCAAGTGGGGAGGAGGTGGCTAATGTCCTTCTAGGCTCCCCTTTTGTTTGGTGAAACAGGAACCAGGAAATAACTTCTGATTCCTTCCCACTCTGGAAGAGGATCTTGAGAAAGGTGTTCTGCAGTCTCTTCAAGAGGAGGCCTGTGCTCCGGTGTGGCTACAAATCCTTCCTCCTTGCCTGGGTTCTCTTGCTCTCTCACATCAATCTGTTTAGCATCTGCCCCCTGCCCACAACACTGAGCTGTTCATTTTGGAATCCCTGACACTGAGTACAGTGTCTGATTTTTGTCATGACCTGGTCCTCTCTTGTTCATCTCTGTAAGATGAAATCACACCGGACGGTGATCTTCTTGAATCTTCCATGTGTTATTTTTGGCCTTGGTATCATCCTATTCAAGCTCTGTGGCTATCCCAGCTCACTACCTTCTTCAAAGAGGTTGCTCTTTTAGCCTGGTGTGCAGAATCCAAAACAGCAAAAGCAGATGCCGTCAAAGTTTTCTATGTTGGGCAAAAAGGTGAGAACCACAGCTTTGGGTTATCTTGGGCCTCTGCATTATCACATGCCTCTTAGAAAGCAGAGGAGGAGATGGACTTCACAGGCCCCCAGAAAGCAATGGCATGGCAGCTGTGGCCTGTGGTGCTGGTTTTGAACGGCAGAGATGTGGTCACAAATCCAGGTGGCTGTCATCCACCACAGCTTTGGAAGGCACAAAACAAACTCCCCCAACACTGTGGAATCTTGGATTCGGCCTTGATGCTTGACCTTCTTTTTTGACTTAGTAAGATTGATTTGAGACTGCTGTACTCCACAATCATGAAAAAACATATTTCTGCTCTTTTAATGCCACCTGATCTGTGTGATTAATTATAGCAGCCATAGGAAAATTCATGAATGCAGGTTCCTCTTTAAAAGGGCCTTCCGATCTGGAGGCAGAGGGCAGAGGACTAGTTTAAGGCTAGCCTGGACTATATAGTGAGTTCCAGGCTAGCCTGAATCACATTGAAACCCTACCAACAAAACAAAACCAAAACAGGTCCTCAGGGATCGACACCCCAAGCCCTTCATGAATAGTTGGCTTTATTTTACCATCCTCCTACCTCAACTTCCTAAGTGCTGTTATTAAACCATGCCCTGCTCAGTCTGTCTTGTTTTATTTTATTTATTTTTTTTTAATTTTATGTGTTGATGTTTTACCTGTATGTACAGCTATCTACTACATTCTCTGGTGCCTGTAGAGGCCAGTAGAGAGTCTCTGATCCTCTAGAAATGGAGTTATAGGCAGTTGTAGGATACCACACAGTTACTGAGAATTGAATCTGGGTATTCTGGCAGAGAAAGAAGTATTCCTGACCACTGAGCTATCTCTCCAAACCGTGTCCTTTAAAAAATATTTACAAGATTTTATGTGCGTGTGTGTGCCTAAATGAGGCTATGCGCACTACATGCATGCAAATGCCCACGGAGGATAAAGGGTATTGGATCCCTTAGAACCAGAGTTACGGGGGTTGTGAGCTGTGTGATGTGAGTGTTGGGAACTGAACCTGAGTCCTCTGCAAGAGTAGTGAGTGCTTTTAACCACTAAGCTATTTCTCCAGCCCCTCAGACTGTCTGTTTTCTTCTAAAAGATGTGTGTGTGTGTGTGTGTGTGTGTGTGTGTGTGTGTGTGTGTGCATGTGTGTGTTTACCTGTAGAGGTCAGAGGACAACTTCTAGGAGTCAGTTCTCCCCTTCTACCATGTGGCTTCTGGGGCTAGAATTCAGGTGGTCAGGCCATCTCGCTGGCTCCTTTTGTGGTGTTGCTTCCAACCCAAAGTCTGCATTCTTTAAACATATGTGTCTAAACGTGCTGAGACGTTTATTCCTTGAGTAAAGCTAGATTGTTTCTAGCCATCATGAATGAGAGAAGGTTCTAAGACCTAGCTGACCCTTTATGCCCTTCTCAGCCCTTACCTCCTCTAAACCGTCTGTCCAGCACACAGGTGTTCTATAAAATGTGTCCATGGCACATCCAGCACTGACTTGGGTGTGACATTGTTAAAGATGTGGAGCCTGACCCTTCCGAAACCTGGATGGGTCGCTTCGAACATGTGTGGCAGGAAAAGTTAGCATAGTGTCTCAGGAGAAAGCATGGAAGAGGCTAAAGTGAGCCCGCAGTCCTTTCCTCTCTGCTCAGCAGGGAAACTGGAGGCTGGGTTAGGGGCTGAGCCTCCACTGCTGGATGCTGTGATAAGTGGCAGGTCTAGCTCACAGGAGAACCAACAGTCCTGCTGTCTCATGCTACCCATGGCACAAATAGCTGCAAAGGTGTCAGGGAGTCAGACTATGCATATTTTAGGTAAACTGTCAGGCAATTCATAGTAATTTCCCCTGTACCCCACGACACAGGGTCTTACCGTACAGCCCAGACCAGCTTCAAACTTTTGAGCCTCCTGTCTCCATCTCTCAAGTCCTGCGATTCCAGGTGATTACCATGCCTGGCCATGGTACTTGACTTTCTAACTAAAAAGCATTTCTCCAAACAGTTACAGCTTACAAATGCACATCCCCGGACACCCTGTAATTCTCCTTCTGCAAATTTATCTGCAGGTATCCTGCACGACTGTGCACACAAACAATGACTCATTGCAGAAGCGGCTGTAATGGCAACTATCAGAATGAATCAAAATGCTGTCATTGTGAGGCTGAGTTTATAAATTAAGGCGCATTCAGACATCGAGACACAGCGTGGAAACTGTGTAAGCATCTTCATGGGAATGCTTCCACGGCAAATTAAGGGAGAAAAGCGAGATGCAGAGCGTGTCTATACAGAGCTGCATTTGCAGATGGAAGGGGTGTGATAAGAACCCCCTTTCCTGTCTGTAAAGAGATGGCTGCTGTATGCGTGACAAGTGGTTGCCCCTGGATGGGGGATGGGCACCAAGCAGATGAGAAACAGGAGGAGAAGGGGCTTTTTACCCGGTGTATGATTATACTTTGTGGCTTGGAACCATGTGAGTATAGTATACATTAAAAAATAAATAAAACCAGGGAGGGGGCTGGAGAGATGGCTCAGTGGTTAAGAGCACTGACTGCTCTTCCAGAAGGCCTGAGTTCAGTTCCCAGCAACCACATACATGGTGGCTCATAACCATCTGTAATGGGATCTGATACCCTCTTCTGGTGTGTCTGAAAATAGCTACAGTGTATTCATATACATAAAATAAACAATTCTTTTAAAAGAACAATAAAAATAAAACAAAGTTGAAAAGAAGTGTTTATTGTGGCCCCAGGAGTAAGAAATCTTGTTTCGATTCTCCACATTTGGTTGGCTTGGTGTCACCTCATCATCCTGGTGGCCCGTGGGCTCTTCAGGTTGGGCACGTGTGAAAGCCACGGCCACACCTAGTGTCTGCTAAGACATGCCACTTCAGACCAGAATGTGATTTCCGGTGTCCAAGGCTGTGGTGGGAAGACCTGTCTTGAGGTTTCTTATTGGTAGAAACAACTTCCAGAGATTCTGAGGTCGGGGTACCCCATCTCTACAGCAGCTTCTAGAAAGGAGGGGTCCAGCGAGGCCCTAGTAGGGAGGCATCAGCTGTTCCCTGCTCAGGAAGGAGGAGCGGTGGTAACGGTCTCGGGCAGCAAAGTCTGCATTGTCCTGGGTAAGCTGAGTCATTGCCGTGTCGACCTTCGCTGGGCATGGTGCCAAGATGATTTGCTCTGGCGTGGACCTCAGGCTCCTTCAGGGAGAATCATAGGATGGGGAGAAGGGAAGAAGAGGTGGAGATGAATTGTGGAAACCAGTCCACCCCGATAGAGATGCTGTGCGAACATCAGCTGCACTAACCCTTAGCATTGTATTTAAATATTTAAAATATAACTGTTGGGAACTACAGCAGTCTGTGAACTCAAAAGTAGGAGCTATAGTATCAGTGAAGTAAAGAGGGTAATATTGACCATTCTTAAGTGGAACACTATGATAACAGATACCCACATTAAAGACAGTTTTGTGAGAGTTCTGTAACTTTTTGTTCTCTTGTCTAATGGGACAAGTAGAAAAGAGAAACTGCTTATATTCATTAGAAAAAAAATGAGGTATTACACAAGCTGCTACAGGGAGAACAGACATCAGAGGTATCCCTACACCAACCCTGCATACTACAAAACTACCCTTCCAGGCAAAAATGTCCTGTGGTTGCAATAGTGGCAGGAAGGTTATGGGGGTAACAACTGCTTTTGGATTGGATTTCAGGCCTGCTCCACAGAAAAAAAATTAAGACTTATTAATCAATAAACCTGATCAAAAGTAATGGCTTGGGAGGTTATGGGGTCAGCGAAGAACTCAGTTCTATTGTTTTGCTAAAGAACATGTTGTCAAACTGCCTTCTAAATGATTATTGCTTATACACACAATATATATTATAAGGTCAGTGCTGCTCTCAACCTTAGCCAAAGAAGCTTCTCTCTGTAGTGGGCAGCAGACAAAACTGGTCAAACTGCTAAGAATAAGTGTCTATAGAGCATTCAGCCCCACACAAGACATTCACATCCATCCCTGTCACCAAGGCCAAGGGAACTCAAGGAAGAGGGGCAGAGAGAAGGAGCAGAGAACTGTGAAATGCTGTCCTTTGGATTTGGAATGGCCACTGCTCATGGCTCGTGAGCTCACTGCACATAGCATTATTCACACAAAATCAAGTCAACAAGAGCAATCAAGATTCCAACAGGCAGCACTAACTGGACTCAGTGTCATTACACCAAAAGAAGACATGAAATGGAAGTGGGGGGTGCAGATGCCTGGGGGATGTGGTACCCATGATTGAGATGCATTGCTTATGTGTGTGAAAATATCAAAAGATAAATAAATAAAAGATAGTATATAAAAAGAAAAGAAGGAAGGAAGGAAGGAAGGAAGGAAGGAAGGAAGGAAGGAAGGAAGGAAGGAAGGAAGGAAGGAAGTTTAGTGAGCTGTCATTTCTAGGTCACCAAGGTTTCTCAGCAATCATCTAAGAGGTAAAGTGCGCGTGCTTTGGGTGCCAAAGTAGTAAAGACCAAGAGAAGCCCAGATTTAGAGTCTATGTGTAGCAGTCTCTGTCCATCCAGGTGGATACACTAGAGGAGTTCGACGCTCTGCCAGAGGACGGTTTTAGAGGCTGAAGAACGCAGAGCTGTTCTTAGCTCTGTCCCCCATCAGTTCATGACCTCAGGATGCCTCTGTCTCCACCGGCCTCTGGAGTCTCACCCCTCCATGGCAGGTCCACAGCCTGTTGAGTCCTTGAGTTCCCACAGAGGCACAGATTTCTACTGAACATCTTCCCCACCCCAAAAAAGAATCAGCTACTTTACTCACAATAATGTTCAAGTGCTCAAGATCAGGAATATAAAACAAGATATAAAGAGTGATGTAAAAAGAGAGAGGTTGGCGGCCATAAGTCCGTAGAACTGAAACAGCAGCAGCTTCAACCGGCTCTGGCAAGCATCAGGTCACACGAATCTAAATCAGTCAGGATAAGAGTTCCTGAAAACTGAATTTGCCTCTATAAGGGTAAGAACTGCAAAACTGAGGTGACCAACAAAACAAAACAAATGAAAACAAAACAAACAAAAACAACAAAACAAAACACCAGGATAACCCACACATTCTTCAGGGTTTAGGGAAATCAGCTTCCAAGAGTTGCTGCAGAACCCCCCTCTGGACAGGTGCTAGGGCGCCGGGTTAACTTCATGGAGTAACGGGAGCACAGGTAGAATAGAGAACACAACATAGCCAAATCCTTCAACCCAAACACACTTAACTATGACTTGCCTTTGGTTTGGAGGACATTCTTGAAAAAGTCAAAATTACAGAGCAGAAAGCACGGCTATCAGTTTCTATTTCTATTTTTAAGCCACTACTTGGACCTTCCCTGATCTAACTCATCACAAAACACACCCAGGAGCCAGGGTGTGGCCAGCAAGTTTGATGCTGACTTGGCCAAGGCTCTACAAAGTCTTGCTTTACTAGTCCAGAGCCATTCACTGAGCAAGGAATTGTGTGGACTAACTTCTGTCCAACCAAAGGGCTGCCTTTTCCTAGGAATACCCCCCTAAAACAGTGACCTGCAGTGACCTTGGAAGTGATATCCCAGGAATTCAGAGTACAACTCAAGGAATCATGGTGAACCCTGTGGTCATTTTTTAGGCTTTCAGGCAAGAAATGACTAAACATATTCTCACAAATCAGATTATCCCAGACATCCCCACCCACACATTTGAAGCTCAAAGTTTTGTAGGCAGCTTTTATGCCAAGCCTAATTCCACTTAATCTACTTTCTGTGAGTACCTGGGTGTGGAGGAAAGAAATCTATGTACATATGCTGTGACCTGAACCACCCAGCCTCATGTCTCAGACAAGATAGGAGGCAGAGGTCACCCCACATTTACCACTGCTCCACGGAACTGTAATAGCCAGTGATACAGTTGAAAGCCTTTCCGGGCTATTTTCCTCCTCCGTTCCCAGCCCCTCCACTCTCGACCCCTCCCTTTGTTGCCACGCCCCTACCCCTACACCCTTCACCAACCCAAGCTCTAGCACCAAATTCTCACCTCTTGTGCCAACTTAAACAGATCGCCACTATTCACAAAGAGCTCGCTGTCTCAAAAAGGATGCTGGGGTATGGGCCGGAGACACGGCTCAGTGGTAAAGAGAAAGGACTGCTCTTGTAGAGGACCTGAGTTCTCTTCCCAGCACCCACATTGGGCAGCTCACAACTGCCTGTAACTCCAGCTCCAGAGAGATCTAACAATTCTGGTCTCCTAGGGCACCTACCCTCATGTGCATATACTTCTGTCTCCGATACACATAACTTAAAAACCAAAGCATGCTAGAGAATGCAAAGCGCCATTCAGTGGACATGGAGTTTCAGTTCTGGAAATGAGTGATGCTAAAGGCCCTATGACAGTATGATTGTATTTAATACCACGAATAGACACTTACAGATAATTAAGATGACACATTTTATGTTATGTGTGTTTTACCACAATTTTAAAACAAACAAACAACAAAAACAAAAACAAAAAAAAATTTAGGGGCAGATGTGGAGACATAAAGAGAGAAAAAGAATTCAAAGCTTACATCTGGGATCAATGGAAACAGATCCGAAACTTCATTAGCAATGTCTGGGTGTGGGAGAGGCAGGTATTGGCAAGCACAAACTAGACAGCTAGAGTTTCAAAATCAAACCATCAAAACGCAACCAAATAAACCCTTTTGGCTTTGGCTTCGTGCTGCTATTGAAAGGGAACAAGAGGCAGGAGAAGTTCCTAGAACCCTGAGGCCTTAAAGCATGAGGAGGTTCTGGCTTCCTACTAGAGTGGGAAGGAGTCACAGGGAAGAGGCCACAAGGAATGTTGCCTTCCGTGTGTGTGTGTGTGTGTGTGTGTGTGTGTGTGTGTGTGTGTGTGTGTGAGCATAGCACACTGTCACACTGCAGCTGCCCACCGTCTTTCATTTGTGGTCGTACTTGGCTAGGGCGTCCATCACCAGTGCAGTGGCACCAATTACATTTGGCTGAGGATGAGAAGCAGGAGATCCAGTTTCACATTCCCTTGGGCTTTATTCTTGGTCGTGATTAAATATTGGTGAGAAATGTGTCTTTGATTGTAAACTCACTGAGATCAACTTGGGTGACCTGTCACTTGGTAATCAGATCCTAGATGAAGGCTTGGCTCACCAGGAATGAGGACATGAGCCTGTAGGAGGCTCTGATGAGCTGACGCTGGGAAAGATGTGAGGTAGAGAGAGGGCCAAGTGCCTGGTACTGAGTGTGGGGGGCAGTGAGGAGCCAACGCCAACCTCCTGGAGTTTCCTGACAAAGTTTCCATTGTCAGGTCTCACATCACAGTCCAGGTCCAATCACAGCCAGGAGCAAGACCACTCCAAACCTCCCAAGCCTCTGGGACACTCATCCCTCGTTGTACCAGCCCCAGCGGGTACAGACCTGCAGGAGGGGACCAAGAAGGACTTCATCCATTGGAAAAAGCTGAAGCTTGATGCTGATCCTGCGAAGAAGGTACAGGCATACATTTTAAGGATTTCACAAAATTAGACATCTTGAACCCCAGCTTTCCCAAGGGCTTGCACCCCAAGCAAACACATTCACAGACAACTTTCACGTGTGTGTACACACACAGAAAGAGCACATTTTCCCACTCAAATCAAACAACACACTCTCTCTCTCAGCCTGGCAGCAGCCTGACTTGTGTTCATGTACGGTTTCCAAATACTCATATCTAAACTACAAACATCTTCGGAGGAGACGGGGTGGAGGCCACTGTCAAGACAAGAGAAGATGACCGGCTGACTCAGGGATGAAGATACATTTCATGATATTCAATCCTCCATTCATATCTGCGTGTGTTGAATGCATGCTGTGAAATCGTCCACTAGGACCATACACTGAGAACAGAAAGCAAAGCTTCTCATCCCTACAACCTCACAGGATTTAGCACTTAGGCAGTTTTATAGTTCAGTGTGGAGAAATGTTTGGAGTAAGGGGTTTTGTTTGTTTCTATTACTGTCCAAATAACCTTTGCATGTGGCACACTGATCTCAATAAAGTTCAACCTTAAATATACGTATATAATGAAACAGATATATTTATGTAATAAATATATATTGTATAATATAATTATATATTATATTTATAGTTAATATATACTATTATATTGTATATTATATATATAATATACAATCTTGGAAGCATGGCAGCAGGCAGGCAGGGCATCTGGAGCAGCAAGCTGAGAGCTCACATCTTAAACCACAGTCAGGAAGCTGAGAAATCAAACTGGGACCAGCATGTGGTTTTAAAATCCTGTGTGGCTTTAGAAAGCTCAAAGCCCACGCCTAGTGACATACTTCCTCCAGCAAGGCTACACTTCCTAACCCCAACTCAAACAGAACTACCAACTGAGACCAAGTATTCAAATGCGCAAGACTATAAGGGACATTTCATTTGAACCACTACACTCTTGACATGGCAAGGTATATAGATAATCCACCCCTCCCACCAAGACAGGTTTACACTATAGCCCAGGCTAGCCTTGAACTTAATGGCCTTCCTTTTTCTGCATTCCAAGTGCTTAGTTTAAATAATGTGTAACTGGGCTGGAGAGATGGCACAGAGGTTAAAAGCACTGACTGCTCTTCCTGAAGTCCTGAGTTCAATTTCCCAGCAACACATGGTGTCTCTCAACCAAGTGTAATGGATCTGCTGTGTCTGAAGACAGCTACAGTGTCCTCATATACATAAAATAAATAAATAAATCTTTAAAAAACTATATACAACTTTGGAAAAGTTTCCCAAACTTATTTTTAGAAAATAAGCCAGGCATGGTGGTACACACCTTTAATCTCAGTACTTGGGAGGCAGAGGCAGGTGGATCTCTGAGTTCAAGGATAGCCTGGTCTACAGAGTGAGTTCTGGGACAACTAAGGCTAACACAGAAAAACCCTGTCATTTTTCTTTTTCTCTTTTTCTTTTTTTCTTTCTTTCTTTTCTTTCTTTCTTTGTTTGTTTTGTTTTTGTTTTCTTTGGTGTTTTGAGACAGGGTTTCTCTGTGTAGCCCTGGCTGTCCTGGAACTCACTCTGTAGACCCGGCTGGCCTCGAACTCAGAAATCTGCCTGCCTCTGCCTCCCAAGTGCTGGGATTAAAGGTATGCACCACCACTGTCCAGTGAAACCCTGTCTCAAAGAACCAGAAAAAAAAAGCATCCCGCAATTACATGAACAGATATAGTTGAAATTGACTAATAAGATCCTGTTTAATGTATGATCAGTAAATCAGCAGCATTTTAAGATGCTTATGTTAAAAATCATATTTTGTTTTTTTGTAAGGCTCCTGCAATAAAACAGAGTGAATATTACTGATCTACTTTACTGTATGTAATCTCAGAGAGGCAACTTCTTATATATTCAGATAATATATGTTCTACAAGAAGCTACAAAAATCAAAGTAAGACAGCTATTAACTGATCTTACTTATATTATCACTTAAATTCTAAATTATCTAAATTATAGACACTGACCTGAAACTTTACTTCATTACTTTACTGTGATTGGATTTCTCAGAAAATATTTAAATTTCCCTAGGTGAAGCAATCATTGATATAATCATTATGCTAATTAAAATACATTCTATCTATAAAATTAAACTTTATAGGCCCTCTAAGGCATCATTTTTAGTATATGCTTTCACTTTAGATATCTAAAGAGCATTTCTGTAAAAATACATATACCGTAGATCTGAAGAACTTTTTAGTTAGGACTTGATAATACTTTTTCCCTTTTTGATATAGGGTCTTACTATGTAGCTCTAGCTGGCCTAGAACATACTATGTAGACTAGGCTGGCCCTGAACTCACAGCAATCTACCTATGTCTGTCTCCCAGGTGCTGGGATTGAAGATAGATACCACCACACTTGGTGATATTAATTGCTTTATTTTAAATTGGATCATCATAGAGTTTTCTAGAAAAGGTCCCCCTATGTTTCTCTCTCTCTCTCTCTCTCTCTCTCTCTCTCTCTCTCTCTCTCTCTCTCTCTCTCTCTCTCTCTCTGTGTGTGTGTGTGTGTGTGTGTGTGTGTGTGTGTGTGTGTGTGCGCTGCTAAAGACTGACCCCAGGACAGGACCTTGAATATACTATACAAGCACCATAGCTCTCTAACACATCTCTTTAACTATATTTCTTTTTTTTCTCTTTTTATTTTTAACAATGTCTACATGTGTGCGTGTGCTCACATGAGCTCAGGACAGACAAGGACATTGAATCCCTCGGACCTGGAGTTGCAGGAGGTTGTGAACTGCCCCAGGTGTGTGCTGGAAGATGAACTTGGGCCTTCTGCAAGCATAGAAGGTGCTTTTAACTGCCAAGCCATTGTTCTTGTCCCTTTCCAATAGATCTTTTAAAAAATAATATTTTTACTAAATATTTGAGAATTCATGTAATGAATTTTGATCATAGTCACTGTCCTCTCAACTTCTTCCAGATCCACCCACACTTGCAGTTTTCTCCTTCTTCAAACACGTTGAGCTTGACTTGTATTGCCCACTGCTCTTGGGAGTAGGGATGACCCTGGAGTATGGTCAACCTAATAGAGGTCACACAATTAAAGAAAACTGGCTCTCAGGCTGAGTATGGTGGTGTATGCCTTGAATCCCCAAACTTGGGAGGCAGTGGTAGGTGGATCGAGGGAATTCAAGGCCTGTCTATGTATTTTAAGTTCCAGGTTAGCCAGGGATTTGTCCAAAAGAAAAAGGACACAAATAAAAAATAAAATTTATCTTCCCTCTCCCAGTAGCTTTCACATACAACTGGCACCATATCTATTGGTGGGATTTTGTTCCTAACCCTGTCTGTCCACACTAGAATTTTGTCTGGCTTGAGCTTGCACACAGCCTTGTGCACAGAGTCACAAGCATTGTGAGTATGTAAGTGTGACTGCCCTGTTGTGTCTGGAAGAGACTATTTCCTCGATGTTATCAACCACTTCTTTTGTTTTGTTTTGTTTTTGTTTTTGTTTTGTTTTTGTTTTGTTTTTTTGGTTTTTCGAGACAAGGTTTCTCTGTGTAGCACTGGCTGTCCTGGAACTCACTCTGTAGACCAGGCTGGACTCAAACTCAGAAATCCGCCTGCCTCTGCCTCCTAGAGTGCTGGGATTACAGGCGTGCACCACCACGCCCGGCTCTATCAATCACTTCTTACAGTCTTCCTGCCTCTATCTAGAAAAGATCCTGGGCCTTGCAGTGAGGAGCAGGGGATGTATGTCCCGTTTAGGGATAATTACTCCACAGTCTGTATTCTCTCTGTGTTGGCCAGTTGAGGGTCTCTGTTAATTGGCAGCTAGTTCAAGAAAAAGTTTCTCTGATGAAGGCTGATAGGATCTATGGGTGTAGCAGTAGGTCATTAGGAGTTGTTTTAATGCTATGTCTATTTAGCAGTGTTTGGTTCTCCCCTGGGGCTTCTCCCTAACTATTTATCCACAGGTTTTCAGCCCCATTACAGTTCCACAAGTAGGTTCCACCTCATGGAGTGAATTTTTTAGGTCAATCAGAAAGTGGTTGGTTCCTCCCATGACGTTTGCACCATTATTGCCCTAATGGGCGTATCCAGCTGGGTTAGTTATTACTGGAGCTCAGAGGGTTTGCAGCTGGGTGGAACTGATGGCTACTTTTGTCGTCCAGTAGCATGCATGGCACCTTCCAGCACCGTGAAAGCTAGCCAGATTCTAGAGGGCAACAAAGAACAGTGGAAATCACCTATAATATCTCTTCCTCCTTTATATTGCTGTATTCTAGCAATTGGGGCCACCTCAATGGCCCCTTACTGCTTTCCTCCATGGGTATTTCAAATGAATCACACAAATCTAAAGAGTCCAAGCTAACACCCACATATAAGAGATAAACCTGTAACATTTGTCTTTCTTAGTCTGGGTTACTTCACGATGATTCCAGTTCTATTCATTTACTTGTGCATTTGATAATTTCATCTTTAATGGCTGACTAATATTCCATTGTGTGAATGTACAATAGCCAGGAAATAGAAACAGCCTAGACAGCCATCAATCAATGAATAAGTAATGAAAATGGTGCATTTATACAATGGAGTTTTTACACAGCTGTTGATATACTTTTTAAATTGCATTATTATAGAGAAAATATAAATTATGTACTGTGGCTTGGTGTCTTGGGAACACGTAAATGTGGGAACTTAATCTCTAGTGTAAGCGTTGAAATGCAGGATCCTTAGGTGGTTCAGCCATGGTGGCTGTGTTCTCATAACCAGAGCGATCTTCTGTGGGACAGTGTACCAGAAAACATAGTAAAGATGAGTGGGTCTGAGACCCCAGCACCCAGGTACCACCCGAGACAGTAGGGGTCTCCCTGCTCCTTACTAGATTCCTGGACTGGAGCATGTGACCACACTCCCCACTGTCAGCCGAGGGTTTAGCTAATAAGTCAATAAGCTTCCTTTCCTAGACATTCCTTCCTGCACAAGGTATTTAATCTCTGGTCCACCCTGAGAAGGTAGCAAGAACACATTTTCCACAATGAACAGTTTGGAGCCAAGGATTGTCTCTTTCATCAAGAACCACAGTGGAACGCATGGAGAAGGCCTTCTGACTACTGAGGGGCACTGTTTAAGGCTCCAGCAGAAGGCCCCTCTGCACTCCCAGATGACCACTGCCAAGCTAAGGACAATCACCAATGAGCTAAGCCCAAGTTCCTGTTCCTCAAGCTGGACTCATCATCCTTAACCAGCAGTCCCCCACCTCACCCCCCAAATCCATTCCCAACTCCACACAACCCAGAGGTGCCTGGATGTCCAGGAGTTTGGAGCCCTGGACATTGCTGGCCTGTGGACTCCACCCCCACCCTGAAACTTCTTTCTCTCACGACTCCTCTGTGCAGTTTTGCAGTGGCGACTGGATGCTTGGGAACCCCAGGTTCAGCCTCCCACACCCTAGGCTGTGCTTTCCCACCCCCTGAGCAGTGTCTCAGATCTGCCCAGCACCAATGGAGACACAATGTAAATACAGTCTAGTGCTCCCCATGTTTCGCCTGCCCAGCCATGGGACAAAACATGGACTCACTGAGAGTGGGCTAGTTACCTAGGGAGTGTGTTCCAGATAAAAACATCTTAGACTTGCCGGTCTCCCAAACCCTTAACCAAAGAATTACACATTATTTAGTTTATGGTATTCTATTTTATCATTAGAAAGGAGTTCTCTCTCTCTCCTCTCTCTCTCTCTCTCTCTCTCTCTCTCTCTCTCTCTGTCTCTCTCTCTCTCTGTGTGTGTGTGTGTATCTCTATGTCTCTCTGTGTCTCTGTGTCTCTGTCTCTCTTTCTGTCTCTCTGTCTCCCTCCCTCCCTTCCTTTCTCTTCCTTTTTATTTTATTAAAAAAACAAAAAAACAAAACCAGGGTCTCACTATGTAGCCCTTGCTGGCCTATAGCTTCCTCTGTGAACCAGGCTGGCCTTGAACTCCCAGAGGTCTACCTGCGTCTGCCTCTTGAATGCTGGGATGAAAGGTGTGCAGGGCCACACTCAGCTGTCTTCCCCTTGATATGAATAGGCTCTCCGATGATATGGTTAGTCCTGGTCTTGGTCATTTGTATTTTACCTTATTCTGCTCAGTCTGTCTGGAAGTCTACTGATTTTACTGCTCTTATGACACAATGATTTGTCTCCCTGGTGTGGCAGTTTGTACGAGAATGTCCTCCTTCTGTGCGAGGGTTTCCTAGCTGGTGGTACTGTTTGGGGAAGGTTAGGAAATGTCGCCTTGCAGGAGGGGATAGGTCACTAGGGGTGAGCGTCAAGTTTTAGGACCACCCTCCATTCCTGGTACTCTCTTTCTGTGTTGTGCTTGCTGTTCAAGATGTGAGCTCTCAGCATCCAGAGCCTGCCTCCACAGCTACTGCTTGTTGCTGTGATGGACTCTTACCCCTGAGGAACCCTAAACAAAAATAGCCCTCCCTTCTGTAACTTGTTATCCTCATGGTGTTTTTGACTGCGACAGAAAAGTAAATAATACAGTCTGTGTTCTCATTTTTTCTCTTGCTTGGTATCTATTTGAATTTTACTATGATATTTACTATCCTTGTCCCATCCCCACCCCCACTGCCACTTCGGGTTTAATTTTTCCCTCCTCCTCCTCTTCCTCCTCCTCTTCCTCCTCCTCTTCCTTCTCCTCCTCTTCCTTCTCCTCTTCCTCCTCTTTTCTTCTTAAGTTCAAAGCTGAGGTCTGAGGTCAGTTTTTTTAAAACTTTCTTCTTTGTTGTTGTTATCTATACCTTACAATTTTGATATTCTGCATTTTTTTGGTTTTATTTGGTTCAAAATATTTTATAATTTCAGTTGTTTTCCTCTTTGAAACCTGCTGGTTTCTATAGTTTACTCGCTGCTCTTAGTCATTTAACATTCTTTAGCATCTAAATATTTGTGGATTTTCCTATTATCTTCCTGTTATTTATTTCTGATCATTTCCCCCTTCAGAGAAATATTTTATTCAATTGAGCTGAATGCTTTTAAATTTACAGAAATGTTTATATCCTGTAATATCCTCATGTTTCCTGTGACTAAAAAGAATGCGAATTCTATGAAGATTAGGGCAAGCTTGTTGACAGTCCTGCCCAAGTCTTCTATGGCCTTGCTAACCTTATTCCCACGTGTGTCAACAATTCCCAGGCAGGTGCAGAAGTCTATGTGGCTATGAACTTTTCTATTTTTTTCTTTATTCTATAAGATTCTGTTTTCATGTACTCCAAAGCTCTGTTTTGTTTTGTTGTTGTTGTTGTTGCTTTGTTCTATTTTGTTCTGTTCTGTTTTGTTTTGTTGTTTTGTTTTGTTTGTTTTTGTTTGGTTGGTTGGTTGATTTTCTGAGACATGGTTTCTCTATGTAGCCCTGGTACTCACTCTGTAGACCAGGCTGGCCTCAAACTCACAGAGATCTGCCTGCCTCTGCCTCCTGAGATTAAAGGCTTGCACCACCACCATCTGGTTAAAGCTCTGTTTTTAAGGGCATGAAAGTTAAGGTTTATTATATTTACTTGAGTTTCCCCCTCATCTTTATCAAGTGACCCAATTGATCATTGCCAACAGCCTTTCCTCTGAAGCCTACCTTGTTAATAATGTAGCCACTCTAGTGGCTACATTTTGATTGGAGTTAGCCTGGTATATATTTTCACATCCTTTTTATTTTTAACCTATTTGTGTGTTTTTAAAATCTAAAACACATTTCTTTAGCTGTGGATGTAGTTCAGAGGCAAGTACTTTCATAGTGTGCACAGGTTCTGGGCTTGATCTCCAGCACTGCAAAAATAAATTCATCAATTAAAAGAAGTTTCTTGTAGGCAGGATATAGCTGGGCCACACTTTCTTACTCAGCTGCCACTTAATTAGGGGTGCTAAGACTATGATGATCTATCTATGATCTATATATAGACTTATATAGATCACTGCTGTTCTTTGTGTAGCTCAGGCTGGCCTGGAACCTGCATAAGGTCATATAGATCACTATTGCTCTTTGTGTAGCTCAGGCTGGCCTAGAACCATTGTCTTTCTACTTTTGTTGCCCATGACCTCACATGTCATGTCTTTTATTATTATTGATAAACATTCTTTATTGTACTTATTTTTACTCTTTTCTGTCTTTGATATGCTTTAAATTTTAAAAATTATATTTACTTATTTTATTTATTCCATATATATACACCCACAGGCACACACAAACACACACATACACCTGCTACAGTACCTGTATGAAGGACAAAAGACAACTTTGACCTCAAAGGAGTCAGTTTCATCTTCCTACCATGTAAGTCATGAGGATCAAGCTCAGGTTTTTCAGGCTTCTCAGCAAATTCCTTTACCCACTGGGCCATCTCTCCAACTCTTTTTCTTTTCTTATTCAATTCTTTTTAACCCCTGTTGTCTTATTAATTATAACTCTTCATTATATTATCTAGTAGCTGGTTCTGGGTTTATAGCATACATCTTAAACTTAACCCATTCTATCTTCAAATGATATGATAGCATTCACTCATAGCACAAGAAGTATATAATATTATGCTACATCAGTATACTTTATTTCAACATATTATTTTATCCCTCTTCTCTACTGTTGCCATCGTTTTAGTTCCATAGGTCTTAAATCTCAAATTAATAAATCTCAAATTAATTGCTGGTACATTTTATGTATAAGTTGGGTCTATGTCATATTTCAAAGTTCTTCTGTGAAAGCTAGAAAAATAATAATGGAAATGGTAGCACAATGACTTAGCCACTTACCGAGGTAAAGGCCTGGACTGGCCTGGCCAATGTAGAAATACACAAGGGCAGCAACACCCATGCTAGCTAGGGTATAGAGCCACTGGATCACAAACATGATGAGCAGGGACACAAGAGCCTACAGACATGGAGGAAGAATAAGTCACCTAACAGTGGTGATAAAAACAGGAGGCCAGAACCTTAGGAGACACTGGTCTCTTATTAGCTTCTTGGCTCTGTAAAAGTCTGAATAATTGAAGCTCACTTATAATACAATCTTACTGTGGTAGTGAACTGGTTTGCTTGTTTGTTTGTTTGTTTGTTTGTTGTCAACTTGTACTAGGGTCATCTGGGAACAGAGAACCCAGCTGAGAAAATGCCCTCATCTGATTGGTCTTTATGATTTTTTTTTTAAAAATTATTGCTGATTGATGTGGAAGGGCCCAGCCCACTACAGGGGATACCCATCACTAAGCTGGTGCTACTGGATTGTATAAGAAAGCAAGGTAGGCAAGCCATGGGGAGCAAACTAGTAAGCAGCATCCCTCCATGGCCTCTATATCAACTACTGCATCCAGGTCCTTGCCTTGAGTTTCTTCCCTAACTTCCTTTCATGGTGGACTATAAGCTGTAAGATGAAATAAAGCCCTTCCTCTCCAAATTACATTTGGTCATAGTAAGTATTGCAGCGATAGAAAGCAAACTAAGGTGGTTTGTGTTGAATGCTAACTTGACAGGATCTGGACCCGCCCAGTAGGCAAGCCTGTAGACATGTCTGTGAGGAATTTATTTAGATTAGGGTAGCCCCGAGTATGATGAGAGATTATTTTGATTAGGTTTACTGAGATGATAAGAGCCAGTGTAAAGGAAGGTGACACCATCACTGGGCTTGAGTCCTAGACTGCATGAAACGGAGGAAGCCAGCTGAGCACAGATATTCATCTTCTGCTTTCAGTCTGTGGATACAATGTGACTGGCTACTCATGCTCCTGCTGCAAGGATTCCCTATCATGATGGATTCTACCCTCAATGAGCCCAAATACCCCCTTTCCGCTTAAGTTGGTTTTGTTAGAGTAACAAGAAACCCTATTACAGAAAAATAGTACCAGAAGTGGGGTTGTTGCTGTGATGAACCTAACCACATAGTTCCTAGAACTTTGGAACCATGTATTTGGTACTTTGTGATAGTAAATTCTTTTAATAAAATGAGTAAAGAGTAGAGGACCATTCTGGTAGGAGCTTGGAAGATAAGGATGCCAACAGAAATGCAGACAGTGGAGATCTAGCTCCTGATGTTTCTGAAGGCAACAATGTGTGACATTTTAGCCAATACTGTGGCTTTATTTTGCCCATGTCCCAAGGATGTAAGTGAAGCTGAATTTTAAAATGATAAATTAATTTGTTTGGTGGAGGAATTTAAGATAGCAAAGCATTCAGGCTATGGCATGATGATTTTCTGTGCACTTATTCAGTTGTACAGTGAAAAAGTACAAAGAGTTGGGCATAGAGGTAGAAATAAAGTATGTTTGTCAAGGATGAGAGTTGGAACAGGTTGAACTACAATCCCAAGGCACTTGCTGAAAAGAGGCTATAACTATTAAAGAGAAGCATTTTGCTTTGTAATGGAACAAGAAGAAATACCTCCTCATGACAAGACCCTACCCATCAAAGACTCCATTTTGTGAAAACACGAATTTACTTGAAGAAAGAGAGCCTAAATTAAAATAGACACTGTCATGGAAGCAGGTTCCCTATTCTCAAAAGCACCTGACTAGAGACTTGGTTTCCCAGGATTAGCACACAAAAGCTGATACAACTATGGTTCAAGGAGGCCAGGCTGCATCCCAAGCTGGCAGCAGAATTTGACAGCAGCATCCATGTGGTACTGGTTCAAAATGCATGAAAGATGCAAGACTGGGGTGGGAGTGGAGTTGTGGTGTTGAACTACAGTTCCAGAGAAATGTTGGGACCTGTAAGTATGTTGCAAGGTTGGAGCCCCTATATAGAGGCTTTGCAAGGTCATAGTGTAAAACTGTGAGGAGAGGCCCAAGCTACAAGGCAGAGCCCAGGATATTGGAGATGCCAGAACCATCTGCTGTAAGCTACAGGCATAGAGTACAGTGGGCATGAGAAAAAAGATTAAGTTCCCACAGGTAGAGGAGCTATGTGGATAGTGCTAGCCAAGCCCTTTTGAGCCCCTATGATTCTACAGACCCAAGATGGCATGCACGAAGCTAAAGGATTTGGTGTTTGCTTTGCTGGGGTTTGATCTTGCTTTGCTCTGATCATTCTTTCCTATGACCCCATTCCCTCCTTTTGTAATAAGAATACTTATCTGTGCCATTGCATATTGGAAGTATGTACTTTGTTTTAATTTTGCAGGAGTTCAGGATTAAGACTTGACATTGGACTTAAACACTGTTGAAACTGTGAGAGAATACAGGGGCCTTTTGAGGTGAACTAAACACAACCTACATTATGAAATGGCCATACGCATGAGAGGACAAGGAGTGGAAGGCTACGGCTTTAAAGTTAGTGGTTTGGTTGTTAAACTGACAAGAGGTGGAATTGTGATGATTAGTGTCAATTGCCAATTTTACAATCAGGATAGAGAACCCTGGTTCTGGATTTTGGAACGAAAAAGTAACTATACATTTACTCAAGCAAGGTTTGGGGGGGGAATACCCTTTTAAAAGTCACCCCTTAATCAAAACCACCAACAAGCAGACACTCTGTCTGTCTTAGTTACTTTTTCCTGTTGCTGTGATAAACTATTCAGATAAAAGCAGCTTAAGGAAGAAAGAATTTATTTTGCCTCACAGTTAGAGACTCATGGTCATAGTTCATCATGGTGAGGAGTCACAACAGTGGGAACCTGAGGCAGCCAGTTACACTGTACCCACAGTCTAGAGCAGAGAGTAAAGAATGCTTGTACAGCCCACTTTCTCCTTTTTATCCGGTCTAGGATCCCAGCCTAAGGAATGGTGCCACCCACAGTGATCATTTTTCCCACCTCAGTTGATCAATTAAAACCCTATAGACATGCCAAAAGCCCATTTCCAAGCCCATTCCAGGAGACATCTTGACATTTGAGATTAATTATCACATTATTTTAGTGCCCCACTTCTCCCTACATCAACAAATTATCATGAAATTAGTAACCCAGAGGTTATCAGATATAATTACTTATCTAGTGTATAATTGGTTAAAATGAGTGGTTCATTAAATATAAATCTTGTCATGGCAGTCTTACCTTAACTCCAATAAAGCAAATGATTTAATCATGTTGATGCTAATTAATACTTTTCCTTCCCCCCAAATCACATATGCACATCCCTTCACCTGAGTTCTTAGGGATACTAAGATCAAGATGAAATTACTCACCCCTAACAGGGAGACCCAGGGGTTGCACATGCACGCATAGGAAACACTTGGTCTCCTCCAGACCTCTTGTTCCTGAAGTCTGCATTTCAGAAAGAAATCTAAGAAAACAAACCAGGTTAGCCACATCCTTCATTAGAAACGTATTACTAACCCTGCTCTATTTTTATAAGCAAATACCTGCATACTCATGTCCCTGGATTTGTGAATCAGCCTAGAGCTAGCTCCTCTTACTTGCTCACAGAGAAGAAAGGACGAAGGACTTATGCCTCACACCAGCACAGACCTGAAAAGAATTGGAAGAAAGGCCAGAGTAGAAGTGGGAGCCTCCCTAGTCTACTGCACATTTGTCTATCTCTGTCATCCAGGGGAACCCTAAGTTTGGATCTTCCCTCTCTTTCAGATGAAGGGGGTCAGAAAATGGGAGCTGGACACCTGGTATTTGGGTCCAGGACACCTGGTGTTTGGGTCCTGGTGTGAACACTGGAACTGATGGGCCAGGCTGGCTTTTGCCTAGAACAGGATAGTTTTTGCCGCCATCTAACTTCTGGGAGTTTAAGTTAGCTTAGCCTAGTCTCAGATATAGACCAGAAGCTGACAAAGGGATCTGCGCACTAATACATACACGTTCCACCTCCTTCACCATGGGTTTCAGGGACACTGGAGCGTCTCAGAGCTGCGTGTTTTATTTAGCTCTGCCTTCTCAGTTTACATGATTCCAGACACGCTCAATTTAACCATGAAAATACTTATAGATTGTTTAACGATGTGGTCTACTCACCCAGAGCACCATGCACAGTGATCCAAACAACTGGGAATGCTGGGCGCTGCTGTGTGACTGTGCCTTATTTTAACACTGAACTTCCATAGCTAGTTGCTCAGGAAATGTGTCAATTTCTTCAACTCTTTACTTTCCAGTATCAAATTCATTCTTCAGCCAAAGTGCCTTGAATGTAGCAGCTCCTCTCTCCGACCCTCTTCATCCATGTCCTGATCCTGCCTCATTCACCCGTTTTCTCCTTTCTTTGGGAGGCTTCTGATGGGTAGGAGGTCTCTGGATTTCTGCTGGAATCCACTTCTCAGAGATCCCTTATCTCTCTGCTTGCCTGTCACCCACCCTTCAGGTCTTAGCCCATCTCACTGCCTCACAAAAGTTCATTCCTACCACACAAACCTAATTCCTCACACTGGTCATGTGTCCTTTGTCTCCTCTCCTTTCTGTCACAGAATTTACTCTCACATGCACCTGCGCTCTTCTATACTTATTTAGACGTTTCTATGCCCCTGGGTGCACGTGTATCTGCAGGATCCATATTGATCTTGAGGCTCAGGCTTACCACTGGCAATCGCTATACATTTCAGTGCAAGTCTGCTGCTCTTTTCTCTGGGCCCTGTGCCTTTTAGAACTAGTCTCTCTATAGTTGCTCTAGTAGAATCTGTAATCGCAGCACTCAAAAAGCTAAGGCACAAGGATCATAAATTCTAGGCCAGCCTGGTCTACCCAAAGAGACTATGTCTTAAAATAAAAACCCAAACCACACTAAATCGAAGCAGAGATAGCCCCTCTGAAGCATATCAGCTTAATCGCAATACTTCACACCCAGACTAGTATGGTTGAGCATGAGAGGTCCCCAGAAGCCCAAGCACTGGGGGCTTATTTGCCTGCTGATGGATTTTCAGGGAAAGCAATTGGATCATGAGAGCCATGATGTCTTAAGTGGATTAATTGTTGATGGTGTCATAACTTGATAACATCATTAGGAGGTGAGAGAACCATTAGAACGGTGTCTCCAGTTGGAGGAAGGAGGTAACTCAGTGGGGGTGCACCTCTGAGGGTGTATGTTGTTCCCTGTCTCTTCTTGTCTTTCTCTCACTGCTCACTATCCTTATGTGGTGAGTAGCCTGATCTACATGTACCCGCCACTGTGACATTCTGCAGTACCACGGACCCAGAAGAAGCACATCCAACAACAATAGCAAAAGCCACTTTAGTGACACCATTAAAAAGAAAAGCAACTGACCCTTCTCTTTAACTCACTTTCTGTTTCAGGAAATATATATTTAAAAAAAATGAACCCACCCACTCTCTGTGGTGCCAGACCACACTCCTGCTGGCTGCCAACTCCCACAGAGCCATCTCTCCAGCAGGGAGGCCCAGAGTTCCTCTCACTGCCACACAATGCCCACACACCCCATGGCCATCCATCTCAACACCTAATTACCAGGTAGAATCATGATCTTAAAGTTTAATTAACCAATCAGATTTATGTATCAATAATATCACAACTTATAAGATGCCAATACAGTAATTTCAGAGCCAATTGATAATGATAAAAGCTTTATCCCAATGTTTCTAACCTTGTGAAATCATAGCTACTTGTGGCTGGAAAACACCACACAGGTACAAGTCAGTAGCCATCTTCCTTCCTCCTCTCACCCTGAGGTGCTCCTTTCCCCTCGACCCTTAGCTCTGCCTCCCTTTTTCCTGTCCAATCACGGGCCTCCCACTGCCCTAATGTGATTGGACAGGGAAAATCCTGTAATATTCCTTGGGGATGTGTTAACAGCAACAGAAAGTCTGACACTTTGCCCTTTATCTTTGTAGCTTTTACCATCATCTTGGTTATCTATCTCTTGCCCTTCTCTGAGTAAAGATGTCAGCTTGCAACTTGCCATCTTCCTCTGTGAGCACTCTGTCATTTGTGAGGTAACTTTTACATAAATATCACACACTCAACACACTCCTCTTAGTTCCTTAAATCTTCACTCCAATAATCTTTTCTTCCACTCACTTCAATTTCTCCTCCCTTAGCCACACTGGAGGGTTGAGGTTTTGTTTCTTACTTTGTAATGCTAAGTGTGGGTCCCGAGACCTGGAGTCTGCATGTAGCCCCTGGGACCCTGCCCCCAAGTTAATTCTGATTGGTAAAGATGCCAACAGTGAATAGCCGGGCAGAGGAGACACAGATGGGTTGAAGTTTCTCGGATTTACTGGAGCAAGGACTACGAGGAGTGGGAAGAACTCATCGTGGAAGAAAAAGAATATGCAGAAGGGAGGAGAGCCACCATGGGCCAAGGGCCAAGAACGTGGCCCAGAGGGCTGCCCAATGGGGTTAAGAGCAGCCCAGATAGAATACAGTAAATAGTAAGTGATAAAAGTAGATTCTAACAGCATGCTGCCTAAGGCATATTAAAAAATGTGAAAGCTGTGTGTGTCTTTCATTTGGAAGCATACATGGTCTAAGGCAGGGAAGAAGCCCTGGGATGAGAGACTGAATATTTTTTACTACACTTGAAGGTTGTCATCACAGGCAATGTACATGTATGTATGTATGTATGTATGTATGTATGTATGTATGTATAACTTTGGCTCCTCTGGTACCATATCTGCCCTGGACACCATACTTCTTGCTATTATGATAAAGGGCAGAACCTCTGAACCTCTAAGGCAGGCTCAATTAAATGTTGTCCTTTATAAGAATTAGCTTGGTCATGTTTCTCTTCACAGCAATAAAATCTAAACTAAGACAGTATCTCCAGCCCATTATTTTTTTTCAATCTTTTTCAATCTACTCTTTGTTTTTTGAGACAAGATCTTGCTGTGTAGCCAGGGTGGCCTCAAACTTGCAATCCTCCTGCCTCAGCCTCCAAGTGCTGAGATCACACCTGGCTTCACTAATCCACTCTGGAGATACCTGATTCCACTCTTACCAAACTTGCCAAAGATCTGAATCTAACTCAAGCCCCACTCATCCTGTTTGACTACATTAGATCTGTTGAAATGCCTTCCTCTCCAGTATACCCCACCTTCCTGTTTTCCTCTTCACCCTTTCTTGGTCTCCTTTGTTCTTTCCTCTCCTCCTTCAAAACCACTGGGGCACCTCCATATCCAGTTCTCAGCACCCTTCTTTTTCCCTATGCACCCACTTCTAAGAGAGGTCATCTTGTCCCAGTTTTAAATGCTAGCCATATGCTAAGAACTCTAAGTTTGGGTCATCTTTGAACTTAAGTTTTAATACCTAATTGCCTTGCCAACTCTTCCCCTGGGTAGGCTGCTAAGCACCACAAACTTAACATGGCTAAAACCAAATTCTATTCTTTCCAAATCTTCTTTGAAGACTGAGTGAATGATATGATTTCTACAAGCTGCTAGTGTTACTGCTGACTTCTGTCTCACTTCTACCTCCATTCCATCTATACACTCAGTTGGTCCTGAATATGGTCACTCCCTGCCACCTCTGTGGCTCCCTTTCTTGTCTAAGACTATTTCATCTTACATCTGATTACTGCAGTGGGTCCTGTGGTGGGTATCACAACTATTGTGTCGCTAAGGGGTTCTTGTAGTTATGTGGTCATATGACTAAGAGCAGCCACGGAGAGTGTCACTTCTGAGCCAACATCTTTGGGAGTCTGTGTGCCTTTTCTGGTTTTTTCTCTGCCTGAGATCTGAATGTGTAGCTCAGCTGTGACATTGTCATGACCAGGTCCAAGAGGACAGTGTGTCTACAGATCTTTGAAGCCTGGTTCCCTAAAGAAAACCTCCTACAGACTTGGAATACCCTTCTTAGATTGGTAATGCAAGTGAGAAATAACCTTCTGTTGTGAGCAAACCACTATGGTTTTACTTCAGTAGAGCAGTTTAACCATTTGCTTCCCAACAAGATCTTTTCTGATGAATATGTGTGAAAGGCCACACCTTCCTCCCTGCCAGGGATGATTAGTGTTCATTATCAACTTGACTGAATCTAGACTCTCTAGGAGACAAGCCTCCAGACACTTCTGTCAGGAATCATCAAGATTAGGTTAATTAACATAGGAAGACCCACCCTAAAAGTGCAGGGTGACATTCTTTGAGTTTGAATATCAGACCAAATGGACCTGATAAAATTGCAAAGCTTCTATAAGGCAAAGGACACTGTCAATAGGACAAAACGGCAACCAACAGATTGGGAAAATCTCTTTACCAATCCTACATCCGATAGAGGGCTAATATCCAATATATACAAAGAACTCAAGAAGTTAGACTCCAGAGAATCAAATAAGTCTGTTAAAAAATGGGAGCTAGAGCTAAACAAAGAATTCTCAACAGAGAAATTTCAAATAGCCAAGAAGCACCTAAAGAAATTCAATATCCTTGGTCGTCAGGGAAATGCAAATCAAAACTACCCAGAAATTCCACCTCACACCAGTCAGAATGGCTAAGATCAAAATCTCAGGTGACAGCAGATGCTGGCAAGGATGTGGAGAAAGAGAAACACTCCTCCATTGCTGGTGAGATTGTAAGCTGGTACAACCACTCTGGAAATCAGTCTGGCGGTTCCTCAGAAAATTGGACTACCTGAGGAGCCAGCTATACCACTCCTGGGCATAAACCCAAAAGATTCTCCAACACATTACAAGGACACATGCTCCACCATGTTCATATTAGTCTTATTTATAATATCCAGAAGTTTATTTATAATAGCCAGAAAGAACCCAGATGTCCTTCAATGGAGGAATGGATACAGAAAATACGGTACATTTACACAATGGAATACTACTCAGCTATTAGAAACAATGACTTCATGAAATTCTTAATCAAATGGATGGACTCTACCCTTGAACTGCAAGCTAGAACAAACCCTTTCTCCCCTAAGTTGCTTTTCTGAGGCATTCTTTCCTCAGCAATGTGTAAAGTAACTAGTATAGACCCCAGTCTACGTCCCATTATCTGTTTTTTTTTAACTCTTTATCATATTTGTCACTTACAAAGCAAATGTATGCTTGCTAATCATGCATTTCCTCCCCCACTGAGGAATGGAAGCTTGATGACACCAAAACTCTCCCTGTATCTGCCAAGCACAGTCTTCCAGCACTGAAAATGCTCCACAGAACGCAGACACCCCATACATGTGGTTGAACAAATGATCCATTCATGCCTCCCAAAACATCTTCATGGTCTCGAAACCCATTTGATTTCATTGTGTGCTTACATGTTACTCAAAGTTCTGCATATGTATGTGAATGGTAAATAGCCCTTCTTAAACCTACAGGCATTTAAGAGTTTGCGAGTAAGAAATAATAAGACTCCTAATTGTGGATTAAACAAAATCTGTTAAGATTTACCACTGGTTTGAATGGATGATGGTTCTACTATCTTTTTCCTTTTGACATAGACTCTAGCTGTGAAGGCTAGGCTGACCTGGAACTCAGAATCCTCTTGCCTCAGTCCCCAGGGTGCTGGGATCCAGGTACGAGCCACCATGCCTGGTTCCATGACTGTAGAAGGAATTTTGTTATGAGTGCCGTGACTTATGATGTGTAATTTTAACATGTCATTGCATGAGTCATTCTTTTCAATCACAGGCCTAATGGAATACAGCTGCCTTTTTGGTTAAGAGGGAACACTATTGGCCAAGGATGCGTCTTTCTGCCTCTCTGAGATTTATCAGATGTTATCTCTCTCTTTTCCAACACTTGATCTTGTACAACCTCAATTACATAATTAGTGCCTGACTCTGGATGGTGCAACTTTGATTTAGCTACTTGTCAAAGGTGCAGGAGGGATACACATTCACGAGAAACCGCACTTCATTTTGGGTACTTTCGATCATCACAACTCTCTTCATAATACAGTATCCCAGAGTATCTATTCAGCCCCATGATCATAAAGGAAAACAACAGACATTTAAGAGGCCTGCAGTGCTAAGACAGTGTTCAGTAGGCTGGGTGTGATCCATGTATTTTCCACCACTCCAGTTTGCTAAGGGACTCTCAGGACACTCCATAACAAGCCCAAAAGAAGCATCTGTGTTGTTCCTAAAGGACATGTGTGTAGATATGTATGTTGGAAGAGGGCTCCAAATACATGAGGAGGAGAAGGATGCTTCCCTGTGGCAGCAAGGCCAGGAAGGCAGCTACATTTTATCAGCTTGGAAAGCAAGAAGTGAGCAGAGTTGTGATAGTTCAGGTAAATAATAGCAGACCAATAAGCAGCACATATTATTGTCTTAAAATCTAGTGGCACGTCTACAATCTTTTATATTAATGAAATTCATACACACAACACATATTCTAAGCATGGGAAAACCAACACAATTGTGTCCACTTTTTATGTGGACACAATTAATTTAAGAACTTTTTAATTTAAGAACTTTCATAGAAATTACTTAAAATCTCTACTAAACTATCTCTGAACATTCATTCCTTTCTCCCTTCCATCCTCCTTCTTTTTGTGATGCTGGAGATCAAATCCAGGGCCTTGTTAGCACAAGCAAGCATTCTACTAATAAGAATACACCTTCACACCCACCCCTGTATCTTTATTGGAATACATAAACAGAATACTAGGTTGAAGGGTCAATATCCGCTTAGGACACCCTAAAACCAAATTCTCAGCACAAAGGAGATTTATTTACCCCAGAAGGACAAAAGATAGGGAATAAGAGATGGCAACATGGAGGCAGAGGACAAGGGAGAGGGGGAAGGGACCAAGGGAGAGAGGAAGGGATATCTGTCAGAAGAGGAGGGGCAAAAAGGACTGCTTCTAGATAGAGAGGAGATGGACGTGCCCCATAGGAAAATGGCAGTTTATAAAGGTAAAGGGGGAAACCCTGTGTTAGGATGACGTGTTTAATTTTAATTGGTCATGCTAATTAGGTAAGACAAAGGGGGTTTCTGATTGCTGGACTTCAATACTTTGATAGCCTCAGGAGGTGGTCAGTCTCAGGAGGAGAAAGTGGCCAAATAGAAAATGGGCCTTGGTGGCTAGCTCTAGGGATGTAATCTCATGGTTTTAAGCAAAGTGATAGGGAAGAGGAGCAAAGCCTGACAGAGCTGTGTCTGCCATGCCCAGGCTGACTGGTCTCCTTCCACTCAGCAGCATATAGAAACCAAAGATTCACGTTGCACAGAATTGTATTTAAAATCCACATGATATCCCAATCATATTGATATTACAATTTGCTTAACCACTTTCCAAATGCTGAACATTTCTTTCTAATTTGTCATCAGTACAAGCAACGTCACCATAACAATGGAGAACACAGTTTCTGGTTTGCTGTTTGGGTTGGGTCGTTTTCCTGATACACAATTCCCCAAACAGATTTTCTAAATCAGGTCAATTATATAATTTTCTAATTCTTGTTAAATCTTCAAAGGTTGTTCTCCATGATCAGAGAAGCAGAGGAACTTTCAGCTCTGGCGAGAGGAAGAGACCATGAGTCTTCCTCTCCAAAGTAAGTGTAAAATTACAAGTGTGTGTGTGTGTGTGTGTTAAAAGCCACTACCCAATTATATCAGGGCTTCAGAAACTTACCAAATAGGGAAAGTAGTTGAAAAGCATTTATTTTTCAAAAGCGGCTGGAGTGTTGGGCCCGGAAGACTAGCAAGAATGCAGTGTCATATGCTCAGGAGAACCAGGGAGAAGGATTTCAAGGTCAAAGGCAGCACAAGCAATTTAGTGAGACCCTGTCTCAAAACAAAGGGTAGAAGCAGGCTGGAGAGATGGCTCAGCAGTCAAGAGCACTGACTGCTCTTCCAGAGGTCCTGAGTTCAATTCCCAGCAACTACATGGTGGCTCATGGCCATCTGTAATGATGCCCTCTTCTGGTGTCTGAAGACAGCGACAGTGTGCTCACATACATAAAATAAAGGTAAAAGCAATGTCGAGGCTGTTATTCAGTGGCAGAGTGCTTGCCTGGGATCCACAGTACCCTAAGTTCAATCCCAATTACCAAAGGTAAAGAAAAGAACCAGAGAACTCCCAGATATGATTAAGATGAAGTATGAGCACATATGAAATCAGAAAAGAGTACATTTAAAGGCGAACAAAAGCAATTGCTAGAACTTAGGGTGAGGCCAGTGATCCTGTGAGCTTCCTGCCAGCTGCAAGCTTGCAGAGGGGAAAAGGACATGGATGAGGGAGAAAAGCTAGCTTTGCCAGCTAAATATGGTGAGCAGAGTAGAAATAGATGGGGTAATAAATGGAGTTATCTGTCACTTCTTTACTTCACTAGTGTGAGGCTGGAGGCTTGGCCAGGCTGATAGAGCATGGGATGAAAGACACTGCAGACAACGCCCATGTTTCCCTGGATGATAGGGAAGGCCTGAATGACTAGAAAAATGCCAAGGGAGACTGGAGACCTGTCCCAAACTGATTATGTTTCCCAATGCCCACCCCATAAGTCTGTCTGCATATGACAAAGTCTATGGACCTTGTAGACACAGGGGTTATCTTCTGGGGGTGGGGCAGACTTCAAAAGGCAAAAATTAAGACTAAGATATAAAGCCAACTAAAGATATCAGTTACACACACTGAAGAGGAGACTCGTCCCACAGTTCAACTCCAGATATTTTACTTAGACAAACAAAAACTTATAAGATACATATCACATACAAAAACTTATAAGAGTTTATCAGAACTGAGAACTGCTACAAAATATCATATACATTGTCTGGTTTTCAAGTCAAGATTATAAGACATGCAAAGAAATAGAACACTATAACCCATTCTTACAGAAAACAATAATCAAGTGAAAGAATCTAGGAGTGAGCCTACATGTTAGATTTAGCGCAGACTTCAGAGCGCTCCTTCTAAATACAGGCTAAAGGGAAACAGTGTCAGTGGCTTAGGGACTATGATGTCAATGGCTTTAAAAATAGGAGCCATCAATAGGGAAGTATAAGCCATACTGGAGGAGAGAGTGACAGAGCTACGAAGACGGTGATGGGATGAGAGCTTGCTAGATGAACTTATAAGCAACCTGAGACGAACTAAAAACCCACAACCTCAAAGACAGATGCGCAGAACTTATACAAAGAAAGGAACAGTCCAGTGGTCTGTGGGACAATCACAGGGACTGAAGGCATGGGGCAGGGCTTCCAGGGAGAAACCCAGTCCTGGAGACAACACTTGAAATCATGGCCAACACGTTCTTGGATTTGATGAAGAACTTAAACCACAAGGTCCAAGAAGTTGGGCAGTGGTGGCCATGCCTTTAATCCCAGCACTTGGGACGCAGAGGCAGGCAGATCTCTGAGTTCAAGGCCAGCCTGGTCTACAGAGTGAGTTCCAGAACAGCCAAGGCTACACAGAGAGAGACCCTGTCTTTAAAAAAAACAAAAACAAAAACAAACACAAGCAAAAAAAAAAAAGCCAAGAATGGATTATCTGATATTATTTACAGTAAATTATAGCTAATCATCAAACCTGTACCTTTTATTTAAATTATTAATGACTTAATAAACATGTTTTTGTTTGTTTAAGACAGTATCTAATTGTGAAATCCAGGCTAGTCTGAAACTCACTATGTAGCCCAGGCTGGCTTTGAACTCCTAGAAATCTTCCTGCCTCAGCCTCTCACTTCCTGGGGTTTACAGGTGTGGGCCACCACACACAGCTGTAATGACATCTAAAAGGTGGTTTAGGTTGTGTTCATTTAATTAGTACCAGAGTCTAGGTCGCAAAAGTCACCCGCAGCAAGTAGCACACACTTTTATATTGTGCATTTTAATTTATTTTTTAAATTTATGTGCATGTGTGCATGCATTTATGTGTACCACAAGCATGCAAGTGCCTGAAGAGGCAGTGGATCCCCTAGAACAAAAGTTGCAGGTGGTTGTGAGCTGCCAGGTGGGTGCTGGGAACCCAAGACCTCTGCAAGAGAAGTTAAGTGCTCTTAGCCATTGAGTCATCTCTCTGGTGCTTTGTATTGTGTTTTTAAAGTCAGACAAACCTGTGCTCAAATTCTGACTGTCTGACTTTCTGAAGTGCCCAACTTCCCTAAGCTCTGGCTTTATCATCTATAAAAGACTAATAAATGTCTGTCTCAGGGCTTAGAGATGGAATGGTATTAAAGACTTAATATGAAGTCTCACAGGACACTCAACAGGATAGCTAATTTTAGGTTTTGGCAGTATATACTTCAGAATAAAACTCCGCTGAATGGACATGAATGGATCTGGGCACTGGATTTTCCCAATGTAAACTGTGTATTAGTGTCTCCTGACCTCTCAGAAGCATCTGGAGTCTGACCTTCCTGTTTTTAAAAGTAATGTGCTTTAGAAGGTACACTTTTATCAGTTGTGTTTGGCAGGGTAATTGTTCCCTTCTGTGATGCTGTATTGTACAAACGTTTCTTATTTCTAACTAATCAGCTCCTTTTCTGCTTTGATGATGATAGTCAGAAATATCTCTCTTGCCCAGCTGGTATAAATAAAGACTCCATGTGTCTGTAAGGTAGAAAATACAGCCCAAGTTATTTTTGACCCATGCTGTCAAGAATATTTGCTTCTGATTCATACCATTTGACAACATTTGACTTATTAAAGACTACATTTGTTTAACAGTTTAACTCTTCTTGCCTGTGTTACAGATCAGTGTTTCAAGTTCTGGGGCAACATCCGTTCAACTGTTCATCCATTTAACTAAGCCTTACCATATGCCTGCTGTGTCCCCCAGACCAGGAGGGGACACTGGGTTGGAGATGGAGGTAAAAAGGACCAGTGTGTGACCCAGAGAAACATCAAGGCCATAGCAGAGGAAGAAGACGGATGCTTATTTTCCTTAAGACAAGCAGATGCACGGGCCTGAACCTGACGGTGTAAGCAAGCCCGATATAAATGTCTGCTGCCCCGACAAGCGCTTAGGTGCCTCTGGAGAATCAAAGGTTTTGGTTGCATACTGGAAGAAATCTATAAGCCCTCAAAAACACTGAACGCCTTTTAAGAGCCAGATGGATTTGAAACGTCAGAGTTCTCCAAATAGAGAAAGGAGGAGGCGGCGAGGCAGTCTGAGGGGACAGCACAGGGTATGGAGAGGCATGTGATGGATTAGGGGCTCTAGCGTGGGCTCCGCCACAATGCTCCGAGCTTGGGGTCTCAGCAGTCTGTGGCCCAGAGGAGGAAGAGAGCAAGCCTGAGGAGCTGAGCACACGGCCCAGCTCTGCACTTCTGATGGGAGGGCTGGGAGCCCACAGGGGCTTCTGAGCAAGAGAACGGTTCTTCTGTAGGCAGACAAGGAGGAGGATGGGGAGGATGGAGCAGGACACTAGCTTGGAGACTTGGCCAAAGTCCAACAGGGAGATGAAGAGCGGCCGAGCCAAGGTACAGGTGGCGAGGAGGGAGACACAGGGTGTGGCCAACCAAAGCCCAGGCTGCCGCTGCTAAGACCGGACAACTGGACTGTGTTTACTTCATTCATTAAAAATCACAGACTGGTCCAGTGAGATGGCTCAGCAGGTAAGGGCACTTTCTGCCAATCTAATAACCTGAGGTCAATTCCCCAGGACCCACAAGGACCAGCTCTTGCAGGTTGTCCTTTGGCCTCTGCACCAGCAGGTGCGCCATGACATATGGATAATTGCACACACGTAAAAGAGAGACAACAGATGAATATAAAAAAGTTAACTCGCAAACTCACCATGCGACTTTCATGACACCACAGAAGACAAAAAGGCATTGAAACAAGGATAACCCAGAAGCAGAGGGCAGAGAGTGGGGATGACACTAAGCCTAAGAAGGAGAAGCAACAGTGAAGACAGCCTATGTGGAGCAGAAAAGGTGAACTCTGGGCCCCACGGAAGGCACTGACGGGAGCCAGCCATCCACCAGGAGGACCTCAGAAGAACTCACATCAGGAGTGGGACCATGTCCCACAGGTTGACCATGGCCAGAGGGCTGGTGACAGGTCTGTCTCTGTCTGATCTGTATGCTAAGACTCTCTCCTATGCCCAGCAAGCTAAGGATGAACTTCTTTTGCAATCCCCTGTCCAAGGTGTTCTTCCTCTGAGCAAATCTGTCCAGGGTGTCTGGGCTCTGCACACAGGAACAACAGAGAGATCTGTGTCCTACACTGGAAGACTTGCCAACTCCTTTGTTTCACCCCGTTTCCAGAATATGAGCTGCCATCTGTGTCTCCCCTCCATTCCCAGCCATTCTGCAGCATGGTGCCCCAAACAATGAGACATGTTGTATTCAGGTCTTCTGGGTGGCTCTCAGTCTGGTTATCTATCCATTGTCATCCACTGATAATGTGTTTAAGGATCCACATGGATATCAAAATTCACATCTCGTACATGAAATGCAATATTTCATAGAACTTACATATTCTTCCACATGGTACATTATGCTTACATTACTTATAGTGCCTAAAAAAAGTATAACGCTATGTAACTAGTTATTAAACTATACTATTAGTGATTAAGATTTAAAAAAGAATAATAATATTTGATTTCACTGTAGATGAAATCACCACAGGATTAAATAACAAGATAGGACAGTGCCAATTTCACTTTTTTCCCAAATACTTTTCATCTGAATTTGATTAATTGTCCAGATATAGATCATAGATACAAAAGGCCAAGTGTGTGTTAGTTCTAACTATGAAAAGATAAGCAAGTGCTTTAATAAAGGAGGGCTGAGGACAGACAGGAAGGCATGAGGAGAGGAGTGGGACTGGGGTGCATGCTGTTGAAATTCACAGGAAAATCAGTAAATATTTTTAAAAATAAGCCTTGGCAATGCACCTGAAAACACTAGAACAAAAAGAATAAACAACAACCAAAAGAAGTAGACAGCAAGAAATAATCAACTCAGAGCTGAATGAACAAAACGGAAACAGATGCACAAACAAAAAAGAACCAATGAGACAAAGTTGGCTCTTTGAAAAAATCAGTAAGATTGACGGACCCTTGATTATCCAGATTAACAAAATTAAAATGAAAAGGGGGACAAGGCAACAGACATCAAAGAAAGCCACAGAATCATAAGGACATGCTTTAAAAACTTGTACTCACCAAATTGGAAACTCTAAAAAAAAATGACAATCTTCTCGATACATACCGCTCACAAAAGTTAAGTCAAGAACACTTAAGCAATTTAAATAAATATGTAACCCTAGTTAGAGAAGCAGTCATTAAAAGTATCACAACAACAACAACAACAAAAGAGTGCCAGACAGCTATAGCACCAAATTCTATCAGACTGTTAAGGAAGAGTGAATGCAAATGCCAATACTTCTCAAATTAGCCCACAAAATAGAAACAGAAGGGAAATTGCCCAATTCATTTTATAAGCTTACAGTTCCCTTGATAACCAAACCACATAAAGACCCAACAAAGGAAGAGAATTATACACTGATTTCCCTTATGAATATTGATGCAAACAATTCTCAATAAAATACTTGCATGCTGAATTCAAAAACACATAAAAAAAATCCATCATGATTAAGAAGGTTTTATTCCAAAAATGCAGAGATGGTTCAACATATAGAAATCAATAAATGTAAACTACCATGTAAACAGATTGAAAGACAAAAACCACAATGATCATCTCAATAGGTACAGAAAGGCCTTTGACAAAACGCAACGCCCCTTCATGATAAAAGTCCAAAGAGTAAGGGGTACAAAGGACATACTTCAACATAATAAAGGCAGTTTCCAGTCAGCCCATAGCCAGCATCAAACTAAATGGAGAGAAACTCAAAGCATTTCCACAAAAACCAGGAACAATACAAGGTTGTCCACTCTCTCCATACCTATTCAATATATCCTTGAAGTCTTAGCTAGAGCAATAAAACAATGGAAGGAGATCAAATGTATTCAGAGTTGAAAGGAAGAAGTCAAGTATGTTTATTTGCAGATGATATGATTGTATACATAAGTGATCCTAAAATATTCCACCAGAAACCTCTATAGCTAATTAACACATTCAGAAAGTAGCAGGATACAAATTTAAAACACAAAATTTGTAGTCTTCCTATAAATAAATGATAAGCAAACAGAAAAAAATGATGAAAATAATGCATTTTTCAATATTCCCAGAGAAAGGAGAGGGATGGAAGGAGGAGAAGAGAGAGAGAGAGAGAGAGAGAGAGAGAGAGAGAGAGAGAGAGAGAGAGATTGATTGATTATGAGATTATCTTGGGCAATTCTAACCAAGCAAGTGAAAGACATGTATGACAAAAACTTAAAGAAATTAAAGAAATTGAAGAAAATATTAGAATATGAAAGATCTCCCATGCTCAGTTATATGGCAGGATTAATATAGTAACATGGCCATTCTACCAAAAGCATCTATAGGTTCAAAGTCAACCCCATCAAAAGTATAACACAATTCTTCACAGAAATTGAAAGGACAACCTTCAGCTTCATATAACACACACACACACACACACACACACACACACACACACACACACACACACACAGCTGCCAGGATAGCTAAAACAACCCTGAGAAATCAAAGAACTGCTGGAGCTATCACCATCCTCAATCTGAAATTGTACTACAGAGCTATTGTAATAAAAATAGCACTATATTGATACAAAACAGACAGGCTGATCAACTGAATCAAATTAAAGACCCTATTGACACATGATTTTTGACTAAGAATCCAAAACTACACAGTAGAAAAAAGACAGCATCTTCAAGAAATGGTGCTGGTCAAACTGGATGTCTGCATATAGAAGAATGCAGATAGATTCATATTTATCACCTTGCACAAAACTCAACTCCAACTGGATCAAAGACCATAACATAAGGCCTTATGTATTTCTGAATCTGATAGAAGAGAAGGGGGCAGAAGTCTTAAATTCACTGGCACAGGAGAAGACTTTGTGAAAGAACACCAAGGGTACAGGCACTAAGACCAACAATTAATAAGTAGGCCTTCATCAAACTGAAAAGTTTCTATATAGTAAAGGATACCATCACTCAAAGTAGCAGGTTATAAAATGGCAAAAGATCTTTACTAATTATATATCCAATAGAAGGTTAATATCTAAAATATATGAAGAACTAAAAAAAAATGTAGAATCAAGAAGACAACCCAATTAAAAATGGGGTACAGGACTAAATAGAGAAGTCTCAAAGATGAAACACAAATGTTTGAGAAACACTTAAAGAAATGTTTAACATTCTTAGTCATCAGGGAGATGCAAATCAAAACTACACTGAGATTCCATCTTACCAGTAAGAAGGACTAAGGTCATCAATAAGACAAATGACAGATCAGGCTGTAGAAGATATGGATAAGGTGAAGACTCATCCATTGCTGGTGGAAATACAAAACTGCATGGCCACAACCAGGAAGCTGGGAAGAGCTCTGCCTCAAGATCTAGCTATTCCACTCTTGGACATACACCCTAGTAAAATCTCTAGCATCAGGAATGGGTTCCTCTTAGTTAAGTTGTTGGCCAAGGTCCCCAGGGAAACTCCCAAACGACTCAGGCTACTGCAAAGGCTATTGATTGTTCTCTCCTGCTGACGACCACACCTATATAACTCATTGAGCATGGATAAGTCGAGCTTGGGTGCATGATCCATCAAGTTGTCAATTTCAAAGGAAAAATTATTTTTTGCCAATAGAACCTCACTGGGTATAAACACCATGACCTGCAATGGATGGCCAACACAAAATGAACTCAATGGTAGTTTTGGAGATGTTTTGTCTCATGATGCTTTGTCTAGGCATTTGTACCTTACTTGGTTTTTGCTTACCTATTATGGTTTCAGGTTTTTGTGTCTGTGTATATGTGAGTGTATGTGCAGGTGTGTATGTATATGTGTGTATATATGTGTAGATGTGTGTATGTGTACACATCTAGTGCTTTTTCTTTGCTTTTCCATATGTCTTCTGGAGAGAGAGAGAGAGAGAGAGAGAGAGAGAGAGAGAGAGAGAGAGAGAGAAGGTGTGGAGGGGAGGAGACAAGGGAGAGGAAACTGAACAGAATCTAATATATAAAAAAAATTAAAAAATTTTGCAGTAAAAAATAAGGATGGAAGGAATAAAAGATTGAGGGAGGAGAGAAAAGGAAGAGGGGAAGGGAGGGAGGAGGGAGAGGGAGGGAGGAGGGAGAGAGGAGGAAGCATGGGGGACACCAAAGGGGAAAAATTTTAGAGAAAACACAGAATAGAATGATTTTACAGGGAAAGAGCAGTGATATATGTCAAGGATACCAGAGAAACCACCATATCCATAGGATAACAGCAACAACAAAGATGATATTCAAAGAAAGAAAGCAAAATGAAGATCTGGACAAGTCAAGTTACAACCAAAGTGCTTGGAGACTAAGACCTTGTGCAGACAGACGGCTTGCACCTTCCCGTAGCCTTCCTGGGGAAGAGCACAGGGGGTCATTTTATAATGCAACATACCAGGTAAAAAGTCATCTGTCAGCCCATCTTACAGCTTATGACAATCAGTACAACTAAATGCCGACCATGGAAAGGCTGCAAGGCATTGTGGGCTTTCCAGACCGGCCATGCGACTCTGCTTGAAAGTTTGTCTTTTGTGTTTCTTCTTTTCTTTCTTTTCTGCCTGGATAGGATGTGATGGCAGGGCTCCAGCCACCACACCTTGTGTCACAGGACAATGTACTCAGCGTGGGTGGTAAAGGAAAAAGGAGAAGTCCAAGTCACTCGAGATTTTGTTATTGCTAATCAAGCTTTATTATGGCTGATATAGCAGGCAACTGAAAAAATCACTAGAAACTCTGGGAAATAATTCTGTAATGTGTTCCAGAAAGGAGAACAAGATGATAAGAGAAAACATAGATTGTGACAGCAGCAGCCGTTGTGTTAGGCTCAGGAAGACTTGGCCAGGCTGTCTGTGTCCTGTGTGTGTGGTACCCAGGAAGAGACAGCCACATTTCTTGTGTAGTTTTAAGCCTGTTCTAAGGTAATTAAATGCAAAAAAAGCTGGGAAATGAACTAAAGAAATATACATAATATACTTGAAAATACTGTGGAATAAAGACAAAATATACACAATATCAACATGAAGAATAATGGAGAGAGAAAGAGCTCTTCAGAGATAGAAAGGTCTTGTTGGGGACTGTGGTGTATGACTGGAATCCCAGGACTAGGGAGTCTAAATGATGCATAATAATTCTAGAAACAGTCTGGGCTATATAATGAGACCCTGAGATCCCAAAACACAACAAACAGAAACCAAGGAGATAGAACAGTCTTGTCCATAGGGAACCAGAGGCCTTGAGAAATCAGTGGAGGTACAGAACAGAAGTTTGTTTTAAACAAGGATCTTAGCACTCTACAACTGAAGTCGAGAGCATCCCCGCATATCACCATCCTGTCCCCAGGCTAAAGAACACGATATTTCCTAAATAAACAGATGAACTATGAGGCTGCAGGAAGAAAATATCCCAAAACTTCAGAGATGACAAACTCAGATCAGCCATTGTTCTAGTTAGCTTTTTTGCTGTGACAAATGCCAGGCCCAAAGGCAACTTGGGGGAGGAAAGGGTTTATTCATCTTGCATCTTACTGTTCCTCATGAAGGGAAATCAGGGCAGGAGCTCAGGACAGGAGCCTGGAGGCAGGAACCGAAGCTGAGGCCATGGACGGATGCTGCTCACTGCCTTGCTCCTCATGGCTTGCTCAGCCTGCTTTCTTACAGAGCCCAGGACCCACTGCCCAGGGGAGGCACTGCCCAGACTGGGATGGACTTGTTTATGGGGCAATCTGCTGGGGGCATTTTCTCCATTGAGGTTTCCTATTCTCAGAGACTTAGCTTGTGTCAACAAACACCTGTTTGTTTGATTGATTGTTTGTTTGTGACATGTTTTTTTCTGTGTAGTCCTGGTTGTCCTAGAAACTCACTGTGTAGTCTACTACTGTGTAAGCTGTCACTCAGAGATCTGCCTGCCTCTGCTTCCTGAGTGCTGGGATTAAAGCCACCTGACTCAAGTGAATAAAAAACTAACTTGCACAGTCATCATTCCCACATGAAGGATACGGGTTCAGCAGGTATATTCCCAAACAGTGAAAACTGAACTCACTGAAGGAGAATGGAAACTATTGTTTAATGAATATAATTTCAGTTTTATCAGAAGGAAAGTTAGAAGACGATAATGGTAATCGCTGTCGAACTTAAACATATTTAATAACACTAATCTGCATACTAGAAATGGCTTGGATAGCACTTATGTATTGAGTGCATTTGAACTACAGGTTTTTTTTTTTTTAAGAATTCTGAGAATATCTGGAAAGGCTAAAGAGTGAGGTTGGGACTCTGCAGCCAGGCTAACACTCAAGGGCTCTATGTTACAACTATATATGAGAATACAGCTGCTGCAGGCACTGCCCTTCAGCATTCTTCCAGAGAGTTCCCTGGTGTTCTCATTTCTTAAATTTCCAGTTCCTGGTTCTAAGTCTAAGGTGGGTTTGTCTGGTTGGCACCGCCTTGGTCTTGCACCTGAACTCTGGCTGCAGGAGATGCCATAACCCTGTGTATAATTGATAGCCTGTGTATAATTGATGGACAGGCAAAAACATCAAGGGACAAAAGTTCTCTACACTATCATAGCCAAGAAAGTTCTTGTTCCCTAGATCTGATAAGAGATACCAGGTAAAAAGAGCATCTATAATTTGCTAGGCACGGTGGCACACGTTTATCCTAAGCAGCTATGAATCAGATGCAGGGGATTTTTGTGAGTCTGAGGCCAGCCTGGTCTACATGTTCTAGGCTAGCCATGGCTTCACAGTGAGATTCTGTCTCATAAAACAAAACACAAACAAAAAAGCAATACAGATATTATTTAATCACTGAAAAGCTAACAGTAGAAGCAACATTTGGCTGAGATTTTTTGGTTTTTGTTCTGGGGATGAGATTGGGGTAGTGAAGGATAAAGGGAGGAAGGATAGTATGAAAGTGCGGGACCATTGTTTTTGATATTTTAAAATGCCATTTGGCTTCTTAAAATATACACTTATGCTGGACAGTAGTGGTGCACGCCTTTAATCCAAGCACTTGGGAGGCAGAGGCAGGCAGATTTCTGGGTTTGAGGACGGCTTGGGTCTACAGAGTGAGTTCCAGGACAGCCAGGGCTACACAGAGAAACCCTGACTCTAGAAAAAAAAGAAAGTCTTAAAAATATATATACACTTATTATTTTGATAAAAATAAAAGAATGCAGCTGGGTGGTGATGGCACACACCTTTAATCCCAGCACTAGAGAGACTGAGGCAGGTGGATCTTTGTGAGTTTGAGGCAGCCTGGTCTAAGGACTGAGTTCAAGGACAGCCAGAGAACTGTTACATAGAAAAACCTTGTCTCAAAAACCAAACTAACAACAACAACAACAACAACAACAACACTTTACCCTTTCATAACACTCCTACAACTGAAAGTGCCCCTACCCAGTTAGAAGTGAAGAATGGAAAACCTACCAATGGAAGGAGAATGCAAAATGGTTGTTTTTAGACATCCCTTTCTATGACCTCTGCCCATGACTATCTGTACAGATCTTAAGAGATGAGGTAAAACAAAGTGCCTAGACATCAGACATACACAGTCGCCTGGAGGCGATATCAAGTCATGCAAAAAATCTGCTCAAAGTTCTCTATGACTCCACTGGAAGTCTTCAGTTGTTAAACTGGAAGGTGCTGCTATCTATTATACTACATGAAATAAATAGACGTGCGTGAGTCAGTTTCTGTCACTGTAACAAACATCTGAGAGACCCAACTCAGTCAATTACAGTCTCAACAGGAAGTGTCCTCCTAAAACATTCTATGTGCTGAGGGCTTGGCCCCAGCCTGGGAGAGCTACTGGGAGATGACTGATCAGTAAATTCATTGCTGGGTCTGTAGTGAATGGACTCTTGGGAAGTGGTGCCTGATTTGAGGAAGTGTGTTACTGAGTTCCTGGTTCTTTTATGTTTTTCTCTCTGCCTCCTAAATGCTGCTAGGTAAGACTCTTCCCCCTGCCCCCCCACTATGCCTTTCTCCTGTAATGCTGCAACTTGCCATGGGCTCAAGCACAATGGAGGTACCTGAGTGTACTGGATGGGTTTGTGTGTCAACTTGACACAGGCTGGAGTTATCTCAGAGAAAAGAGCCTCCCTTGAGGAAATGCCTCCATGAGATCCAGCTGTAAGGCATTTTCTCAATTAGTGATCAAGGGTGGGAGAGCCCAGTCCATTGCGGGTGGTGACATCTTGGCTGGTAGTCTTGGATTCTATAAGAAAGCAAGCTGAGTAAACCAGGGGAAGCACACCAGTAAGTAACATCCCTCCATGGCCTCTGCATCAGCTCTGCTTCCTGACCTGCTTGAGTTCCAGAACTGACTTCCTTTGGTGATGACCAAGCAGCGTGGAAGTGTAAGCTGAATAAACCCTTTCTTCCCCAACTTGCTTCTCAGTCATGATGTTTGTGCAGGAATAGAAACCCTGACTAAGACATCGAGTATGAACAGAAACCTATAAAATGGTGTGTCCAAATAAATTCTTTCCCATTTAAGTTGTTTTATGAAGCATGTAGTTAGAGTGACAAAAATATTTAAGGCAAAAAGGTTTGGTCTTGGAGATGCCGGTCCATGATTAGTTGGATCCACTGATCTGCACAGGCCTGCCAGTAGGGTAGCGCATCATGGTGGGAACACATCATAGAATAAAACTTGCTTACATCACAGGCCAGAGAGCAAAAGAGAGCAGAGAGAGCACCATTAGCCCCAACCCTCCTAACAAGCATACTTCCAATGATGTAAAGATCTCCCATTAGGTTCCTCCGCTTAGGCATTTCAACCACCTCCCAATAGTACCATTCCTGGGGCCAGTCACTTAACATGGTCCATTAGGTGATCTTCCAGATCCAAATTACAGCAAGATAAAAAATTCCTAGGATATGTCAGGGTCCACAAAGATGTTTCCTCTTTCAGGATTTCTCATGTTCTATACTGATTTTCTTTGCGACTCTGAGCATGTAGATTTAAGGAAAGCTAGACTTCTTTAACTACCATCCCTTTCATCCCATGGTGTCTGGTTTAGGAGAGTTCTCTTCTGCTGACAAACTGAGTGAGCCCTTTAGCAAGCAGGAAGAGGTGACCTTGTTTAAAGGTTTAACTTAGTCTGATTTACGGTGGTTACACTTTTGCTGAATTTTGAGCAAAAGGAAAATGATATTCAGTTGCTAGCTCTGGCTCCCAGCTCTTACACACAGTAGATAGAACTTTCTGTCTAGGTGGGAGCCGAGGGTTACTGTGCAGACACGGCCAAGTCTAAGAACCACACCACACACACCCAGTCCCGCAAGTGGCACAGAAAAAGAATCAAGAAACCCCAGTCACAAAGATATGAATCTCTTAAGGGGGGTTGACTCCAAGTTCCTGAGGAACATGTGCTTTGCTAAGAAGCACAACAAGAAAGGCCTGAAGAATATGCAGGTCAACAATGCAAAGACAGATGAGTGCGTACACAGAGGCCATCAAGACCCTTGTGAAGCCTCAGGCCATCAAGCCCAAGATACCAAAGGGCCCCAGCTGCAAACTCAGCCGCCTGGCTTTCCTTGCTCACCCCCAAGCTTGGGAAGTGGATTCGAAGCCACATGGCCAGGGGGCATAGGCTCTGCCAGCCAAAGCCCAAGGCTCAAACCAAGGCGGAGACCACAGCTCCAGCTAAGGCCCAGGCTTCAGGTCCAGCTCAGGCTCCTAAAGGTGCCCCAGGCCCCTGTGAAGGCCCCATAGAAAAGGCTCCTGCCAGTGTGAAGACAGAAGGACTGGCTGTCACACACCTACCCACACACTATTTGCAGATTACCAGTGTCCTGTGCTGTTTTTACAAATAGACTTGAGGCTAGATCTGTTGAAAGAAAGAAAAAGAAAGAAAGAAAGAAAGAAAGAAAGGAAGAAAGAAAGAAAGAAAGAAAGAAAGAAAGAAAAGAAAGGAAAGGAAGGAAGGAAGGAAGGAAGGAAGGAAGGAAGGAAGGAAGGAAGGAAGGAAGGAAGGAAGGAAGAAAGGAAGGAAGAAAGAAAAAAAGAAAGAAAGAAGAATAACTTAACTGGCACCTAAATTTCAACATTTTGAAATAAATATTAAAATTAATAAAAGTTATAAAACCTGAGTTAAAACTACTAGGGAGATGAAACAACTTGTAGACACCCCCAAAGTAGGAAGCCCCCAGTATCATTGCAAAGCTCTTACCTTCTCTGTTGACTCTAGGCTGGTTGCATAGGTCAGGAACAAGATGGTCATGTGATTCACTCCTAGACAACTGCTGGTTCTGATAGGACTCTTGCCCCCCACTGGAAACAACCGACAGCCTCTCAGAGGCCCCAGTAGGGAAGGACAAAGGAGACCCAGGGCCCAGGAGGAAGCTGTCCTGGAGGGTTTGCTTGGCGTCTTTCTTAACCTTGCGCTTCTGACTCTTTGGGATCTGGTTCCCTTCTCTGACCCAAGCTGAGCCCTCTCGAGCCCCTCCTTTGGCTGGAGCAGCTGATCCAGGTCTCTGGTGAACTCTAGCAGGGTGCCCTCGGAGAGGTTCCTGGCAGGGGCGTCAGAGCCGTAGCTGGGAGCCCTGTCCTGGAGCAGATGCTCGGAGCAGGGCAGAACATCTGGGCCTTGTCTGGGCGCAGGCTCGGGAGCCGGGGCCGAGGCCGCAGGCAGCCATGGAGAGGGGCGAAGTAAGAGTAGTCCACAGCGATGTAGGTGAGCATGAAGATGATGGTGACAACGGGGTGCCAGAACATTCACCTGGCCCACAAGGACAAAAGCCCATGGGTCACCAGGCTGGTCAGGCAGATGGCTGCGACAGGCGTTTTATTTGGTCCTTTCTATGATGACAATGACAACAACAACAACAAAAATGCAGAATTATGAAATTTCAGATAGAAAGATTCCAAAAATTTTACAGTTAAATGATAAAAATCAAATATAACATTTCAGAAACTTCTCCCACACAGGATTGTTCGTTCACATGTAAACTTAGAGAAATAATACCCAACTCATGGGGTCAATGAGCTAACGTGATAGCATAAGCCAAACACGGAGACCCAGTAGCTCTGGACACTGGAGGCATGGGCAACATCACCATTAACATGGGACTCTATGGAAAAACTTTGGAAGTCTTAGGGTCTCAACTCCCCCAAATAGAAAGCCCCCATTGATGCCAAAACCCTGACCTCTCGACTTACCCCAGACTCACACACACACAGTTACACTCTCCTGTCCTAGAAACAATCACAACCGCTTATATGGATGATAACAATATGGTGCATACACACAGGGGAATTTTATTCAGCTATAAAGAAAAGTAAATTAATGAAATTTGCAGGAAATGGATGGAACTGGAAAATAACACACCCTGTGAGGTAACTGTAGCTCAGCAAATGCCACCCATTCTGTCTCATGTGGACCCTGGCTGCAAGCTTGGAGATCTGTATGTTTAATGTGGAATATCTCTATAAGACAGAGATCTGGAAAGGCCACACCTGTCGGAGGTGTGAGGGAAGAAGCTTTAAAGGCAAGGGAAGAGAGGAACACGTGATAAAGTAAAGGCTGAGAGGCAGACATGGTGTCACATGTCGTTAACCCTAGCACTTGGGAGACAGAGGTAAAAGTCTGAGGCCAGGCTGGTATACATGGTGAGTTCCCGGACAGCCAGAGCTACATAGTGTCTCAAAAAAATGAAAGAAAGAACGAAAAAGAAGAAAGAAGAAAAGGAAGAAAGGAAGGAAGGGAGAGAGAGGGGAAGAAGGAGGAGGAAAAGAAGGATGAGAAGGAGGAAAAGGAAGAGGAAGGAAGGGAGGAGGAAGGAGGAAGGGGAGGGAGGGAGGAAGAGAGGGATGAGGAATAGTGGAGGTTAAACAACAGGGGAGAGGATGGAGCAAGGGACATTAACCCAAACTAAGGCTGTGTGAAAAGCCCTAAGGAAGCCCAGGACTCTGTAAGCTGATTTAAGTATATACCTTTTTTTTTAAAAAGCCATGTGGCTGCATGGGTGGACAATGCTTCCCCTAGAAGCCATGGATTATCGAACAAAAATTGTAAGCAAAAATACATTTCTTTCAACTATAAATTGCTTTTGGTCATGGTATTTTATTACAGGAACAGAAAAGTAATGAATACAGTTGGCGAGACCCTACTGCTGAAGACACAGCCCACTTGGGTTGCAGGATATAGACAATGAAGCTGGAACTGACCTCAGATCCTCCTCCCAGCACAGTGCCAAAAGGCGCTGTGCAGGCTGCTTGGAAAGAAATCTCATCCATGGTGTTGCCTAGCAGTGAACCCTGAATGTAACGATAAAGATGCACCCGCTGGAGCAATAGTGGTATTACAGCTGCAAGGGTAACCAACCACTTTCTGACTGAATTTGAGGACTGCTCCACAGAAAAGAATTCATGTCTGGAACTATAAGCTAGTCAAAAGCCCATGGCTGGGGAGGTCATAGGCCCCAAAGGGAGAACGTATTATGTTATTTTGCTAAACAAACATGTTGGCAAACTGCCTTCTAAATATTTAGAATATTTAGAATATTATATTAAGTAATAACAAATATCCATTATTAAGTATTAGCATTGTTCTTAACTTGGTTGGAGAAGTTGGTTTGTTTTTGTTTTTATTTTGTTTTGTTGTTGTTGCTGCTGCTGCTGTTTTATAGTGGGCTGTAGTTAATGCAGAGATACATAACCAGCGAGTGAGGAGAACCCATGACGATTGAGTGCTCAGCCCCCAATGGGATGTCAATACCAACCCCCACATCACAGCTAAGAGAACATCTTGGAAAAGGGAGCGGGAAGAATGTAAGAGCCAGAGGATGGGGAGGAGTCCTGTGTGATGCCTTCCTCTGGATCTGGCATGGCTATTATACTCACAAACTGCAACTGCGGTTACCTGCACAGAATCAAGTCAACAAGACCAACCAACACTCCAGCAAGCTGCACTAATAGGACTCAGTGGGTTACAAGTGAGAGTAAAGGACTTGCAAATGGGAGACTTTTGAGGGGACAGCAGGGAGAGAGAGTTGGAGGTGGGTATGATCAGGATACATTGTATCTTGTCTGTATATTGTATTCCTGGCACTCATGTATGTTGTTGTCAATAATAAATAAAAGAACATTGTACTGGATAGTTTTGTGTGTCAACTTGACACAGGCTGGCATTATCACAGAGAAAGAAGCTTTAGTTGGGGAAGTGCCTCCATGAGATCCAGCTGTGGGGCATTTTCTCAATTAGTGATCAAGTGGGGAGGGCCCCTTGTGGGTGGTACCACCTTTGGGCTGGTGTTCTTGAGTTCTATAAGAGAGAAGGCTGAGCAAGCCAGGGGAAGCAAGCCAGTAAGAAACATCCCTCCATGGCCTCTGCATCAGCTCCTGCTTCCTGACCTGCTTGAGTTCCAGTCCTGACTTCCTTTAGTGATGAACTGCAATGTGGAAGTGTAAGCTCAATAAACCCTTTCCTCCCTAACTTGCTTCTTGGTCATGATGTTTGTGCAGGAATAGAAACCCTGACTAAGACAAACATTTAAAAGATTATCACACACAAAAGGATTGAGTCAAAACATTTGCCAGTATAGATGTCAATTATATATATATAAAGTTGTAGTAGCAGGGAAGAATCATCCACTACAACTTCCATTGTTTACTGGAAGCCACTCACATAACTATCAGTCAATTGAGAGCTGATTAAATAAACTATGTCACATAAACATAACAGAAAAAGAATGAGAAAATTCTCCTTAAATTAATATAGAAGACAGATTTCTAAACCACATATCAAAATTTTAAAATGTAAGATAGAAGCCATATACTGAGAGAACTATCTGTTGTGTGAAAATATGGATGGGAAAGTTTCAATTTGGAAAACAACTAGGGAGCCTGAGGAGGTGGCTCATCAGTAAATACCTCCCACATAATCTTGAGGACCTAAATTTAGATCCTCATCACCCAAGTAATCTGTGCATGGTGACTTGCATCTGAAAGCCAACACAGGCTGCTGGTGGTGTAGACAGGATCCCTGGAGTTCTTTGGCCAACTAACCTAGCTGTATCAGTGAGTGACCTTGCTTCAAGAAAATAAGGTGGTGTGGCCAGAAAAATAAGGCTCTGTGGTTTGAAGCACTTGATCCTCTTCCAGAAGACCTGGGTTCAGGTCCCAGTACCTACACAGCAATTCACAACCATCTGTAACTCCAGCTCTAGATGATATGCTGCCCTCTTGTGGCCTTCATGGACATAGTATGCAAGTAGTGCACAGACATACATGCAGACATAACAAACACACACACACACACACTCACACACACATTTTTAAAATAAAAAAATAGCTTTGCTCCTGGAGCTGATCCTGCACCACAGTGCTCCATACTCAAATATCACCTCCCAGAAGTGTGGACAAGCCTGTGAGTGCAGGTAAGACCACCACTTCTGTTCAGAGGGACCTACCCAGAACCCTCAGGTCATAGGAACCAAGGAGCAGACTGGGACAGGAGCCTTTTGGTTTCTGTCTGTGCCACAGTGCTACATACCCAAATACCACCAGGAAAGAGCTGGTCTCCCAGGAATGCTGACACATCTGTGAACACAGGTAAGAAGACCACCACTTCTGTTAAAATTTCTGTCCCAAGTGGGACCCTCCCAGAGCCATCAGGACATAGGAACCAAGAAACAGCTGGGGACAGGATCCTTCTGGTTTCTGTCTGCATCCCGGAGCTGACCCTGTGTCACAGCTTTCCATACCTCCTGGAGAGAACTGGTATCCCAGGAGTACTGACACACAGGCTTGCAGGAGGAACAAGCCACAGCCAGAGACAGCAATACCAGCTAACACCAGAGATAACCAGATAGCAAGAGGCAAGGGCAAGAACATAAACAACAGAAACTAAGGCTACTTGGCATCATTAGATGCAAACGGTCCCAAGAAACAAGCTGGAGTAGCCATTCTAATATTGAGTAACATCGATTTTCAACCAAAAGCTATCAAAAAGGATAAGGAAGGACACTTCATACTCATCAAAAGAAAAATCTACCAAGAAGAACTCTCAATTCTGAACATCTATGCTCCAAATGCAAGGGTACCCACATTCATAAAAGAAACTTTATTAAAGCTCCAAACACACATTGCACCCCACAGAATAAAAGTGAGAGACTTCAACACTCTCATCAATGGACAGATCATGAAAACATAGACTAAACAGAGACACAGTGAAACTAACAGAAGTTATGGACCAATAGATACCTAGCTATAGAACTAAAAGAAGAAAATACACCCAAGAGGAGTAGAAGAACTATACAAAGAATCAACAAAACCAGGAGCTGGATCTTTGAAAAAATCAACAAGCTAGATAAACCCGTAGCCAGACTCTCAGAGGGCATAGAGACAAGAATCCAAATTAACAAATCAGAAATGAAAAGGGAGATATAACAACAGAAACTGAGGAAATTCAAAAAATCATCAGATCATACTATAAAAGCCTATACTCAACAAAACTGGAAAATCTGGATGAAATGGATTATTTTCTAGACAGATACCAAAAACCAAAGTTAAAACAGGATCAGATAAACAATCTAAACTGTCCCATAACCCCTAAAGAAATAGAAGCAGTCATTAAAAGTCTCCCAACCCAAAAAAATGCCCAGGATCAGGGGGTCTGGCCTGTTGACACTAGTGCAGAATTCTATCAGACCTTCAAAGAAGACCTAATACCAATACTCTTCAAATTATTCCACAAAAGAAAAATGAAAGGAACACTGCCTAATTTGTTCCATGATGCCACAGTTACACTGATACCAAAACCTCACAAAGACCCAACAAAGAAAGAGAACTTCAGAGCAATTTCCCTTATTAATATCAATGTAAAAATACTCAATAAAACTCTCACAAACCGAATCCAAGAACACATCAAACAGTCATTCACCACAATTAAGTAGACATGGGAAGATCAGGAATTCAAGGCCCATACCTAAACATAGTAAAAACAATATACAGCAAACCAGTAGTCAGCATCAAAGTAAATGGAGAGAAACTTGAAGCAATCCCACTAAAATCAGGGACTAGACAAGGCTGACCTCTCTCTCCCTATCTATTCAATATAGTACTTGAAGTTCTAACTAGAGCAATTAGACAACAAAAGGAGGTCAAAGGGATACAAATTGGAAAGGAAGAAGTCAAAATATCACTATTTGCAGATGATATGATCGTATACTTAAGTGACCCCAAAAATTCCACCCAAGAACTCCTAAACCTGATAAAATAAAACTTCAGCAAAGTGGCTGGATATAAAATTAACTAAAACAAATCAAAGTGTACTATAGAGCAATATTGATTAAAATCTGCATGGTTTTGTTTCAGTGACAGACAAGCAAGTCAATGGGATAGAATTGAAGACCCAGAAATAAACCCATACACCTATGGGCACTTGATTTTTAACAAAGGAGCTAAAAACCATCCAATGGAAAAAAGATAGCATTTTTCAACAAATGGTGCCGGTTCAACTGGCGGTCAACATATAGAAGAATGCAAACTGATGCATTCTTATCTCCTTGTACAAAGCTCAAGTTCAAGTAGATCAAGGACCTCCACGTAAAACCAGATACACTGAATCTAATAGAAGAGAAAGTAGGGAAAAGTCTCGAACACATGGGCACAGGGGAAATTTTCCTGAACAGAACACCAATGGTTTATGAACAAGAATCGACAAATGGGACCTCATAAAATTGCAAAGCTTCTGTAAGTCAAAGGGCGCTGTCAACAGTACAAAATGGCAGCCAACAGATTGGGAAAAGATCTTTATCAATTCTACATCTGATAGGGGACTAATATCCAATATATACATAGAACTCAAGAACTTAGACTCCAGAGAATCAAATAACCCTATTAAAAATGGGGTACAGGGCTTAACAAAGAATTATCAACTGAGGAATATTGAATGATTGAGAAGCACCTAAAGAAATGCTCAACATCCTTAATCATCAGGGAAATGTAAATCAAAACAACCCTGAGATTCCATCTCACAGCAGTCAGAATGGCTAAGATGAAAAACTCAGGGGACAGCAGATGCTGGAGAGGGGGTAGAGAAAGAGGCACATTCCTCCATTGCTGGTAGGATTGCAAGCTGGAAATCAGTTTGGTGGTTCCTCAGAAAATTAGACATAGTACTATCTCAGAACCCAGCTATACCACTCCTGGGCATATACTCAGAAGATGCTCCAACATGTAATAAGGACACATGTTCCACTATATTCATAGCAGCCTTATTTATAATAGCCAGAAGCTGGAAAGATCCCAGATGTCCTTCAACAGAGGAATACAGAAAATATGGTACACTTACACAATGGAATACTACTCAGCTATTAAAAACAATGACTTCATGAAATTCTTAGGCAAATGGATGAAAGTAGAAAATATCATTCTGAGTGAGGTAACCCAATCACAAAAGAACACACATGGTATGCACTCACTGATTAAGTGGATATTAGTCCAAAAGCTCAGAATAAACAAGATAGAATTCATCAACCACATGAAGCTCAAGAAGAAGAAAGACCAAAGTGTGGGTGCTCTGATTTTTCTGAGGAAGAGAAAAAAATACAGGAGCAATTATGGAGATAAGGTGTGGAGCAGAGACTGAAGGAAAGGCCATCCAGAGACTGTTGTACCTGGGGATTCATCCTATAAACAGTCACTAAACCCAGACACTATTGTGGATGTCAAGAAGTGCTTGCCGAAAGGAGCCTGATGTGGTTGTCTCCTGAGAGACCCTGCCAGAGCCTTATAGATACAGAAGCAGATGCTTGCAGCCAGCCATTGGATTGAGCACAGGGTCCCCAATGAAGGAATTAGAGAAAGGACTGAAGGAGCTGAAGGAATTTGCAACCTCATAGGAAGAACAACAATATCAACCGACCAAATCTCCCATAGCTCCCAGGGACTAAGCTATCAACCAAGGAGTACACAAGCCTCCAGCTGCATTTGTAGCAGAGAAATGCCTTGTCGGGCATCAATGGGAGGAGAGGTCCTTGGTCCTATGAAGGCTTGATGGATACCCCAATGTAGGGATATTGAGGGAGGGTAGGTAGGAGTGGGTTGGGTGGAGGGACATCCTCATAAAAGCAGGGGGAGGGAAGATAGGTTAGGGGTTTTCTGTGAGGGGGGAAACCAGGAAAGGGAATAACATTTAAAATGTAAATAAAAAATGCATTCTATAAAAAAGAAAAAAAAAGAAGGGGGAACAAAATCCTCCCAGGAGGAAATATGGGGACATAATGTGGGGCAGAGCCGGAAGGAAAAGACATCTAGAGACTGCCCCACCTGGGGCTCCAGCCCATACACAGCCACAAACCCAGATGCTATGGTGGAGGCCGGGAAGAGCTTGCTGAGGGAAGCCTGATATGGCTGCCTCCTGAGAGGCTCTGTCAGAGCCTGACAAACACAGAGGAGGATGCTCACAGCCAACCAGTGGACTGAGCGTGGGGTCCCTGGTGGAGGAGTTGGAGAAGGGATTGAAGGAGCTGAGGGGGGTTGCAGCCCCATGGAGAGAGCAACAGTGTCAACAAGCCAGACCCCCTCGAGCTCCTGGGACTGGACCACCAACCAAAGGGACCCATGGCACTGGCCACATCTGTGGCAGAGGATGTCCTTGTTGGACATCAGTGGGAGGAGAGGTCCTCAGGCCTGAGGGTGTAGGATGTCCCAGTGTAGGGGAATGCCAGGGCGGGAAGACGGGAGTGGGTGGGTGGGTGGGGGAGCACCCTCATAGAGACAGGGGAGGGGTAATAGGATAGGGGTTTCCGAAAGGGAGACCTGGAAAGGGGAAAATATTTGAAATATAAATAAATAAAATATCCAATAAAAAATAATGATTGGGAAAAACATATGGATGCACACATCATACCCACCTACACATACATGCCCAAAGAACATGTATGTAATATATCACACATGCATGCACCCACACCACACACACACACCCACACACACCACACACACATACACCACACACACACACACACACACACACACACACACACATACACAAACCAACAATAATCATAAAAGCCCAGGAAAAACAGTGCCTTAAAGGACAAAATTAAGGTTAGGACAGGTAGGAAGGTTCAACATAAGAGTAGAGATTCCTAGTGGATACTGTTTATATAAGTTTTAGTTTTAAAATCTGTGCTCAGTGTACCATAAAAAATAAACAATGTGCTAGAGTAATAGTCCCACCATTGAGAAAGCTGACTGCTCTCCTGGAGGACCTGGGTTCAATTCCCAGCACCCACTTGTCAGCTCATGACCTCCTTAAACTCTGTTTAGGGACTCAGATGCTCTCTTCTGGCTTTCATGGGCAGCGGGCATGCTAGTAGTGCATAGACACATGCATGCATGCAAAACATCCAGACACATATAATAATAATAATAATAATAATAATAATAATTTTAAATAAAGTAGAATAAGGTGTATGATATATCAATGGTCTACTCTTGAAGTATCAACCACTGCTCCTCCTGGCCCATGTCTTGGAGAGAAGAAACAGAAGGCACTGGCTGTGGTCCAGTGTACCAATATGTTTAGCACACAGATGGTAGAGGATTCAGGCTACCTTTCTTTCAAGAAACAAATGAGGAGTTGCTGAAGTGGATCCATGGGTAAAGTCACTTGATGCTAAGCCTGGTGGCTTGAGTTTGGTCCCCAGGATGGACATCGTGACTCCTATAAGTGGTCTTGACACGTTTTGTGAAGCGTGGAAAGGTGCGGTGGGAGGGGGTACCCTGGCAGGCCACACTGAGGCATCTTCCCCAATCCAGGTACCGGTCATATGTCAGGTCTCACATAATATAGAGTTTATCTGGGGTCATGGGAAGGGGGGGTGAGAAGGGAAGAGAGGAAGAGAAAGAAAAGGGACAGAGGAGAGAGAGGAAGAGAAGGGAAGAGATGGGCTGGGAACACGTGGAGAGAAGGGGAGGGGGAAGGAGAGAGGGAGAAAGCGGTCAGAGAGAGAGAAGAGAGGCCAAACAGTGCCTTTGATAACAAGCATGGCCTGCCTGGCTGCTGTGGCTAGAGAACGGTTAGGCAGAGTCTAGAAAGAATGCTAACACACTAACAGGTCTTACCGTATCTACACACACATTCTCTCTCCCTCTCCCTCTCCCTCTCCCTCTCCCTCTCTCTCTCCCTCTCCCTCTCCCTCTCCCTCTCCCTCTCCCTCTCCCTCTCCCTCTCCCTCTCCCTCTTTCTGTCTCTCTCTCTGTCTCTCTGTCTCTCTCTGTCTCTCTCTCTCTCTCTCTCGTGCTCTCCCCTCCCTCACCTCACACAAACATATATATAAACAAACCAATAAAAACAGAAACATTTGAACACACAACCAGAGAACTCTAGCGAATTTTGGCAGCCCTGGGCTATCTAGTGAGACCCTACTTCAAAAATCGAAAGGGGGATGGAGAGGAGGGAGTTATGGTGATTTATGCCCACTTGGGATGAGGCTGGATCAGAAGGGGCTAATAATACAGAAACAAAGTGTAGCTTACAAGCCACAACACAGAGACGTGGGGTTCCCTGTGTCTATGTCGACTGCTCTTTAGGAAAGTTTCTTTTGACCATCCCAGTCGTCAGTCAACCCTGCTATTCAGTATCAGTTACAGTTTGGCACATGCTAGCTCATAGAGAGCCCAGAGCCATAGTGTGGGGCCTCATTAAACTGCCACTGCCACTGCCGCCACCATCACCACATCAGCATCACCACCATCACTACCTCACCACCACCATCACTGCCACCACCATCACCACCATCACCACCACCACCACCACCACCATCACTACCACCACCACCACCACCACCACCATCAACACCACCACCACCACCACCATCACCACCACCACCACCATCATCACCACCACCACCATCACCACATCAGCATCACCACCATCACTACCCCACCACCACCATCATCACCGCCACCACCATCACCACCACCACCACCATCACCACCACCACCACCATCACCACCATCACCACCACCACCACATCAGCATCACCACCATCACTACCCCACCACCACCACCACCACCACCATCACCACCACCACCACATCAGCATCACCACCATCACTACCCCACCACCACCACCATCACCACATCAGCATCACCACCATCACTACCTCACCACCACCATCATCACTGCCACCACCATCACTGCCACCACCACCACCACCACCATCACCACCACCACCACCATCATCACCACCACCACCATCACCACATCAGCATCACCACCATCACTACCCCACCACCACCATCATCACTGCCACCACCACCACCACCACCACCACCATCACCACCACCACCACATCAGCATCACCACCATCACTACCCCACCACCACCACCATCACCACATCAGCATCACCACCATCACTACCTCACCACCACCATCATCACTGCCACCACCATCACCACCATCACCACCACCACCATCACCACTACCACCACCACCACCACCACCACCACCATCACCACATCAGCATCACCACCATCACTACCCCACCACCACCATCATCACTGCCACCACCATCACCACCACCACCACCATCACCACCACCACCATCATCACCACCACCATCACCACCACCACCACCATCATCACCACCACCACCATCACCACCACTACCACCCTCATTACCACCACCACCATCACCACTACTACCACCCAGGGCACAGTGAGCCTGTGGGAAACGCAGGGCTGCAAGAGTCTGTTCTTTTCCTAAACACTAGATTCTTTCTTTTATGCTAAACTTGGAGGATCCTGGGTTTGTTTTTATTGAAGGAGGGGCCTGCTTCACTGCTGCTGAACACTGGGGAGCTGGAGCCTGTGATATATGAGATGCTCTGTCTAAGCAGCTAGACTAACACACCCGGGGACAGGACTGAAAGATACAACTTCCACATCCCACTTTGCCTCTTCCCCAGAGACCAGAGACATTGGTCAGAAGCTTATGCCTCAGAGAGACAGAGACAGGGAGACAGAAAAACAGAGAGAAGAGAGATAGCCAGCAAAACGAGGAACTCACCCCGTTCCTGAGAAAGGCGAGGGCAGGAACCACTTTGTCCTGGGCGATGCACTGTAGGATCCGGGGGGCTCCATAGAGTCCCCCCATACAGGAAGCCAGGGATGAGATGTACAAGCCCAACAGGAAGAGGAAACCAACCAGAGATACCTATGTGAGGCAGATGTCCTACCATTACCATGGGCTGACTCTGAATGTCCTGCAGTAGACCCTGTGTCTGGGTTACACAGGACAAATTAAAGAGAGCCACTGCAGGATGAATTCAGGGTTCTTAGCGGTAGGGGATCAGCCTCTCAGACTGAACTCTGAGAGCCGCCTTGAAGCTCGTTTTATTGCTGTACAAAAAGCCACCTTTAGCAGGTCAATCTCAGAATACCGAAACTTACCTGATCTAGGGGCATGCAGGCTGGTTTTGTGTGTCAAGTTGACACAAGCTGGAGTTACCACAGAGAAAGGAGCCTCCCTTGAGGAAATGCCTCCAGGAGATCCAGCTGTAAGGCATTTTCTCAATTAGTGATCAAGGGTGGGGGGCCCCATTGTGGGTGGTGCCATCCCTGGGCTGGTAGTCCTCCGTTCTATAAGAAAGCAAGCTGAGCAAGGCAGGGGAAGCAAGCCAGTAAGAAACATCCCTCCATGGCCTCTGCATCAGCTCCTGCTTCCTGATCTGCTTGAGTTCTAGGCCTGACTTCCTTTGGTGATGAACAGCAATGTGGAAGTGGAAGCTGAACAAACCCTTTCCTCCCCAACTTGCTTCTTAGTCATGATGTTTGTGCAGGAATAGAAACCCTGACTAAGACTAAGGGGTCTAGGAGTTATCTTGAAAGACCCGTCCTCAACCATAAGAGACTTCCTGGTTTGCCAGGCCTTCCAGACTAAGTTATGCAAAGTCTCTGAGAATCTTTCAAAAGAGTGAACCCATAAAACCTCAGATAACAATCTCTGACAAAAGCCGACTGTAAAGCTGAGGTCCCTGCAGGTTCATGCCAGATACAACTGCTCTGCTAAACTCAACTACACCCTGTGCTGGGCTTGCCCTCACCACGCCCAGGGCAGTGCCTACTGAACACCAAGGAGTCTGTCAAGGGTGGGGCCTAGGGGGAGTTCTTTAGGCCCTGGGTGTGTGCTCTTGAAGGGGATTGGGCCTCGAGCCCTTCTTTCTCTTTTGGCTTTGAGAAGAACAGTTTTGCAGTGCTACATGTTTGTAGCCATTACCACATGGCATTCCTATAAGAGGCACAAAACAACAGGTCATAGAATGAACCCCCTAAACCCAAAGCAAAACAAGACCTTTATTACATTTTATTTATTTAGTGTGAAGGTGTGGGGTGAGATGGATTCCGTGACAGACATGTATCAAACAGAGAACCTATAAAAACTGATCTCTCTTTCTACCATGTGGGTCCCAAGGGTCAAACTGAAATCCTTAGACTTGACTGTGTCTCATTTCTTGCTGAGCCATCTTAGGGGCCCAAACATTTCTCTTTACAAATTAATAATATCAGGCATTGTGTGACAGTCATTGAAATCTGACTAATATAGTTATCTGAAGACCAGTGCTGTTTTGTAAAAAAGGTTTTACAAACATTTACTGTGTTCTGTGCCCTGTACACCCATGCAGGTTGGACGATAACCTGGACCAGCAGTCCTCGCTTTACATTTGCAGCAGGGTCTCTCTTGTTTGCCTCTGCACTGCGTGCATATTCTAGGTCAGATGACTCGCAAGCTTCTAGAGGATTCTCTTTCTTTCCTCTCCCTCCCATCTTGCTGCAGAAATCTTGGGATGCTTGACACGCGACTTGGGCTTTTCTCATGGATCCCAGGACTTCATAGCCTGGGCTGAGCCTCTGAGCTTTCCAGGGCCTAACCATTGTTAGTTTGGTTGGTTGGTTTTGTCTTCTGAGACAGGGTGTTGCTGTAAGTCCGGGTTGTTCTTAATTCACAACACTCCTACCTCCACCTCCCAGATTTTGGAATTACCTGCATGCTATGCCAGTCAAACCATGATTTGACCCTTCCTGTCCCTGCCCCCTGTGCGCCTGCCCACTTTCCAGCTGTTCATACTCTGCTTCTTCTAGCTCAGCCTCAGATTCCCCGTCCCCCAGCCTCTCCCCTTAGCCCACTATTTCAGGTAAGTTCATATACTGTATGGACTACACACTAGCTCTCAAACTGAGCAGGCTTAGGTTCATTGCAGTGCCCCTCGGACTGCTGGCTTCTGAAGCCCTATTCTTGTCATTTCAGATTTAGGAGGCTTTGAGGGAAGCCTAAGAATGTGGGTTTCCAGAAGGTTCCAAGGTAACGTTGATGCCAGTGGCTAGAAACCACACATTGAAGACTGTTGGCTGGCTATGATTCCAGTCAGCCTCTCATACTCCCTGTGAATGATACCCTAGGCCACTACCAGAGTGGCAAAATGAACCCTGGTCCTAAAACCCCAGCTACAGCGACTCCTATTGGTTGATAAGCAGACTCTGCATGCCCATGAGTTACTTAGTCCGACTCTACACAACACTTGATGTTGTCCTGCTAAGTACGGGTTAAGGTCAAACTCTACCATCGTCCAGATAGCCTTCTGGGCTGGGTACAAAATGAAGGACTCCCTTTACTGTAAGGGATTCCCCTTCTCTGACCTTAACCCAACATGGCTCTACCTGCAGAACATCACATAGCCTTAGTTAGATTATATGTTCAACTTCCTTTCTCCTGACAAGAACCTGTTCAGCTAGCACCTGAGATTCCTACAATGCCTCCCCATGCTAATGAAGACATAAGCTTTCAGCCAATGATCTTTGCCCATCCTGGATATTCTAATCCTTATACCCCAAACTATATAATCCTTGAATCACCCCAAGTAAAGTTGATCTGCCTCCCTGCAGCTGGTCCTGGTGTAGTCATTACTGTACTCACAAGACTTCCAAACTCCCTGTTTGTGGTCTCTGCTCCATTTGCTGATGCTCTCCGACCCCTGGGGGAGCAGGGATGGTCACACTTGCTGCTGAGACCCTCTATACACACTCCCTAATCTGCTCGGTGCTCAACACTGAACATCAAGAATCAGCACAAGGCAGCAGACCGATGACTCGGCGGTTAAGAATGCTCCCTGCTCTTGCAGAGGACCTGACTCCGACCTCCACAGCATCTGTGTGTACACGGTGCACATAAACTCATCTGGGTGCATGCACATACACATGGATTTTCCTTGTTTTCCTTGGCACCAGCTGCTGTTTAGGCCCCTGTTTGAGCCATGAATCTACTCTCGTCTGGACTTCAGGAAGTCTCTCTGGTAACTGGCAGCCTCTCCATCCTGCCTTACATTAGACTTAGAGGTTAGAACTGTGGACATCAAGTGCTCATTTGCATAAATATGACAGATGGGTCAGATAGATGTAACTTTCAGCTTTGTCACTTGGCCCCTTCTTGATGAGGGTTCTCCACCTCCCATTGTCATTCAGGTGTCACCTTGACACAGTCCAGAGTTATGTGAGGAAGTCTTACTTGGGGGAACCACCTAGATCAGGTTGTCTGAGACATTTTCTTAAGCTAATTGACATAGGAGGACCAAGTCCACCGTGGGTAGTGCTATCCCTAGGCAGCTGAGCCTGAGCAGCATAAGAGATCGTACTGAGCAAGCCGGGAGGAGCGAGCCAGTAGGGTTTTCCCATTGGTTTCTTTCAAGCTTCTGCCTTGGCTTTCCTTGATGACAGACTAAATCCTGTAGGCAAATAGACCCTTTCCACCCCAAGTGGCTTTTGGTCAATGTTTTATCGTAACAATGGAGATACAAACTAGAATACCTGTGTTTTATTTCCTTGTTTCAGCAACAAGCTAAGTCTATGTGGTCCAGTCATACTGCACTCAAGGCCTCGGTTAACTGATTTCCTGTGTCACAAATTATCGCCAAAACAATCTGACTGAAAAATCCTGTATTTCTCAGTATTCTTGATCTGAAAGCACTTAGAAACAACAACAGGGCTTATGAGATGCCTCAGCAGTAAGCCAAACAACATCAGTCAGATCCCTGCAACCCACAAGTTGTCCTCTGACCTCTGTGCATGTGACCCTTCCCCCTATAGATATGTTTTTTTAATGAGTATATATACACAGGACACTGGAGGTTCATACTCCTCACTAGAAACAGGTTAGACAGTTCCATACCCTGCACTCTGCCGATGACCTTCACCATGGCATTATCATTCATTCATTCATTCATTCATTCATTACACTTGAAGTATTCATTGATCTAACCTCAGCCATGAGCCCTATTAGGGCTGCAAAGAGGCATCAAGAAAGGGTGTGGTCCTGTGGGCTTTTGAATATTAAATAGGGGTCTCACAACTTGCAAGATGGGAGGTGAGGTGGTCAAAGGCTGGACAGAGGCACCGTGGTCCACTACAGCGCCTTCTTGCCCTTCATTCTACGTGGACTGCTTTTTCTGTGGGCACTGTCTCATCCCAGGTGGATCTCAACTCCCTCTTGCTTCACTGTCATGGGTTTCCTGGGCGTGTCCCGCCCTTCGCTTCGCTTCCCTTCCCTTCCCACTTTATTATTAGAAATCATTGTTATCAATGTTTCCTCTCACTCTGGGTTACTCTCTCCCCTTCTAGATTAATCAGGCTCGTGGCTTATCTCCCCAGTGCACCCTGCCCTCCCATGATTCCCTGGAGTCCAGCGGAATCATGTCTCATCTACACCTAGAGCAGAGGCTGGCCAATCAGATGCCTTAGTGAAGCCCGGGCCCTTTACATGATCTGAGCGCTGGATGTTCTACACACCTGTTAGGGAGACGACCTCTGTGGTTGTTTCTCTGTGCACTCTGAGAGGAGCCATCTGTAATCTGTGTGTGTGTCTTCTCTACATCCTATGTTAGTGACTTAAAAAAAATAAGACTGAGATGAAATTTTATCAAAAGCATTTTGAAAATTTAACTCAGGGACTCTCTTCTCGGCCTTAAGAATCACCCCAGGAGCCGGGTGGTGGTGGCACACGCCTGTAATCCCAGCACTCTGGGAGGCAGAGGCAGGTAGATTTCTGAGTTTGAGGCCAGCCTGGTCTACAGAGTGAGTCTCAGGACAGCCAAGGCTATACAGAGAAACCCTGTCTTGAAAAACCAAAATCCAAAAAACAAAACAAAAACAAACAAACAAAAAAGATTCACCCCAGGATCCTGGCTCAATTAGCGCTCAGTGGAACACAGGCTCTGATCTGAAAACGTCTTCCAGATGATAAAAAATGGGCAGTCAGTGTGAAACCCAGGAGGCTAGGAAAGCATCCCTTAGTGTCTGCAGAGGACGGGCCCTGGATCACCACGGGTATGTGAATCTGGATGCTCAGGTGCCTGGTGTAAAATGGCCTACTATCTATCTAAGACTGACCTATACCTCGCACCACTAGATTACCACACATGCTGTCTAATGCAAGTGGTTGGATTTGTTGGGGATTAATAAAGAGAAAAGCTAGGTTTAGAAAAATGCAGTTTAGGGTGAAGCATTGAGACAGCATCTTACTATTGTAGCTCTGGCTATCCTGGGTCCACTATGCAGACCAGGCTAGTCTCAAACTCAAAAGAGATCAGCCTGCCTCTGCCTCCTTAGTGCTGAGATGAAGGCGTGGGCCACCACACCCAGCTACAGAGTGCAAATTTTTTCTGATCTTTTTTTTTTAACCTAGGGGTTGAATGTATAGAATTATGCATGCAGGCGTCTCTCTCTCTCTCTCTCTCTCTCTCTCTCTCTCTCTCTCTCTCTCTGTGTGTGTGTGTGTGTGTCTGCCTTCCTCTCTGTCTCTCTATCTCTCTGTCTCCCCGCCCCCTCTCTCTGTGCAACTTTTTCTTTTCACATGAAGCATGACCACTCATGGGAACGAGACACTCTAGTCTACATCCCCCCAGTGCTGGCTGAACCCCAAGAACTTGATCAGTGTCTGGCTCCGTGGTCTCCACGACACCGGTGACTTCATCTTGGGCTTCCTTCCACAGATACACCCTGGGATTCCTCCAGAACCCGTGGGCTGGGGTCAGAGCCAGGACTGCCCAAGCATAATAGCTAGTTTACGTTTGGTGGAGGAGCTATGTTTCTGCTCGCCTAGTACTCTCCATGTAAAACTATTATTCAGTCTGTTTTCATTAATTTGCTGACACGTTGGCCTTTCCTCTTTCCCAGCTGAGTCCTAGCTCTCCCTTTACAGTGGGCATCCACTATGCACTTAGGCAGCATTTCCTAAGGCTACCGTCCGTCCTGGAGTGGTACAGGCTTGGCAGGCAACCTGAACAAGATGCAGGAGTAGACCGTGTACCTTCGTTCTCAGCTCCCACAGACTCAGGCCATTTTCACATTAATGTTTTAATGAAAGCTTAAACATATCGGTAGACAAGGAAATGAGAATTTATTTTGCACAAAATGTGTGTCAATGATTCTTTAAAAGATTAAAGACAACATCTACACCATCACAAAAAGCTATCTTTCTAAAATCTTATATGGATGTAACTAACCCTCCCTATTTTTCCAGTAACTACTCATGGAAGTAATTAATAACACATATTATACATGGCTCCTGCTCTTGGTCCTGCACAGGCCGTGTGCTGTGTTAGGCCACAGAGGGACGCCCCTACCTCAGTAGATGTTCCCTTCTCTTGGAAGACTGTCTCTGGCATCATTTAGAAGGGACTCATTTGACATCATCTAATTCCTGTGTCCCTGGATGTTACTAATGTGGGGAACATCCTGATGCCCCCCCACAAGTTCAAATAACTAAGAAGGCAGTGCCTGCCCATCCCCAGCTTCCCCCACCTCACATTTCCAGAAGTGTGTTTTCAAATATTCCCATTACTCTACAGATTGACCTCTGCCCCCAGCCAAATTCTACCTTCACTTGGCAGCCGGTGCCCACAAAGGAGCAAAGTGTGCTGTGTCTCTGAGAAGCAACACTACCTATGACCAGAGCAGAGGATGGCTCAGGCGGTGGCAGGTGCTGTGGTGGGCACTGAGCAGATGCCCACAGCCACTCACCAGCCATAAGCTCTGCCCATCCCAGGGATGGCACGCAATGGAAAGCAACCGTGTCCTGGGCTTTCACAGTCCCCTGGGGATACTTGGGGCGTGTCCCTGGATACACCAGCAGCCTGGGGGATTAGGGCAGACTCTGGTTGGATTTCTACCTGTAACAGAGACTCCTTGTGGTCTTCTTGCTGCCTTATTTGCTCTTCTCCTGTGAACTGGCATTTCTTGGAATTCTCGGTGCTCTTGACCTGTTATAAACACCCACTTCCTGGAGTGTGCTGTTTACTTTGGGACATTTTTTTTTCCTGCTGATACTATTCTTTAGCATTCTCTATCACAGAGAATAGTGGGATTGACAGCTTTCTTACTGAATTAAACATGGAGGATGCAAGGTGGGTCAAGGTGTCTCTAAAATAAATGTCTCTTCCTATAAGGATGTCCCCATGACAAGTGTGAAAGGGGTAAATTTTAATAACCACCTACTGTGGGTCTCTGTGATTTTACAACCACCACATGGAGTAATACATTTGAAGGAAGAGTGAGGGAAAAGTTCTTCCATTGTAGGAAAAGCAGGTTGGAAAGACAAAGAGTTAGAAATAGATCAGAGAAGCTGCAGGGAATCCAGACAGAAGCAGATCAGCTGCCTGGGCACACATGGTAAAGGACTGAGGAAACGGGAAGCCATCCAAGAGAACCGTTCACCGGAGGAACTGGCAGGGCCATGTGAAGGAGCTGCAGAGAGAGCGTGTTCAAAGCCGGCTGCTCGCTGTGTCTGACGGTGATGGTGGGGAACACGGACAGATGCGGCCCAACCTGAGCCGCATGGCTTAACAGAACTACAGGAGAGTGACAGCTGACATCTCTGGGTTCTGGCGGCAAGGTCACACGGCCCAACTGTCTGAATATAGTGCCTACCACTGCAGCCACTTCAGACCCAGAGGGAGACACTGGGAGAGGCGTCTAGGAAAGGATCTTGGGCAATCCTTTGGGGGAAGAGGGTGGCAGAGCGCTCTGCTTCTCGAGTTTTCCTCACTGGTCCATCCCTGTGCACCCTGCATCTGCTGAGAACCAAGAACAGTCTTCTTGTTTTTCTCTGTGGGCCTTCATTGCCTGTTCCGGGAAAAGACCTCTGTGTACCCTCAGTTTCACTTCTCACCCTAGCGTGTGTATGTATGTACACCCGTGTGTGTGTGTGTGTGTGTGTGTGTGTGTGTGTGTGTGTGTGTACAGAGCTACAGAGCCAGCCTGGCTTCATGGGTGCTGCCATTTGGCCTTCCTACCTGTCTCACTGTTCTGGACCAGCGGTACTCCCAAGCAGGTCCTCCCTGTCAGCAGGTCCTCCCTGTCAGCAGGTCCTCCCTGTCAGCAGGGTCATTGCCGACTGAGGACCTTCCACCCATAGAGGCTATGGAGACTGCAGCAGGCTCCTCTGGAGATGGTTTTGACTTATGCCGGGGTCAGCTTCCTTGGTGACAAGGACTCCCCTGTGTGCATGCTGAGCTTTCCCACCGAAGCGGAGGAGAGGAAGATGGCCACACCTAGTGGGTAATCTGCCTCCCTCTGTCCCAACCAGAGTCTAATGAAGAGAATGGCTGGGGACAGAGCTGCAAGAGAAGAAGCAGTCTCAGAGGCAGGCAGACACACACACACACACACACACCTCAGCTGGTCCCTGGTGAAGCACTCCTTCTAGATTCAGTAGTTTCCTGAGGTTTTCCATTTCTCATGTGCAGCCACAATTACCACTCCACTGAGAAGGGGTCCATGGAGGTCAAATTTCAGATGGAACTGTGTGTGTGCTCATGGTCATGCATGTATGTATATGTATGAATGAGTGTGGATGTGTCTGTGCATGTGTATGTGTGAAAGTGGGTGTGAGAATGTGTGTGACTGTGTGTGTGTGTGTGTGTGTGTGTGTACGCGCGCGCGCATGTGTCGGGGGAGCAGGAAGAGGGAGAAGGAAAAGGAGAGAAAAGAGAAGAGAACAGAAACTTTCCCTGGGAGCAAACCTTGCAACCTGGCATCTGAGATTTGGAGCATTAGGCCAGCTCTCTCATGACCTGACCTTTTCTCCCTTCCCATCCTGCCTTTGTTCTAAGGTCATGACCTCTGGAAACAAGGATCACCTATATTGGAGTCTACTCACTATACTGAGACCTGAGTGGATGTGGAGCTCAGACTCAAGCGCACCTTTAAGAAGTAGTTCCTTCTGCGCTGCCAGGATCTCCCATCACTGGCCTCCACATGGTCCAGCTCCACCCCAGAGAACAGAGCAGGAATTCACAAGAGACTCTCCCTCACTGGCCACCATTCTCGGGAAATAATGGGGATTTCAGAGTCTACTTTTCCTCTGGGAACTTGGGGCACCATAGGAGTTTTAGGGGATTTTTTTTTCCAGAAAATCTAATTCTTGTGAGATCAAGTGACAAGTGCCAAATAAGTGTCCTTGGTGCCTCGTGACCTCCGGTCTGTAAAGAAGCAATGGAACTCAAGGAATTCATTAATCTCACCTGGTTTGTCCTCCAGAAACAAAGATGTTGTAACTAAACCAACAGAGGGTTGCTGAGATTCTCCTGTCTTTCTCTGTGCCAGCCATGCCAGCTGGAGCATGTGTGCCAAGAGAACATTGCCACTTTCTCCTTCCATCTCGTGGGTTGGGAGATATGACTTAGGTCCTCAGGCTTGGCAGAAAGCACCTTAGCCTGCTGAGCCATCTTGCTGGCCTTCCTCCTTGTTTTTTGAGACAGTGTCTCTCGCTGAGACCTGGGCTCACTAAACAGGCTGGTTGACCAGAAAGCCCTAGAGATCCACTCCCCACGTCTTACATGGATCTTGTGGGGGTCCTTTGGGGGCCTCGTGCTTACACAGCAAGCATTTTTAACATCTGACTGTCTATGCCACCATTTGTCTTGATTTTTGACATGGAAAGATGACCCTGTTATCTAGTCTCCTGCATTTGTGCCCCTCTTTGGATGCTGGAATCCGAATGCCATTGTAAGGATCAGAAATGCTGCATGTTCTCCACCCACCTGTACCCAAAAGCCCCGATTCGGTCCTGGGCTGAAGGCAATATGGATTCCCAGACAGAGCTACAAGAGGAGGCCGTAGGGTGTTGGGTCTTCATGGAGCAAGTAAGCCCTTTGGGCAGCACAGACTGCACCCACCTTTTCAGCTATCAGGAAGTCAGAGTGGAGAGCCTCTCGGGTACAGATGGCACCAAGCAGGAAGGCGAAGATGATGTAGAGAAACCACCTGCAAAACCAAGAGAGAGCGCCACCTGCAGCCCAGTCCTGATCCCACCGAGTCTCCGGTTTCTATGGGAACCTGAGTCCTGAAAGAAGGCTGGCCCTGGAGCCATGGAAGCAGCCCGGGAAGCTGCACTCTGTACTCTGTCTCCGCTAGTGTATTTCTTAGCCAAAAGAAACCAAGGTGGCAGTGGCTTTAATCTTATATTAAAGAAGGGTATTGAAGTGGGGACATGGGAAGCCCAGCTTCCAGGACTTGGCCAGGGGTGACCTGCTGTCCTGCAGTCCATCCATCTTCCTCCAGTGGAAGAACTACCCAGCATGCCTTGGACCTCTCCAGTCTCCAGACCACAGGTAACAGTGTACGTAAGTGTTTTTGTTAACCTGGTACAAGCTAGTGTCACCTGAGAAGAAGGAACCTCAACTGAGAGAATGGCCCTGTAAGATTGGCCTAGGACCTGTAGGTGAGTGTGGGCGGCATTTTATCGATTAAGGATTGATGGGGGAGGGTCCAGCCCACTGTGGGTGGTGCTATCCTTAAGGATGGTCCTGAGTTCTGTAAGGAAGCAAGCTGAGCCAGCCAGTGAGCAGCATCCCTTCATCCTGCCTCCAGTCTGACTTTCCGCTATGATAAATCATACACTGAGATAAACTGTTCCTCCCTCTCCTCCCCCCCGCCCCCACCCCACCCCAACCCCAGCAACAGAAAGCAAACTAAGACACAGGGGGGGGGGGGAATTAAAAGGTAGAGCAGTAGCTTGGCTCTGCCATCAAGCTGTCCTGTGTGGGTGGATAAGTCACATGATCCTGAGGTCTGCCCATTCCCGCCTGTGCAGTGACAGCGCCCAGCAAGGCTCCTCTGACTTCCGGCTCTGTCTAACGCAGGACGGGGAGCTCATGTGGAACCCCCTCTGTCCTCCTCCCTCACACTCGACTCTTCCTGTTCTCCTTGTGCTCCTCACAATGCTGTTGCCTCGGTTTATACACATGGCCCGGAGCCCTGGGCCTGGCTGGCAGTCAGCATTCACAGGTAGATATTTTAACATTTTCAAGGACTGTAGTTAAAGCAGCTCAGGCACTGTCAGCTCCTGTCGGGCCATGACCTTACTGCATTTCCACACCTATTCAATGAAGCCAGAGAGGTGCCCTCCTGCCCGCTGTACCAGGGAAATAATGGACGATTCTAGAAGGCAAAAAACAGACTCAAGGCCATGTCAATCAGATGACAGCAGTGTAATGGGAACTAAAACCCCAGAAACCAGCAACCGGGGGAGGGGAGCCTCATCTGTGAGCTTCTGCCACTTGCTTAGCAAGTAACATATCCCATCATCCATGAGGTGCACATATGACAGGCAGGACTCCCACACTCATGCACACACACACTTGTTCTCTCTCTCTCTCTCCCTCTCCCTCTCCCTCTCCCTCTCTCTTTCTCTCTCTCTCTCTCTCTCTCTTCCTCTCCTCCTCCTTCTATAGAAGCTCAGCAGGCTGACAAATGGACTACAGATTCTAGTCTATGATATGATTACAACATGTTTCATCTCCATGTTCCCACCATGACCCTGGGAACTCAGTGGTTAAGATATATATATATATATATATATATATATATATATATATATATATATATATATATATATATATATATATGTATATATATATATATATCCCCAAGTTCAACAGAAGGTGGAGAGGAGGCAGGGTGGCTGGGGGGGTGGGGTAAGGAAGGATTATTTTGCATTCATGGCCCCCCTCCTCCCTCAGCATTCTCAGGCAGGACTGTGAAAGGGCAGCGTCTGAACCCACCAGACGTGAATTTTCCAGCCCACCGAGTGTAAAAAGAAGGACTGGAATACAAAATAGGTTGGTCACAGCCAGGGCGCTCGCAGAACAAAAGGGGCAGTCCCCTCTTCTGCCTGGGTTTTCTCTCCCATTCTCCAGCTCTGACCAATTGCTAAGAGGGGAACTTACGAGATGCCAACAGCTGCTAGGGTGCCCAAGGGAATGCTGTCAGCAGGCTCCCGCAGGTCTCCTCCCATGTTAAAGCCAGCCATGACTCCTGAAAGACACCCAGATGAGAGGTGAAGAGAGGCAGGGCACTCCTGACTCAAACAGTGGCCCTTCCTCTCCTCCAGACCCTTTCCTAGAAGCTGCCGTTTGCGGCTGGCCTTGCAAGCTGGCCGCCTCTCCATCTCCCTAGGCAACTAGGGAGGCATCTACAGGGTAGTCAAAAGGACCTTTGTGGATTGTGCGCTGAGGAGGAACTCCCTCCCAGCTACAAAAGCATCTTATCACTCCGATGAAAGTATTAAGGATGAGGGAGGTGTGCTCAAAGCCACACAAAGGTCCTGGTGCCCCGTGCTGAGCTCCGCCTGCCTGCTTAGCTGCGACTGTGCCTGAGTGGCTCAGCAGGAGTCAAACGGCCTGCAGCATCTGCTGCTGCCAACTATGTCACCGAGGGCTCAAGTGCATCTGGGGTTAGGTGGCATCCAGCGGCCAGGACCAGGTGCCATGCTCAGAGCACCACATGACAAGAATCTGAACGCTCTGCCAGATCTTCTTTACCCTGTTACCTCAAGTCCCAAGGACACCAGTGGAAGCACTTGATAGGGAAAGGCAGGCGGAGTTCTGTGAGCCTGAGGCCAGCCTAGGCTGCATGACAAGTTCCAGGATCGCCAGAGAGGCGCAGGGAGAGAAAGCCTGTCTCACGAAACTACCCATCCCCCACCCCCAAAAAAGATAATAAAAATCAATTCATCCATGTTGGTGAGGGACCAATGGCAGAGCTGGGAGGAGGGAGATGTTTTCTCTCTAGACACACTCAACAGAACAGAGTGTTCTGAAGTAAGGCCCAGCCCATGAGTGTGCTCAATCAACTCGGTGTGGAGAGCTCTGTGAAACTCCATGAAACTCCAATACAGCAGGGGGACATAGTCTCATGTGGGGCATCACAGTGGTTTGAATAAAAATGGCCCCCATAGGCTCCCATAGGCCCCCATAGGCCCGTAGGGAGGGGCACTATAAGAGGGTGTGGCCTTGTTGAAAGAATAGTGTCACTGTGGGGATTGGCTTTGAGCTCAGAAGCTCCTCGGCTCACAGTTCTCTTCCCGCTGCCCGCAGAGCAAGGGTAGAACTCTCACCTCCTCCAGTACCGTGCCCGCCTGCCCGCCTGCCTGCCTGCCTGCCTGCCTGCCTGCGCCTGCCTGTGTGCACGCTGCCATGCTTCCCGCCATGATGATAAAGAACCTCGGAACTGTAAGGCAGCCCCAATTAAATGTTGTCCTTTATATGAGTTGCCTTGGTCATGCTGTCTGCTCACAGCAGTAACTAAGACAGAAGAGTCCCTGAAGGAGATTTTAGTGGACTCAGAGATGACCTGGGTCTGATACCACCATTGCGGACTTACATTCAGCCTACAGGGCTGGATAAGAGCTTCATGCGAATTTCATTTTTGTTTAACCCACACAACAACCATATCAGAATAGTGGAATGACTTTCTCATTTTATAGAAAAGTTCTTTAAAAAGTTGATTGAAACAGCCTAAAGTCTCACATTTAATAAACTGCAAAGGCAGGCTTTACCCAGAGTCAAGGGGAAGTTTGGGGCCAGAAAGTTACAGGGTTCCATTTCAAAAGAACCCTGAATGTCCAGCCAAGACTTGGGTACATGGACTGCATACAGTTTTGTCCCAGTGATTCTGCCAAGGGTACCATGCTGCGCAGTCTAAACAGCCAACTTGGCACAACCTAACATCACCTGGGAAGAGAGAGCCTCAACTGAATCAATCAAATTGGCCTGTGGACACGTCTGTGAGGAATTATCTTGATTGACAACTGATGTGGGAGGGCCCAGCCCACTGTGGGGGGCACGGTCCCTATATCAGCAGGTCTGGCTTATGATACAAAGCTAACAAGATAGCAGATAAGCAGCGTTCCTCCATGGTCTCTGACTTAGTTTCTCCCTCCAGGTTCCTGCCTTGAGTTACTAGGAAGTATGAGTCAAATGTACTGGATAGTTTCATGTCAAGTAAGAAAATGCCTCCATAAGTTCAAGTTGTAGGCAAACTCCCAGGGCATTTTCCTGATTAGTGATTGATGGGGGCGGGGCGGGCCCAGCCCTCTGTGGGTGGCGACACCCCTGGGCTGATAGTCCTGGGTTCTATAAGAAAGCAGGCTGAGCAAGCTGTGGGGAGCAAAGCCAGGAAGCAGTGCTCCTTCATGACCTCTGCATCAGCTCCTGCCTCAGGTTCCTGCCCTGTGTGAGTTCCTGTCCTGACTTCCTGTGATGATGAACAGTGCTGTGGAAGTGTGAGCTGAATGAACCCTTCCCTCCTCAGCTTGCCGTTTGGTCATGGTGTTTCATCACAACAATGGAAACCCTGACTAAGACATCAAGTGGACCTTTTTCTACTCTTATTTTTCTTTTGGTCAGAATGTTTTACCACAGCCACAGAAAAGCAATCTGGAACAGATATGAATGAAGATGTAACCAATGTTTATAAGGACTTGTTTGGAGCAGTGAAAATTACAAACTATCTCATGTCTGAAACTAGTGGATGGTGGTGTATGTCAGTAAGAGGATGGTGGTGTATGTCAGTAAGAGGATGGTGGTGTATGTCAGTAAGAGGATGTCAGTGTATGTCAGTAAGAGGATGGTGGTGTATGTCAGTAAGAGGATGGCAGTGTATGTCAGTAAGAGGATGGCGGTGTATGTCAGTAAGAGGATGGCAGTGTATGTCAGTAAGAGGATGGTGGTATATGTCAGTAAGAGGATGGCAGTGTATGTCAGTAAGAGGATGGTGGTATATGTCAGTAAGAGGATGGTGGGTATGTCAGTAAGAGGATGGTGGTGTATGTCAGTAAGAGGATGGTGGTGTATGTCAGTAAGAGGATGGTGGGTATGTCAGTAAGAGGATGGTGGTATATGTCAGTAAGAGGATGGCGATATATGTCAGTAAGAGGATGGTGGTGTATGTCAGTAAGAGGATGGCGGTGTATGTCAGTAAGAGGATGGTGGTGTGCCTGTCAGCACCAGGCCTCAAGGCAGTGTGGGATGTGCCATGACACAGAAAGATAGCTGAAGCTGCTGTTTAAAGAGGCTTAGTAGAAGCAGAACATATGGCACAATCCCACTGTTAGCTGAGGGGGAGGGGAGAAGGACGGGAGGGAGAGGGACATGGAAAGAGGGTGGGGCAGTGCCTCAGTCCTTGAAGTACCTGCCATACATTCAAAGATCAGGGCCTGAGTTTGAGCACACACACACACACACACACACACACACCATGCCTATACAAACAGGGTACTCTCAGCCCTGGGGAGGTCAAGGCAGGCCGAGCCCTGGGGCTTGCGGTCAGCTCGTTTAGCTGAATTGGCAAGCTTCAGGTTCAATGAAACCCTTCGTCAGAAAACAGGATGGAGAACGACAGGAAGACACACAACGCTGACCTCTAGCCTTCACCCCTTCACATACATGACCCTACACACACACTAACACGTGTGACTACATGCTCAAGAGGAGCTAGGGATGGTGACGAATGTTCTATTATTTCTGCAGGAGGGAAGAACAAATTTTGTCTCTTCTGCTTGTTGATGCCGTTGTTCATATTTCCCCAGCATTTCACAGTGACCGCTTTTTTATCTTTTATTTGCTTGTTTCAGACAGAGCTGGCCTTGAACTCCTTGCAGCAAAGGATGCCCTCCAACTACTGATCTCCTGAATGTACCCTCCAAGTGGGGTGATTACAGGCTTGTACCATTGCACCCGCTGTATGCTGAACTGATGTTCCAACCCAGGCCCATGATACAAGGACAATGTATCAAATGAGCTATATCTAAATTCAAACCACTTTCCCAACATGAGGGAAATAAGATTCAAAAATGGCCTGGCAGGCATGTTTTCTTTCTGTTCCTTCCTTCTTTTCTTAAAGGAACGATTAAAAGGGTGGTGGCGGAGTTAATACACACGCCTATATGCAGAGAAACTGCATCTACTCCAAGACCAAAACGTCTCCTACTCAGGACACGGAGATTATGGCAAACAACAGGAATGGAAAGGGTGGCTTTGGGAGGCTCCTGCAGAGGCTCCTAGGTGCACGGCCTGGGGCAGCCAGGTCGCCGGGATGGATGGCACACCCCAGAGGAAGCCCTGTCCAGGAATCAAGTGGGCACACAAATGTGTCCACTTGCCCTCTCGTCCAGCAGGAAAACAGCACTGGGGACCTAGGGCACAAGAACCCACACAGCGACCAAAACTCACCAGATGGGTGTCGAGAACCACAACCAATAAAGAACAACAACAACAACAACTCCACAAATAAGTGTGGAACAACCCTGATGGAAGAAACAAACATAGATCACGGCTGAGAGAATTTTGGGGGGAAAAGAATCACTAAATTGTAGCTCCTGATACATCCAAGAGGAATGAATATTCTTCCAGCAGAATAAAATGCTGAGAAAAATAATTCCAACAAGAAAGAATAATTGGAATAAAAATGTGACCATTAAAGTCAAAAATGCCATGGAACTGGGCTGGCGAGATGGTGCTGTGGGTAAAGGGGCTTGCCACTAAGTGTGACTCCCGAGACCCACGCAGCAGAACACACAACAAACAGGCAGACACACAGATAAATGGAATGATAAGTTTAAATGCTATAGATCTGAAAAGTAAAATTGTGTTCCTAATCACATAAGATAAAAGTATAAAAGGGTAAGAACGTGTGGGAAATCAGAGAGAAAACATGAAATTATAGTAGCCAGAGAACAGAGAGATAACAGAAACAGAAAATAGAAGATAAAAGAAAGTTCCAGAGAACAGACATTTCCTCAAACTGAGGAAGACAGTTGTCTTTGTTCCCATTATGTTCGTCACAAAGAATGGGGGCGGGGGACCCACACCTAAATACGTTGCTGTGCTATTTCAGGAGAAACCCAAGGGCTGCCAAGGATTAAACACTGGACACTAACCGCAGAGCACCGTCAGGTCTCCTCAGCCACACCGAATGCTAAAGACACTAATTTTGAGATCTGTAGGGATGATTGTTTTTAAACAAGAATTTCATCCGGATTATCAGCTGAATGAACGGAAAGTCAGGCTGACAAGAGCTCGGAGACTTCAACGTCCCATATCGTTTCAGAGAAAGCCTTTAAAGTATGCACTGCCACAAAACGAAGACCATGTCGGCCGCAAAGGAAAAGGGCAGTGGCGGTAAGGCAGGCTTGAAAGGAAGGCAGGCGTGGCAAGTCGATAACAGAGAGGGGAGCAGAGACGGAGGCGGAAGGTCAGAGGAACACACGAAGCAATATGGACGATGATGGACACACAGTGACGTTAAAGAATGTGAAGGCTGCTTGGCCAGCCGCAGGACAGAGAAAAGCTACTGGAAATGCAGGGGGAAGTGAATAAAAGAGCTAAGAGGGGACATGAGCTTAACCAATGGGAGTTGAGAAGGACCGTGTTCGAAGCACAGGCGGTGCAGAATTCCAGCCAGTAACTCATTCTTCAGCAAGCAACCCATGTAGATCGCAGGCAGCTACCTGTTCCTTGGTTTGTTTGTTTGTTTTTTTAACTTTTGAAACTGAAGACAGAGAGAACACTAGAACTGCAGAGCAGAACGTGAGTATTCTATACTTTGGTGACACAAAATTCAGGCTACAGCTACATGACATTAAAGAGGGAGGCAGGATGGCCCAGTGGGTAAGAACCAGTCGTTTATATACATACACATGGGCATATACATGTGTGTGTGTGTGTGTGTGTGTGTGTGTGTGTGTGTGTGTATGCATGCACACATTGACAGTTTATTATTGCCTCCTGTCCCTGAGGCTGAGGTAGAGAGCTGAAGCCCTACTGCTTGCTGCCAGAACAATCTCATGTCAAGGGCTGTGTTTCCCAAACTCCAGCTCCATCCCTAACGCCTCCCCTTTCATGGTCCTCCTGAATCCAGACCCTCCAGCAAGGTCCTCAGCCATCACCAGGTTGACTGTTGGCTGTGCCTCACCGACTACCATGTTCCTTCCTTCCTCTGCAGGGACTCCTCTCTGCCCCCCACGGCTGGCGGAAGCGCACACCTGAAATCCCACGAGAATCCCAACGGCAGCGACTGATCTATGCTCACTCTCACTTCATTCCAGACAGTAGCAAATAGCAACTGTCCACGGCACTTGGGGGAAGCCCTGGGTTCCTGTTCAATGGGAGAGAAAGGACTGACACTCACCAACCAGACAAGGATGAGATGGATCCAGATGATGATGTCCCAGAAGGGACGGAAGCATGGGTGGTGCTGCTGGGCCCAGGGGAAACGTGCACACACATCACCGAATGACTCTTAGGCTACTGTCCTTTGGCTCCATTGAGCTATAGGTGTCTTGCTCGCTAACTAGATCTAGGGAACTTGTTGTGATTGTGATGGAATGGGGGAAGGGTTGGGCACCCTTGTCAAGCATTTAGTCAAAAGCATTCACGTTGTTTCTGCTTCCAGGACAGTTGAAGACCTTACTGTGAATGCTGGGGCTAGACCAAGGCTGGGTGCACCCATACCCAGAGCATTACAATCCAGGTGTCTTACAAATACCACTGTTTTTCAAAGCTCCAGAGCTAGTACACTCCTGCAATGCCAGCCCTCGGGAGGCTGATGTGGCATGAGTTCAAGGCTATCCTGGGCTATGTAGCAAGACCCTGTGTTAAAAGAGGGAAAACCTTATTTAGTCAAAAACAGGACTGCCAGGTTGACCAGTATCTATAATATGCATATACTGACTCTGAGAAGGGAAATACATACATACTAATTCCTAAAACTTACTTGACATTAAACACATTTTTTAAAAGCACCTTGGTCATTATTAGAGACCATGGAAAACGTTTTAGGGAAAGCTAGGCATTCATTTGTCATTGTCACTGCCTTTAGACTTTTTATGGCAGGTTTCCTAAAAATGTATTAAATGACTCTTTACAATCGAAAATTCTTACAGCTGGAAGGCACCTCAGAGAGCATCTATTCAACTTTTGTTTTCTGAAGAATAAGGAAACTGAGACCCAGGCCGCTGACAAGAGTGACTTGGCTCATGTCTTCCAGCTAACTAGCCCTGATCTTCAAGGACCTAAGAGTTGGGTCTACCCCACATCACACAGCCAACCTCTCTCTAATACTCATGATTTCCTTAGATTGTCCTCTCCAAAACAGAAGGATCACATGATGAAGTTCAGCTCTCCATCCAAGTCCCAATGACCTTCTGGGATATCTTGGTCGACATCGACTTGACTATGACAGACAAGTATGATGGCGCTAGCCACCAGCTTTGCCTATCGAGGCTTAGGCTGTGGCGTTCAGAGCATCTGGACTCAGCTTTACCGCTATCCATTAATCTACAGTAGTGGCACCAGATGAAGAGGGCTGGTCTCACGACAATCACAGATGACCAGGAAAGGAATTCATTCCTTACACATCTCAACAACAATCCCATGTGTAAAATAAAAACAAGTCAGCCACTGGCTGAACCAGACCCAGATTAGCTCCCTTCTCTCCGCACCCTGAGTTCAGCACAGCACGAGCACACCAAAGACGTCATGGCTGCTGCTTAACACAGACTTCCAGCCAAACTCTCTTCCTCTGTTCATTGTTGAAGATCACTGCAGTAGTTGGGGAGCAAGCCTGGACTTTTGCTCTGTGCTTTCCTGGTCCCTGTGCATTCACTAAAGGCGTGTTTATTCACCAAGGAACACCCAGGCCTCCTCCTGGGGACTTCAACTGCACCTTATAGACTCCAACTTTCTGTGTCTTGAGCCACACTGCCAATTTTCTTCCTTTCTCTGGTTTCCTAACATTTAAACGTCTATTAAAAGAAGAACGTATACACCCTAAAGTGCCGAAATCTTACTCAGTTTTCTTGCCCACACATCAAATAGCATCTTATAGGGCCGTGGCAAAGGCAGAGAAAGATTTACAAGGTGCCTAGTGCAGTACTCAGCACCTAGCAGGAGCTACTATACCAACATCCACCCACAAAAATGGACTGAGGCAGGAGGATCAAGAGTCTGAAGCCAGTTCATTCCAGACCAGCTTTGGCTATGTGAAGTTTCCAGAGACTTGGGCTGTCTCTCCCTCTCTTCTTCCTCGTTTCCAAACCATACTCCTGCCGCACACTGGCTTACAGCCTGGTCAGCTAAGTTGCTCTTGTAGAATCTTTATCCCTTTTCTTCTTAGAGACAGAACTCACCAGTCCTCCATCCCCTCACAGCTGTAAGGATGCTTCAGGGAAAGACACCATCAGACAGGGCCTTAGGGGCTTCTGCACAGGGATAGCCCCAGACGCCATGCACCCTCTCCTCCAGAGAAACATAGGGTTCACTGCTTACCATCTGGGTGAACAACAGTAGAACCCAAGTAAAGATTTAGCCTAAACTTTAAAGCAGATGCAGAGATGTACGATTTTTTAATATGAAATGAGAGCAGGGGTCTTAGCAGGAGTCACTGTAATGAGGGACCTTGGAGCCAAGGCCTCATTGAATTCCTCCCAAGATTCGTGTGCTGGAAACTGGAGTGGAAAGTTAGCTGAGCACAGTGGTGACCTGAGCATTGTCATCCCAGCATTTGGAGGACAGAGGAGGGAAGATCAGCTGCATAGCAAGTTCCAGGGGAGGGACTCAGGCCAGCTTAAGCACAGTGACCATGGTGACCATGGTGACCATGTGGCCATGTGACCATGTGACCATGGCTCTGGTAGGCTGTGGCCTTCTCCCCAACTCCCTCTGCCTTGCTAAAAACCTTTAGATTACATTCCTAAAGCTAGTCACCAAGGTCCATTCTCTTATTTGGCCACTTCCTCCTCCACCAAGGTCCAGCTATCAAAGTATTGAAATCCAGCAATCAAAAGCCCCTTTGGCTCACCTAATTAACAAACCCAATTAAAATAAAACATGTCATCTAACATGGTTAAACTGCCACTTGCCTATGAACCATGTCTGTCTCCCCTCTATCCAGAGACAGTCTTGTCTCCACTGGAATAAATACCCCTTCTCCTTCCCCCTCTCCCTTGTCCTCTATCTCCTGTCTCTGTCTCTGTCTCTGTCTCTCTCTCTTGGTTTTTCAAGTCAGGGTTTTTCTATGTAGCCCTGGCTGTCCTGGAACTCACTCTGTAGACCAGGCTGGCCTCGAACTCAGAAATCCCCCTGCCTCTGCCTCCCAAGTGCTAGGATTAAAGGTGTGCACCACCACCACCTGGCTTTGTCTTTGTCTCTTATTCCCTGCCCTCTGTCCCTCTAGGGCAAATACATCCTTTTACTGAGAACTTGGTCTTGGGGTTCCTGAGCTGATACCAAGCTCTTATACCAGGCTAACCTGGGCTATCTGGGAGAGGGAGGTTATGTTAAGGGCATCTGGAGATGGAACTTCTAAGTGGTAATTAGGATAAGATGAAGTCATAAGAATGGGACCACATGGTGACTTTAGTGACTTTATAAGAAAAGAGGGCTAGGTGTGTGTGGCCCAGTGGTAGAGTAAGGCTTACCTAACGTGACAGAAGCCTGGGCTACACTCATCTGTATCATAAAACAACAGCAACTAGAGCAAAGCCAACTGCCCAGACCAGGGGTCTGTGCCTGTGATTCCAACACCCGGAAGGAGAGGAAGGACTATAGCAAGAAGGGAGGGGTGGAGAAAACTTGAGCTAGCATGGCTTGCTATGTTTCACCATGTGACGCCCTCTGGCCTGTTCTAACACGTCACAAAGCCTTTACCAGATGCTGAGCAGATGTTGGACCCTGTGTCCTTGAACTTTCCAGTCTCCAGGATCCAGAGTCAAACTCCTACTCATTCTCCAGCATTTTGTGATAGAGATAGAAAACAGACTAAGCTAACAGACCTGTTTCTCATAGAACCAGGGAGGGTTTAAATGAGAGGTCTAATCAAGAGCTCGGCGCGGTGTGTCACATGATAGGCTAGGGCAATAACAGAATAGTTTTGATAAAATTACAAATTCTATAACATCTTTAACCAAGTGTGTAGAATCCCAGAGCTTCCTCTCTTCTCCTTTTCTTGCCCATGCGTCTGTCAGAATGAAGAGGGATCTGCGCCATCTTTCCTTAGTCCCCTCTCGGCCAACAGGTGCTCGTTCTCACTCCTGACAGACAAAATGTGAGGGGGACAGGAAAATGGCTTGGGGCTAGATGGTTAGTAGGGTCAGCACTGATAGCTCGTGTCAGGGAGAGGAGTCAGTGAGACACGGGGGACAATCCAGACTTAGGTCCTGCAGACAGACAGCTTTCCAGGATGCATAAGGGTAACAGGAAGTCATGCCCAAGCGTCAAGGGCATCACCATAACAGACCTTGACCAAGAAGATGGCTAGCGTCATTCTGGTAAAAGCTGTTGGTTTCCCACCAAGTTCTTTACACTGGGTGTGGTCAACCACAGCTCTGAGCACTGACTGTGGCCAAAGAGCCTCTTGTCCCTTCCAGTAAGAGTTTGGGATTTGAGGACAAGGGTTATGTGACTTCATACAACTGGTATTTTTCTCAGCAAGCTCCTTGAACTGTGGTCCTGGAGGGCTGGCTGCCTCGGTAAGGGTGTGTTTGGGAAAACCCTGGAGGGAGGGATGTTTTGCTGGTATAGCTTTGAGGAGCTAAGCAAATGAAGTCTAGGCCAACCCCTATTCTCACCCCTGCAGCCCCTGCCACAGGGTGTGGTAGAGGCCGGCTTGGTGAGGACCGGAGGCCAGTCTGGGGGGGAGGGGGTGGGGGGGGACACACCTAACCTTCAGCTGCTCCTCAGAAGTCTCCACCCCCCTTAGATAAAGTATCTAGGTAATGTAGGCTCTGGAGGTGGGGTCACAGCAACAATGTTTAGTCTTCGAAGCCTCAAAGGAGGAGGATGGTGCAGGAGGGAGCCCTAGCCATGACTCACACACAGTTAATCCCTGGCAAACCTATCTATCACCATGGAAACTGCCAATCACGCATGCTTTTCATGACTTAACCGAACATCTGCCAGGGGGAAACACGCGGTTTGAATCATTTACCCGGATGCCGTGTTTACCTACTCCATGTTTACTTTGGAGTAAACAGAGCCCGGGGAGGAGCCACTCCAGAGCAGTGGGAGGGGCCTGCTCTGCCTCCTAATTGTCTGTGTGGTGTCCATCAGGTCCTTCCCAACCTTTTCTGTGCCCCTCTTTCCCAAGTTGGGGGAAAACAAAACAAAACAAAAAACAAAACCCCCAAGACCCAAACAAACAGACAAACAAAAACCCTCACATCAAAGGGTCTCAAGCTGCTGTGAGGAGCAGGAGGCTTTCCTGGCCTCTAAGATGGAGGAAACCGATGTAGCTGACACTGTTATCAGTATTGTAATCTTAACAAATGGACTGTCTCAAAATGGCACTTTCACGAGGCACAAAAATTAAATCTGTGTGATTGTGTGAGCATATGTCCTGTGTGGGGGTGTGGGCAAGTGTGTACCATGGCACACAGTGGGAGGGCAGAGGACAGCCTTGGAATGTTGGTCCTCACCTTTCTGCCTGGTTTGAGACAAGGTCTCTGCATAAAACAGGCTAGCTGGCTTAACTTTCAGGAGATCCTTCGGTCTCCACTCCCATCTCCTCGTGGGCTCGCTGGGACTGCAGATGCTCACACTCCTGTGTCTGGCTTTTATGTGCGTTTCAGTGAACAGAACCTAAGAAGTCAAGCGTGCTTGACGAGCACTCTCGGCAAAATAAGCACTCTCCGCAGTGAGCCATCTTCTCAGCCACAGAAAAATACATCTCAACCAATATTCTTTAGGTAGCTGTCTCAAGAGAAATGCAGAGACCTCCCTGGAGCAGAATATGTGGCATGGTTATCAAGAAGGAAGAGTGGAAAAGACTAAGTCAGAGGGACTGGTGGTGTAGCTCAGTGGTAGAGTACTTGTCTAGCATGTAGCAGGCCACGGGTTCCAGTCCTACCAACCGCACACATGCATGCACACACACAAAGAACAGAACAAGGGGGGGAAAGGGAGGGGAGAAGGGGGAGAAGGGAGGGGAGAAGGGGGGAAAAGGGAGGGGAGGGGAGAAGGGAGGGGAGAAGGGAGGAGAGGGAAGAAGGGAGGGAAGAAGGGAGGGGAGGGAAGAAGGGAGGGGAGAAGGGAGGGCAGAAGAGAGGGGAGAAGGGAGGGAAGAAGGGAGAGGAGGGAACGGGAACGGGAGGGGAGGGGAGGGGAGGGGGGAGGGAAAGGAAGGGAAGTTGAGTGGTTGTCCTGGAGACTGATCTCAGTGCTAACTGAGCTCAGCTCTCTTGTCCTGCCAGGTGGCATTCCCAAGCTGCAGGGGAGAGGGGCTCCCTCCCCACCCACTCAGGCCAGGCCAACCTCCTGCAAGAGCATGAGGCATGCTTTCTGCCCAGGCACAAACTGGCCTCTCTGGTCCCGGGTCTTCACCTGGAGGAAACACCCTGCCAGGCCAGGGAGACTCAGCTGGAGCCGAGTACTGAGACCGTGCACTCACTGGTGCTGGGGAGGGGTGGGGAAGGAGGGGCTGGTAAGCAGGTTCAGATAGTAATCCTTCTTCTTTGCATTTCTCTTCTTTCCTCATTCTTTGAGCTGACTTAGATGGTTCACAGACTTGGAGAAGTAGACAAGATGGGACCAGAATGGGATCTACATAATTTGTTGGGCCCAATCAAATAAAATTACAGGAAAATCCCTTATTCAAAAATTAATGATGAATTTTATCCAAAGCAAAGCGCTGGTCATACCCTAAAGCACATGGGCCTGCGCATCTCCCCATTCCAAAACCAGACAAGACAGTTGTCATCCAGCCTACACACACACACACACACACACACACACACACACACGAGAGAGAGAGAGAGAGAGAGAGAGAGAGAGAGAGAGAGAGAGAGAGAGAGAGAGAGAGAGAGACAGACACGGGGGGGGGGGGGGGGAGGTAGCAGGCAGACTGAGAAGAGAAGCAGGCACGTGGGAGCTGCAGGAGGGAAGGCTCTGGTGCTGGGTGACAGGCAGTCAGAAGGAAGAGGAAGCGGTGGCCGCTGAGAGGTCAAATAAAGCAGGAAGTCAGAACGAACACTCACTGCTTAGTAGTGAGGTCAGTAGGATGTCGCCTGCCAGTGACCTTGGAGTGAGCTGCAGGGCACCCACACAGCCAGCAGCATGATCCAGAATGTGCTGCCCATCTGAAGCGTCCTCCTGTCCCTCAGCAGCCTTTCTCTCAGCCCTTCAGCCCCATCTCCAGGCATCTGCCTGCAAGCTAAAGCATCTTTCTTCCCAAATGTTATATAAATGGAGTTTCTGTGATATTACTTTTTTTTCTGACTTTTTGTATCTTTTATTTGTCTGCCTTGCTCAGCATAATTATTTCGAGGCCCATATACATTTGCTGTATCTATCAATAATGTCTTCCTTTTACGCTGTTCTTTCTGTGTGGATGAACTACAGTTTATCTACTGACCTGATGATACTTGTCAAACTATTTCCATTTGGGCACTATACACATTAAGCGGCTTTAGATGTTTTAAGTATTTGTTTTTATTTTTAATGTGTGTGTGTGTGTGTGTGTGTGCGCGTGTTGTGTTGAGTGTAGTGCCTATGGAGGTCAGAAGAGGGAGTCTGGTCCCCGGGAGCTGGGGTTATAGGCAGTTGTGAGGCATTCTGGGAGCTGGAGCCAGACACCTAACTCTCACCTTCCGCAAGAGCCTTGACCTCAGAGCCATCTCTCCAGCCCAAATGCAGCTGCTTTGAACTTTCACATGTAAGCCTTCATACAAGAACATGCTTCCAGATAAGTAGGGGCGGGATAGCTGGGTATTTGGAATTTTTAAGGAACTGTTCAAAGTTTTCTAAAGTAGTGCGACCATTTCATGTTCCCCTCAGTAGTGCAGGTGCTTTGAATTTCTCCACAGCCCTCCGACACTTGTGTGAAAGTCTCCGGTAGCTTCTCCTTTTCCCACCCTTTGTATATGTGGGGGAAGGGTAACAAGAAAGGACCTGACACATGTAGGAGGTAGAGGCTAGGAGGCAGCTAACTCCAGACCAGCCACGGAGATGTTTCTAGTCTGTGCCCTGGGAACAGCATTCCCTGTCTTGAGCATTTCCCATGGACCACCTGTCATATGTTAGCTTCTTTGTCCCTTGGCCAGGGACCCACATGTGAGGCAAGAGTTCTACAGTCTCCTTCAGAAGTTATGAACAAGTAAAACCATTGTTAAAAGAATGGCTTTGTAGTCGGAGCTAAAGCCATTACCAAAGTCAGCTTCAGCCCCCCAGAGCACACAAGGGCCAACTGGGGTGTTGAACTCAGGAAGGAGCATTTACACCCCTAAGGCAAGGGTGAGAAAGAACCCAGAGTACCTACCTGTAGCTGCAGGGAAGAACACCCCAAACACAGTGAAGAATGACTCCCCAGGGCTGTACTCTGGCAGAATGTTGCTCCGTAGCAGTTCTGGGGAGTATCCAATAAAGCCGTGTTCTGTAATGACACAAAGGACCCCAACGGAGCAAAGTGCCCAAGGGGACAGCATTATTTATAGCACGATTTCTTTCTTTTTTGAGATAATGACACACTCTGTAGCCCAGGCTGACCTGGAACTTATTGTATAGTCTGGACTGGCCTCAAATTTACTGTGATTCTCCTGCCTCAGCCTCCTGAGTTGCTGGGATTATAGGCATACATCACCAAGTGCAGGTATATAATATGGAACTTTTTAAGGCAGTGTGTTTGTTTGTGTGTGTGTGTGTGTGAGTGTGTGTGTACATGCCAGATGGTGAGAGAAAGAGAGAGAGAGAGAGAGAGAGAGAGAGAGAGAGAGAGAGACTTGGAAGTCTGACTTTTGTGTGCCTGTATCTATGGCTGTACAGGAAACCACGTGGAGAACAGTGGTTAGCTCCGGGGAGGGAGGACTTGTCATCTTTGTTTTATAGATTTCAGAACAGCTACAGGGTCTTTTCTGTGAGGGCCTATTTTTTTATATGATTGCTTTCCATAAAAACAAATTGATTTTGCAAATAACTTCCCTGCTTGAAAACCTCCATAGATCCTTGGGAGCTAAAGAATAAAAAAGCCAGAACTCCTTAAGGTGAATATCAAAACTCCCCACATCCTGGCAGCAGTCTGCTGTGACCCCTTCACTCTCTGTCCCCGCCCCCACCCCACTCCCCAGAGCACACTAAACGCCCATCCTAGGCCCTCTCTGGGGTCCTGTTCCCTGCCCCATCACCCCTCTCTCTGAGTCATCAATATTGTGCTCAATTTTTTCTTTTATTCTCCCCTTCCCCCAGGACCTTGTGCCGCTACTCAGTCTATCATACATCTCTAGCCCTGGTTTTATTTTTAATTTTGAGACAGGATCACTCTAAGTTGCTCAGGCTGGCCCTGATCTATTCTGTAGCCCGGGCTGGTCTGAAACTGTCAGTCCTGTTGTCTCAGCCACTCAAGCGGCCAGCATCACAGGCTGGCACCACCAGGCCTGACCTGTATTCATTCTTGAAGCTCAGACACAAGCTCCCTTCATCTGTCCTGATCAGGACTGAGTCTCCCCCTCATTGCTCTTGCTAGTTTATGCTCTGCCTGTTTTATGGGCCCTGAGAGATGGCTTGGTAGTTAAGAGCAATAGCTACTCTTCCAAAGGACCTGAGTTTAATTCCTAGTACCCACGAGGTGTTCCAGCACCCCCATGGCAGCTCACAGCTGTTTGTAACTCCAGTCCCAGGGATCCAATGTCCTCTTCTGACCTCCATGGGCACTGTAAGATGTACTCCACAGATAACCATTCAGGCAAAACCAGTATACACACATGCACACACACACACACACACACACACACACACACAAGCAAGAAATTTTGAAGAAAGACTAGCCACTTTAGGTCTCTATGGAACCATATTAATTTTTGCTTGTTTTATCTTGTAGTACCCAACCTATTGATATTACAAGCCAGGACAGCCATTTGCCAACAAAGCTATGTCCCCAGCCTCCACCACAGTCCTTGTTTTTAAAGTGCTTATTTTAATTTTATTTATGTGGATACATGAGTGTGCTCACACAGAGTGTAAACGAGGGAGCATAGGATCCCCTGAATCTAGAGCTATAGGTAGTAGTGATCCACCAGATGTGGGTGCCAGGGACCAAACTCAGATCCTCTGTGACACCAGGTACTCACTCCTAATCACCGCCATCTCTCCAGCCCTCACCCATTGTTCTTGATGTGATGAGACATCCACTCCGGCACACCTCACTCTACCTGGCCCACAATAGGTAGGTTGCAAATAGACCTCACAGCAAAATGAATCCTCTCCTAGGTCTCATGGGTACATCTTCTCAGACCTGCCATACTCATTCGCAAGCTACTTGATTATAAAAACATCTGAGATCTGAATTCTTCTAAGTATTTTAACTATGTTTGTATATTGGGGCTGGAGAGGTGGCTCGGCGGTTAAGAGCACTGACTGCTCTTCCAGAGGTCCCGAGTTCAAGTCCCAGCAACCACATGGTGGCTCACAACCATCATGGGATCTGACACCCTCTTCTGGTATGTCTGAAGACAGGGACAGTGTTCTCACATACATGAAGTGAACAAATAATCTTTTTAAAAATATGTTTGTATATCAACGTAGACAATGTCTCCCAAGTGTCTTCAAAAAGAGGTCACTTTGGACAGCATATGCAAATAGACTAGCAGGCCTTGGAACTCTGAGACACAAGTAAAACATTCTTAGCTCAGGGACACCCTGAATACTCAGCTTTGGCTTCAGTCTTGTCCCCTAGAACTAACTAGCTTGTGTCTATGAACTGCATTCACCCCGCCCCTCACCACCACAGTGCCCCTGAGTTTGAGGACAGAGACCACCGCAACTGCTGGCCTGGTCCACCCCCACCCACCATCTACCGAGACCTCCCCTCCACCAAGGGACCTCCCTTGGCTCTGATGGGTCCCAGGAGACTATGCGCTTCCTCAGCTTCCAGGAGTCATAACTTCACAGGAAAAATATTCTTCAAGAAAATTATGAAGCTCCGAGAGCCGGGGGGGGGGGAGGGCGCGCTTTGGGAGTCCAGCCCGCACTTTCAAATCATCTTCAATTGCTCTGCTTTCTCTTGGCTGAATATAGACTTTGTTCTGGCGTATTAAATCCCAAGCACCGGCTTTCTGAATGGCTTGGCCTCCTTGCAGCTGGTCCTCCCCTCTTCAACAAAAAGCAATAACAAGCTAAGTTAACTTTAGCTTACCCTCTGGCTGACCCCACAGACTAGTCTTCCTGAGGAGAAAACCAGTGCAGCCTCCCTTGGAGCTCAGCTCAGCCAGGCCAGGATGACGCACATCTAGCCAGGGCTGTGCACCCGGGCAGGCCAGCCCACAGCACATAATCACCTCATCCCACACGGTTCCTCTCCACAGCCTCCAACGAAGTCTTAGAACTTGGAGGGTTTTGGTCCCCTGTCCCGAGGGCTTTGCCTGGTCAGCCTGCAGGCTCATAGGTGTTTTAGTCCCTTAGAGATTGCTTAGTGGGGTCGACTGAAGCTTTCTCTACCTCTTCCCCTCACATCTGAGAGGACTGGGCAAGGCAGAGGCCTCGAGGCTGCCTCTCTCAGGGCCAATGAGAAAGGCAGCTCTGACACGCCCATAAACACATGCTCACGGTGGCTTAGAAGCAAGCACCAATTCACAACTCCCCAGCAGAGACACTGACACACCCACAGGCATCCATTACACCCAAGCACACACATACACTGACACACAAACACACACTCTACACACTCATACCTATACACAATGATATTTCACAAGTGCACATCCACACTAACCCACTCACAAATACACTTCTCTGTGCACAGGAGCATACGTGGGCACATTCATACTGACACACTCACACCCACACACTCACGAACACATTCACTAGCACACAATCCTGTACCCTGACTCTCTGCCCTGGGATAAGTCTCATTCTTAGCCTTTCTCGGAGAGATAATCTTAACCATGAAAAGAACCTGTTGACAAAGATAATTAATGCTTTCTTGCAATCATGTAAATTTAGGGAAAGATCTAAGACTCTAACTATGGAGAACTGAGATATTTGAGGTGTCAGTGAAGACATTTGAAGCTGGACCTGGAGGCACAGACATGTAACCTCAGCCACTCAGGAGGCTGAGAATTTTGACTGACAGGAGGAGAATGGGGCCGAGGTATAGTTCAGAGTTCTACTCTTACCCAGCATGCATGAGGACCAGTATCACACACAGCAAACTTAGTAGCGAAGAAAACTGGCACTCCATAACACATCTGATACCTAGCATGCTAATTAAAAAATAAAAGCTTCCAATGTTATAAATACTAAAAGTAAACTTACACATGTAAGAAATAACTACACCAGGCCTGGTAGAACATGCTTCTGAGTGTGAGACCAGCCTGGTCTATAGAGTGAATTCCAGGACAGCCAGAGCTACACAGAGAAATCCTGCCTCAAAAAAACAAAATATTAACTGTGGCTGTCCATATAAATAATTTGGCAATTCTCATTCTCTCTGTCTCTTCCTCCTGCCTCCTTGAGACAGATCTCTCTCTCCCTCCATCTGTCCTCCTCCCTCCTTGACATCTGTCTCTCACTCCATCTGTCTCTCCTCCCTGCTTGAGATCTATCTTTCTGTCTCTCCTCTCTCCCTGAGATCTCTCTCTCTCTCCCTCCATCTGTCCTCCCTCCTTGAGATCTCTCTATCTCTCCCTTCATCTGTCTCTCCTCCCTACTTGAGATCTCTCTCTCCATCTGCCTCTCCTCCCTCCCTGAGATTTCTTCATCTCTCCCTCTGTCTGTCCTCCCTCCCTCCTTAAAATCTATCTGTTTCTCCCTCCGTGCTTCCCTCTCTTTCTTCATCTGTCTCTCCCTCCCAGGATAGATTTGATTATGTGGCTTGGGTTGGTCTGGAATTCCTGACTGACTGGCTCCACCCCTACCCCACCCCCAGTGCTCAGGTCCCTACATCCACCATTAGACCCAGCAAGTCTCCTTCAAAAACTTTCTATAAAATTCCCACAGTTAAAAAAAAAAAGGCAATCTACTTATGAAAAATATTGTGTATCTTTTAGGAAAATGAATGATCCCATGTGAAGGCCGAGTATCTGCAGGGACATCTCAAATATACCATTTCTGTCTTTTATTTCTCCCCATGTATATTTCTCCTGCTTCCCAGAATGATTGGAGTGGTTTATGAGAAAGTCATACGCAAGAGAACAAATAGCATTTAAGTAGGGGGTGGGGGAGTTTCACCCAAGATGCAGCCAGAAGGGTTCAATAAGGCTTTGAAGTGAAATCTGCAGGTGTGTCCTTGAGACTAGATTTGGAGCCTAAGGAGATAATCTATGATTGTTTTGACTGAGCACACACACACACACACACACACACACACACACACACACGTCTCCCAAGCCTGTTGACTCTTGCCCATTCTGATTCCCCCTTCTCCCCTCAGGATTGCAAGTCTGGGACAGCTCATACTGAGGCTTGCCACTCTGCCCCCCCCACAGAGTGGTCCTCTTCAGTTCCAGAAACGAGTGTCTCCCTCAGGCTTCATCTGGGAAAGGCAGAAAGACCTGCCCTGTTGGGATGCCAGGTCTGTCTGCATTCAAGGTTCCCCATGCACTCTGTTTGGGGATTCTGTTTTGCAGGACTAGAATACAAGACAAGTGCCCTAGCCTTGAGCTACAATCTCCCAACCAAAGCTTGCTTCCTGCAGCCTGAATGGCAACTGCTTGCTGCAAAAACTGGGACCTGTCAGCTGCCATCTCCAAGCCCTAAGGGCCTGGGATGCTGAGAGCCTGCAGCTGCTGCCTGTGAATGCGCCTGGGCTTGACCTGAACATCTGCTTCTGTATCCACTGAGTAAAAATACTCCGGGCCCCTCTGAGCTGTGTACTGTGGACCAAAGAGAGAAAGGGGGAGGGGTGAGAGAACCAAAGCCTCACAGGCCCAGGCAGGAAGAGGCAGAGGGAGGGATGCCTGGGCAGGCCTGTGTGTAGGAAGGCCTAACTTCTCCCCAAATTCCAGTCTCTCCCCTGATGTGGGCCAGTAGACTGTAGTTCTTGGGGGCTTAGTGTTGTCTCCTCAGGGGGCGCTGATGGAAGCTCTCCTCATCCCGTGGTAAATGCCTTTAGCCCTGACAAAGAACCACTGATCTGGGTCTGGGTACCAGTTGCCCAGGCTCACAGACCTACTCACCCGGGTACAATGGCTTCTGGGAAACACTCTGTGGCACCTGTGGTGTACGTGCTCACCCAGCCCACTACACACACAGGCCAAATGAGTACAGGGCGGTTGAGGCCTTGGTGAGGGAGTCCTGTTGTGACTGTGGACCAACTTCGAAAATGAGGTCTCTAAAAATGTTGCTGGTGTTGGTGCTGTGGGCTGTGGGCTGTGGGCTGTGGGCAGAGCTTCCCGCACCACCGGCTTTCTTCTGGGCTCAGGTCCACCACCCTGCAATCAGTAACCGGTGACCAGTGACCAGCGAGCAGCCAAACAAAGCCTTTCCTGGTATAGACAATGAGCGAGTCTGGTCCAACCAGGAATAGAAAGAGTAGAGGAAGGGCTTGGAGAGAGGAAGGGAGGAGGCAGCGCCCACCCCCCACCCCCGACTGAGGGGAGGGTGGGGCCTGAGAGATCACAGGAAGAGTAACTATGCAAGGAAAAGGAAAGGAGAGGCCAAGGTTCTGGGAAAAGCGTAGGCACCAAAACAGCCCTGAAGGGAGGGGCGCCAGGGACACTAGCAAGGGAAGGGAAGGTCACCAGGGTTCAGCACGCTGGGATCCTCAAAGCAGAAGGAAATACAGTACAGTCACAGCCGGAAGTACTACTCAAGCCCCCTGCTGCATGTGGCCGGGCCTAAGCACCCCCCCCCCCAACGCCCTCAGCTGCGGAGCTGGACTGAAATCCAGGAGAGCCCAGTGTCTTCACTCCCTGCCATCCTCTGGGGACAGAGATCCAGGCACATCTGAAAGAGTCTGACAGAGGGGTGAGGAAAGGGAGCATTCAAAGGCCCCATCTTGCAGTGCAGGCCTCCAAGAACCAGATGCTGAGCCACTGCCCAAGTCCAAAAAGGCACCAACGGACAAGGGGCGCTTAGACCAGGGAGCCGGTCAGTCTGGGCATTATCATCTGCTGCTCTGGGAGGCTGATCACACCGAGGCAAGGCCTGGGTGAGGTCCCAGCTGGCTTCCTCTTGCCTGGGCATTGGGTGTGAGGTCTAGTCCAGGCATAAGACTGCCCCGAAGCCCCTGCCCCGCCACTGGGCACCCGCAGATGACAGCCAGCATCAAAGTAGCTACAACCTGTCTCTGACCTGGGCCCCGAATGCTTTTTATCTTCCACGGTTTTAAGTCACCAGTGATTTGTGGCTTTCCTGAGTGAGGATAATGAAAGATAAAAAGAAAGGAGAAGGGACGGGAACTACGGTCTGGCTGACTGGGTCATTTTTAAAATTTGTATTTTTTAAAAAAAATTCCCATACAATACATTTTAATCATATTCTTTCCTCTCTCTTAATTCTTCCCCACACCCAACTTCATGTTCTCTCTCTCACTCTCTCGCTCCCTCTTGCTCTCTCTTACTCTCTCTCTCTCTTTCAATAAAACACAAAAACAAAACAAGGAAACAAACAAAACCACAAAAATCAAAACAGACAAATTAAAGAAAAAAAATCAATAAGACAAAAAATACTACAATAAAACAAAAAGTGTACACACATGCACACACAAACACACACACACATACACACGTACCAAAGCCACAGAGACTGTTTTATGGTGGCCAACAATTTCCAGGCATGAGGCCTACCTACCTGGAGTGTGATATTCTTAGTGACACACCATTGAAGAAAACTGATTTTTTTCTTTCCCAGAAAGTATCAGTCAGTGGTGGTTTTGTACACACCCATGTCTGACCCTGCTACCATGCTCAAGAATCTGAGACTACCTAGGTCATGGTCCCTAGCAAAAACATACTGCTATTATTCTGCTAAAGAAACCTAGCAATAACATGACATCTCGCTATATCCACAGATCAGAGCATCGCTCCACCTTGTCAGAGAAGCCTCTTCCTACAGTAGATGAGGGCTAACGACAAGGAGACCTACAACTGGACACCGTCCAGAGAGTGAGAGGCTCAGGACACTGTGTCCTAAATGGGATATCTTTATCAAATGCCCCCGTCCAAGGTTCTGAGATCTAGGAGGAAGAGGATGTGGGCAGACTGTAAGCGCCAGAGGTGGTGGCGACTCCAGAGAAACACCATTTTCAGACCCAACAGGATGCACACGTAAACTCACAGAGACCGAGCCTCTTTAACCAAGAAGGACACTAGCGTGCAGAGCGGAAGCACAACGTTTAGAAGACACAGGAGTCCAACGAAGAGAAACCCCAGATACTGCCAAGTCCACAGATGATGGATCCTCCCGCTCAGCACAGTTAGAGGCGACCAATGAAAGTGTTCTGAAACGGAACTAAAGGCAAACATGGCGGAGCTTGCCTGCCACCTCACACTGAGGCAGGTGCTTGAAGAGTCTGAGGCTGGCTTCAGAGCAAGAGATGGCCTCCAAAAACCCTAAAAAGAATAGTACACACCCAGTGTGTACAGGTCCTGGCCTGCAGAGAAGGAAGAGGAGATACGGGTTTGGAAGAGGCCCCAGGGAATTCTGGGCAGGGAGCAGGGAGCAGCCCTCAACCTGCACTCTGGCCTCAGCCCTGGTAACTTTGGTCTTTCAAGGAGGGGTTGTGGAGAGGAGTGAATGAGAAGTCTCCAGGTCTGAGACTCCACCCAGAGAAAAAACATCAAGAGAGGGCTGGACATTCAGCAGGGGCCAGAAGGGAAATGTGAAATGGGGCTGGACCCACAGGGTCCACCCAGATTGCCCAGGGAAAGCAGCCTGGAGCCTCCTCTGTCCCTGGGGAAGGCCTCCACCCAGAGCGGGACAGGCTGCCAGGAAGCAGTAACCCCCACCACACACACACACACATACACACACACACACACACACACACACAGGCATCCAAGGCGATGAAGGTCCAGAGAGAGGAGGGGCGGATGCTCTGCTTTGATAGGGGAGTGACTGAGTGTCCAGCAACTGGACCTGCTACCTCTCCACTCTGAAGAGCTGCCTGGTTCCCTCCACCAAGCCTTCTTCCTTGCGGAAGGGAAGGTGAGCATTTCCTATTGCAAGATGGTTTCTAACAGTCAAGTTGCCTTCTGGGACTAATGGCCTCTGTTTTAATAAGTACTTGGGACTGGAGAGACAGCTTAGCAGGTAAGAGGATTGATGGCTCCTCTTCTACAGAACCAGAGTTCAATTCCCAACACCTACAGGACAGCTCACACTCATCAGTAACTCCAGTTCTAGGGGACCCCCCCCCCCAACTGTCTTCTGGCCTCTACAGGCACCAGGCACCTGCCTGGTACTATACATACAAACAGAACACCTACATGTATAATTTTTTTTAAATTTTGTACTTATGTGTATGTTGGGAGTGCTCAGGTGCCTGTGGAGGTCAGAAGGATCCCAAGGGGCTGAGGTAGCAGATGGCTCATGGGTGAGGGGAACCTGAACTCTGGTAGTCAACAAATGCTCTTAACCCTGACTCACTTCTCCAGCCCCAACATAAAATAAAAATTTTAGCTAGGGGTGTGAGGGTGTGGGGATGCTGGACAGGGGGCGGGGTGAGGAGGTGGGCGGGGTGAGGAGGTGGGGGGTGGGGGAAGGGGGGAGATGCATGCCTTTAATCCCAGTGCTCTGGAGGCAGAGACGGGTGGATCTCTGAGGTCAAGGTCAGCCGGGTCTGCAGAATATGTTCTCGGACAGATGACAGACAGGGCTACACAGAAACCCCCTCTATGTGTGTGTGTGGGGGGGGGGAAGGGCAGGAGAAGGGGATGACATGACTCGGAATAGACATGACATACAACAATAATAATAAATAAATAATTTAAAAATTGTTTTTAATGTACTGAGCCTTCCCCTACCAGTGGTCTTGGAGTCAGTAAGCTGAAATGAGAAAAGATTTCACCCAGAGAGGCTGACCAAAAAGGGAACGTTAAATGCCAGGAACAGGGACCAAGTCCGACTTAGGCTCTGAGAAGCAAGCATCACCTTAAGGTGAGGAAAACAATGGCTACTAGGGCAGAAAAGCTTGGGCCAGACTCCATGTGGAGTGCTTTCTGAGCTGGACTCTTACGGTCAGCAACCTGGCACATTTTCTCAGAGAGGTAGGAATCACAGAGAGAGGCCGACTCTAACACCGTGCTGCCCCTGCTGGGCCCACAACTATCCAAGGATGCAGAGTCCTGGAAGGGAGCCAGGAGCTCCAGGGTCAACTAGGGCCCTGCTTTGGGGACCAGAGAGGTCCCACCCACTGTGGCCCCAGATCCCCCCCCCCAAGAGGCCTGGCCTGTGTACCTCTCAGCCTGAAGGATCCCCTGAGAAAGGAAAATCTGGCCTCTTATCTCCTGGGATGAAGGAATGCTCTACCCTGCCAGGGCAAGGAACTGTTGGACAGGAAGTCTCCACCCTAGCTGTGGGTTCCTCTCAGCCACCACTAGCTCCTTCTGGCTGTCCCTGCCTCTGGCATGCACTTCCCAAGCTTAAACTTCTGACCTGACCTTCCCAACAGAATTCTAACTCATTTTGTCCCCCCTAAGCCTCCTCCAATTAGCTACCCATTCACACCAGTGGTGCCAGCAGCGGCTAAAAGAGGGCATCAGATCTCCTGGAGCTGCAGCTACCGATCCTCGTGAGTGTTGGAACCGAACCCAGATCCAACAAGAGAGCGGCCAGTGCTTTTACCTCCGCGAGTCATCCCTTGGTCCCACCAACCAAATATGCTTAAAAGTGGGTATGGTGACACATGCCACTGGGGACACAGAGACAAGGGAATAAACCCCTGCCAGCTTGGTGGTCTCGAAAGCATGGTGCTCAACCCCTGAGGAACAGCAACTAAGATTGGCCTTTGCACACACAGAGGCTCGTGGATGGATGGACAGACTGGACAGACAGACAGACACACACACACACACACCATACACAATAGGGATAAAATACTGGACATGCTATGACTTAGGTGGTCTTTAAAAACATCACACCAAGGAAAGGACAGATGCCACCGGAGTCCATCCATGTGAAACAGACAACAAACTCAGAGACAGACACAGCAGAACAGTTTCCCAGGGCTGAGGGACTTGGTGTCTATTTGGGGTGAGGGAACCTTCCGGGAGCCGATGGTAATGACTGCTGTATTAGTGCGGATTGTGACTAGCCCCATCAAATTGCTTACCTAGAAGTGGTTTAAACATCAGCTCACACCTTATATTTTATTACAATAATAATTTTAAAAAAGAACCCATTTCTTTGCATATGCCCCCTCAGAGATCACAGCCCACTGCCTTGATTTAGAGCCAGATCCCGCCTGCTTTACACATATAGAAATGGAGAATAAAAGCACTTCTTGGTTGAGGCCAGTGGGAAATCAGCTATAAAGCAATAACCTCCCAGGCATGGCTCTTCCCCCAACAGGGCTGGCTAGAGCCCAAAGATCAGCACTAGACTCGGTGTGATGCATCTGTCAAGTGCAGATACGGGCAGAACCCTGTGTATTCGTGAGTTTGGGTGGATGCCTGGGCTCCCTTTGCTGACACCTGGGGCCTTGGTGTGTCAGCAGCGGGGGGCGAGAGGCAGGCAAGGAGAGCATCAAGAAGCAGAGGTTTGGGTGTCTTAGTGTTAGGTGTTCCCAGCAGTCACACTCGGCCCACATGTTCCCACTTCCAAGATCTTGGGATCACCAGGACTCAAGGTCTGGGAACAATATTTAACAGTGGTCCCCACAAGCCAGAGCTAGCCTTGGGGTAATATGCTATCAACCTAGGTGGCCCTGTGACAGTGGCAGCATGCTGGCTCTGAAGTTCCAGAATGTTCCCATGTCCTCACAGGCAGAGCTCACTGCTCTAGGCACCCACAGCCTTCAGACGCCAAGAGGTCAAGAGGAAGCAGGCAGGGGTGCGCCTGCCTGCACTGGTTTCCTCTGCAAGCCTTCCTGTGCCTTTGCTGTGAGGGCTCAGGCAGAGGGAGGTGCTGTCTGGGGCATCTCCTAACAGAAGACACCTCAGGGTCCCTCCTCCTTCTGCATCAATTCCTCAGCTCAGGCTGGACGTCATCATCGGGGTGTGGGACCTGGAATCTTTGTTAATGGGGTACAAAGTGTTCTAATGACAACTGGCATAAAGAAACACAGAGGAGTAAGGGTCTCATCCGGATGACTTGGATTAAAGTGTCCAGGTGCCGACCTCATGGCGCAGAGCCTAGACTCAGGAGCAGCAGGACCTGAGCGCTGTTTAGAGCATGTTCAAGGCTCCGCCCCTTCCTCATCCCCAGAACTACAAGGATCTTCATTTTCATCCGGGCCCTAAATCCTGAGACCTGAGAAATGCTGTCTTAGCACACAACCCAGTGACTTCCAGTGGCTTCTTCTTCTAGGATAAGCAGTGACAATAACTCTTCTGAGTACCTGCTTCATGCCAGGGACCACACTGGTCTCATACAGACAGTATCTTACTTATTCTTCAACAGTCCAGCAAGGTAGGCATTACCACCTGTTTTCAGATATGAGGAAAAAGAGGTTGGTAGGATCTGGGCAGCAGGTTGCAGCCAAGCTGGGATTTGTTATGAGAGGCCTAATGCCAAAAGCAGGGCTCAGGACAGTAACTGTGGTGGGACCTTTAACACCAGGCCAGCAACTGCAACCTCTTACTGAGCTCCTGAGGGGCCCAAAACTTCACCCGTGCTCCCCAGGGAGGTGCTCCAGAGACTTCCTAGACCCGACCTGCTGCTGCAGCTGGACTAAGCCTGAAGCAGCCTCAGTATCTTCTCACACTTGTCCACAAGGAGGAACTTGCATGGACGCCTGCAGAATGCATGAGGATCCAGGACTAGTATGGCATGGGAGTTGGAACAGTGAGCAGGCCTGGGGACTGCTTCATTGTGAGTTCAGAAATCTCAGTACTGGACCCCAGAGTGAGGACACAGGGAAGAAAGCAGGGTAAGCACCAGGCCAGTCCCCATATTACTGTATAACTTGCATATTTATGATGACACCCCTAGGAGGAAGCCCTTCCAGCTCCACCTGGCCTGCCTCCACAGGCTCCTGGACCTCCAGCCAACCTTGGATGGGTGCTTTGCCTCAGCGACTCACGGTGACCACCCATTCCCTAACCAAATGTGCAGGACACCAGGCAGGCCTGACAGGCCCACCCACTGTCGTGATGCCTCCACACAGACACAGCCAGTGCTCCCTAAGTGCTCGAGCCTCAGGGTGTCATGACTTGCTCTCCCACCACCACAGTGGAGCACTCTGCAGACTATTCAATGCCACAGGCCACCAACCTCGGCCCCTAGAGTGAGAGGCGCACAAGGCTGGCTGAGTGGGAGCATGGTGGGCCGCAGGCAGAACGGGCTAGCCCATTCCTCAGGACAGCATCCTTCACTTCCTCGGAACTCCCAGTTTCTCAGAGCTCAGTAATGTTAAAGAGCCTCCTAAGCCAGTGATTTCATACACCAGGCATCCGTCCCCAGAATTTTAGCCAGGGAGGCCGGCCAGCGCTGCTGCCTGCCCACAGAGTTGGATCCCACACAAGGGCAGAAACCAACCGGGCAACACTGACTCTCGCTTGCTCCATACCGGATCTGGCTCCACTGCCTCTTCAGCCTGTGGGTCCTTTCTCTGCCCTTCAGTGAGAACAGCAGCAAGATGAAAACAATTCCGTGGACCCATCTTGGTCGTAGGGTGGGGTCTGGGACCAGGGGGCTAACATTCCGGCCAGTCACTCTATCAGAAGCAAACTCAGGACAAGAGCAGGGAGTAAGACTGCATAATCCTCAGAGTACTCAAGGGGCCGCCATTCTGCCCACAGCAAACCTGACAGGAGCCAGATGCAAAAAGCAGGGCCTCCGGGCACCTAAAGCCCTTTCTCCCTCACCAGAGACACAGTAAAAGTCCAACACACCTACTCTTTAAAAACAAGAGTCCCCAACATAAAATGTATTCCAGGAACAAACCGGCTGTACAACTTGCCTCTGGCTGGAGTTATCAAGGAAGATAGAGACGTAGGAGGAACTGAGGGCAAAGAAGAAGAGAGAGAGGGAGAAATAAAAGAAGACACAGCACGTCAGGAGGGAGCGAGGAGAGAGGAAGGTAACTCTGAGAGATGTGGCAATCTGGCTTTGCCGTGGGATCAGTCAGTAGTTCCAAAATCTCCACCCAGACCCTCGTCTTTCTTATCGCTTTCCACTGTTTAATCTTCTAAAAATTCCTGTGTTCTGATCTGTAATCTTTCTCTCTTTAGGGCCAAGGATGCCTCTGGGAATCTGAAGGCAGTTCTGGACTCTCTCCCAGAAAAATATACTTATCCACTTACAGGCTTTCTCGAAATTTCAGGAGCTCTTGGACTCCATACTAGGAGCTAGGATCTCCACTGTCATCGGCAAACTCATAATAGCCCAAATAAAAGCATTTAAGTGAAACTAAATTAGATTAAACTAAGGGTGGGAGAGGTTATATGGTGGTGCATGCATGCTGGAATATCAGTATTCGGGAGGCTGGGGTAGGAGATCTCTACAAGTTCAAAGCTAGTCTGGTCTACAGAGCAAGTTTCAGGACAGTAAGATCTTATCTCTGTTCCCTGCCTTCTGAAAGGAGAGAATGGGAGAGAAATGAGAGAACTAGGCTGGTCTTCTACTTGAAATATAGTCCAAGATGGCCTCAAATTTGAAGCTGTACCTCAGCCTTCCAAGTACTTGGTTTCTGGGTGTGAGCCACCAAGCTTTAGGTGTGGCTTTAGGGAGAACACTGATTGCACTTGAGAGTATTTGGGGCCCAAGCACTTGTCCCTAGGGAAGACCCTACCAGGCGAACTAGAAGCAAGACCCAGGGCCAGTCACGTGCATGGACAGTCATAAGCAGTAAAAAGTACACCTTTGACACAGGCAGTCTATCCACCTGTTTGGACCCTGAATTCACTCTTTACGGGTTCACAGAATTGTTAAATAACAATAGTTCCAAAATCTAACTGTGCTTAAGAGTCACCTGTGTGCTTGGGTAAAATGAAGATTTCAACTCAAATTTTGAGTCTATTCCTGTGAGTCTTCAGGTGATTGTTTGCAGGCAGTCTTCAGACCCAACTAAGATGCACTGTCCTTGCAGAAATGCTGAATAAGCCTTGGGAGGCTGGGCCAGTTAACAGATTCCTGCTGCCCCTGCTGGGGTAGAACGAAGTATGTGTGCAAGGATACCACAAGACTAGCTTCAGCTCCTGCATCTAAAATGTTCCCCTCACAGTGAAAAAGGTGGAAGGCTGCAGGGGCCCTTAAGGCTACACTTCCCAGGTCTGGCTGTACACAATGGCGCAGGCGTGAAAATGGCAGAAGGAACCTGTATGCTCATGGGAAATTTAAAAAACAAACAAAAAAAGTCACCAGGAATATTTCTCATCATCCAAATTTCTAGGTCCCAGGCTCTTAGGGAATACATACAGACACACAGAGAGAGACATGCACTGCACACACAGACAAGCACATACTTGTGTATACAGAAAGACAGACATGTGTGCGCGTGCAAACACACACACACACACACTTGTCTATTGATTCTGACACTAATGCAGGTTTCAGGACTTGCAGAGCTTGGTGGCTCACACCCAGAAACCAAGTACTTGGAAGGCTGAGGTACAGCTTCAAATCTGAGGCCAGCCTGGACTGTATTTCAAGTAGAAGACCAGCCTAGGCTACAAAGTAAGATCTAGCATCAAAAAAGCAGCATGTGGGGGTGGGAACAGCCTTATATTGTTATGGTACCCACATGTATTTGATCAAGATACCAGGTTTATTCTAAGGATGCCTTGAAAAAATTCAAAATGTTCTTGAAATTCTCCCACAAAAATCAGTGGGCATTGCTAGTGTCTCGTCTGTCTGCTGTCTTGTGTGGTGCTAGGGTTGAAAGCCTGACGTGTTCCACCCCTGAGCTTCTGCAGTGTCTTCTTTCTTTTCTCTGAAGAGACTGAGGACTGAGACGGTGAGGGTGAAGACAGTGGCCCCTTAGCTCACTGTCCCTCCCTTGTCCTCAGCGAGTGTCCTGCCACTAGGTTACATTCCCGGCCAAGTCCGACTATCTATAACATTCTGATTCACTGAAGTGTGACTGAATGTTTTGCAATGAACACACTTTGTAATGATAGGGTTTTTTTTCCACCTGAAAATTGTTGAGTGTAGTAAAACCGATGGCGGTCTAGACTTGAGGAAATAAAGTCTATTGCGTCCATTGATCTCTGAGTGTTCTGCGGGGCGGGGACTCTCAATCTCCGTTTCCACGATGTGAAAGCTGCTGTGCAGACAGGTGGTTTCCCCAAGGTCACAGAGTGAGGAAACGGCAGAGCCGGGACAAAGTCTGGGTCCCATGGCTTCCTCCCTGATGCGTGTGGGCAGATTTGCTCATAGAGTGTGGGGTGTTTGCTCTGTGATGTCACTTCCACTCTGAGTCTCTGTAGCTTCTCTCTTGTTTCGAGTAGGACTTGGGGGTGGGGGATCCACGGTGGGTTTTCTCTGCATGCTGGTGTTGTGGTTCTAACTAGTATCTCCTTGTTACTTTAGCAACTGGGTCACACCCCTCCTCTAACAGCCCTCTGGGCGCACAGTTCTCACTCAGACATCCAGGGATACAGAGCAAATCTGCTGTTTGAATGTTTCCTCCTATTTGCTTTGAGTAGCCTTAATTCCTTGCAGCCAGATCACCTTGGGAAATCTGAGTTTCTAGTAGGGTTAAGATGAGCCAGTGGGGGCCTCACAGGAGAAACAGGTGTGGTGTTGCACATCTGTATCCCAGCCCTCAGGGGACTGAGGTAGAAGCAGCTGCATTTGGAGCCAGGCTGGGCTATAAAGCAAGATCATGTCTCTTTTTCTGTTTTGTCTGTTTGCTTTTAGTTTATCTTTTTGGTGTTTTATTGATTTTGTTTGGTTGTTTGTACAAAGCACGGTCTTTCTATATATAGCTCAGGTTAGCCTTGAATAAGGGATAATTCCCCTGTCTCAGCAGGGATTAAGACTCACCATAACTAGTTCCTTGCTTCACTTTTTTCTTAAAGAAAAAAATTAATTGAAGAATTTCTCACTGAAATAATAAAACTAAATAATGAAGGCTAGCTAGCCAAAGAGAACTAGGAATCTGCATGGGGATTACAAGATGGGACCACTACACCCAGTTTTTTAAAGTGTGGCTTCTGGGGCATGAACACATGTCCCCCAACTTGCAAGGGGAGCTCTTTGAAGCCATCTCCCCAGCCCTGAAAAGGCATTTGCAATACAATACTTCACTAGTTATTTTATAGTTCTGTCAGTAATAGCACAGGAAGACGGCGTCCCCCAGCTAGGGACAAACTGAGTTAGTTGTTCAAGCAGAATGGGGGCCAGGCTCCGGTTATACTCGAGGTAGAGTGCTTAGCATCCGGTCCCGAGCTCATCCCTAGTTCTCAAAGGAAAAAAATTATCTGGCTCCACAGTTTATCCTCAAAATCTGAAATTCAAGACCTGCCCTATCTCAGCTTTGGGAGGCAGAAGCAGGAGGATCAAGAGTTTGGAGCCAGCTGGGCATGGTGGCACATGCCTTTAACTCCAGAACTCACGAGGCAGAAACAGCGGATCTCAGTGAGTTTGACACCAGTATATAGTGAATTTCAGGTGAGCCGGGGCTACAAAAACAAGCCAAACAAGCAAAAAACAAAGCAAAACAAACAGACAAAAAAAAAAAAAAAACCTAAAAACACACAAACAAGAGAAAAAAACAAGGATAGAAAGAACAGAAAATTGGGGCCAGCCTAGCCTACATAATAAGATCCTGCTTTCAACAGTTGATCCCACCTCCACTCCGTATAAGCAGAAAGATGCAATAATCACTGTTTAATCAAATATTTTTAAAATCCAGGCTGCTTGCAATGTGTGACAATGGCCCTGTGAGATTCTTATGTGCCAGGTGATACAGATGTCTGACAGATACCCGAGTGTTCGCTAGAAATAAATTTGAAAACATTAATCATCGGGCAACAGTACACACACATACGCACACTATTCATAGCAAATATTTAAGTGATAGAATTTTTCAGAGACATGGGAAATTTCCCTTCCCATCTCTAGACTCTGGAGGAGACTGCTGTTTGGTGAAGATTTGTGAGACAGACATTATTTTCCCATGCAAAGCATGACCACATACAAGAATAGTGCAGGCTCCCAGACCAGGCAGAAGCCCCAACTGTCTATTTGTGCTGCTGATCTAGCCTGTGACTGTGCTGCAGTCCTGAGACCAGGGAGCCTGCAGGATGCATGACAGGACAAGTTGCCTATGTGTAGGTCTGGAAGCTTGGAAATCTCACCAACAAAGTCCTCTAAGAGTGAGCAGGCATGGCGGAGCTGGCCAGAATTTGCTGGGGAAGAGAAACACTCCAGGTCACGTTCTGACTGTTCTCCCTGCTTCCTTTCTCTACAGTGTCCAAGCGGGGCCGGCCACATGTGCTTGTGACTAGACGGGTTTCTAGTTGGGAATTGCATGTGTGCCTACCCACAAGCAAGTCACCAAACATTCATAGCAGGATCTTGGAACCCTTTAAAAGTTATTATTTTGGATCTTAAACTAACAAGAGAAGAGTTTCATTTAAGGGTTCCAGGTTAAAATAAGCTCTGTCACTGGTGTTTGTAGGTTTATGTACTCCTGAGGGTGGTAAAGTCAGACTGGAAAATAGAACTGAGCATAGGGACACACACCTTTAATTCCAGTACTCAGGAGGGAGGCAGAGGCAGAGGCAGAGGCAGGCAGATCTCTGAGTTCAAGGCCAACCTGATCTCTACAGAGTGAGTTCCAGGACAGCCGAGGCTGTGCTGGGAGACACTGTCTTGAGAAACCAACCAACCTGGGAAATAGGCTGGGGAGGGAGGAGATCGGGAAGCTAAATAGGTATTTAGAAGTCTCTCTCTCTCTCTCTCTCTCTCTCTCTCACACACACACACACACACACACACACACACACACACACACACACACACACGCAAATGGTTTCTAAACTTCTCCTGGCCTCTTCCCTTGCAGCCCCACAGTCCCAGCTGTGACCCACCCAACCTACCTCAGGATGGTCCCTGAGTTTTATCCCACCCCACCCTGCCCATGCTAGGTTTCTAAAGAGCAACTCCCAATTTAACCACTTCCTTACTTAAAAGGAAACCTACTGACCTTCTGCTCAGCTTTTATGATTTTTTTTTGTCCCTTTTATTTTCTAGCCAGAAAGACCCAGAAATTCCCAGAGACTCAACAGGGCGCCTCTGCCGTGCTGCAGGCTGACTGAGACCACTAAATGATTGACTTTAACCTTGAATATAACGCACACTGAGTGAACTCAATCACATTTTCACAGAGAAGAGGCTAGAATGGAACAGCCTTTCTACCTCACATTTTAAATGAAGCCTGTGGGCCAGTGAGGTGTCTCAGGGGGTAAAGGCTTTAGCCACTAAGCCTGCTGACCTCAATCCCTGGATTTACAAGGTGGAAGGAGAGAACCAACTCCCCACAGGTTGACCTCTGACCTCCACATGTGTGCTGTGGTACACACCCACCCACACGCCACCTATATAAATAAATATAAAGCCAATTTAAATACGATAAGCATGCACTGTTCAGAACATAAAATTGTAGTTTATGTTCAGTATTTAATGAGTCCAAACATGAAATAAAACAATGTGGGCCTAGCGAGACTAATTCACTTTATTTCTCTAAGTGGCAGACGCTATGAGGGGAATATGCATTGCTTTGAGGGGAAAAAAAAAAAACTTGTTTCTTTTTTTTCAAGTTGACCAGTTAGTTCTGCCTGGACCGGCTGACTCCTGCCCTGTCTGTACTGTCCCACATGATCAAGGAGCTCTTTGATGTTCTCCATGCTTGGGACCTCTCTTGAGGACAGAGGCCATGAGAGTTTGTTTCTACTTCAGCGTCTTCCTAAGCCTTATGTCTCTCGCCCCTGGACACAGTCTCCAGACAGAGCGGGCCATGCAGAGCCTGGTCCCAAGGAAGTCCACTGGATAAGAGAGCTCCTGTGAGGCCCTGTCCTGCCGATCCCACTTTGGGAGAAAGGGAAGGAAGCCCTCAGTTGAGGCACTAAGGACAGCAGGCATCAGCCACGGCTGTGAGCTGAAAGGCAGACGCTAACCTTTTATGATTTGTGTTTGGTCTCCTCCAGCAGTCCACAGAGAGAAAACGCCCTCCTATTTTTTTCTACACTGTTATCCTGAATGGCATCTAGAAGCCTCTGGAACCGTTTATTTACAGAGTTTTATTAAGATTTCCACAAATGGCCCCAGAATCAGGGCATATTCCATGTGGTGGTGACCATCTTGAATATGAGACTTTGGAGTTTGCCAGAGAACAAAGTGCACTGTCCCGGAAAGAAGAGGCAATATCACCCCCGACACACACACACACACACACACACACACACACACAGAGGGGGGGGGGATACTCTCTCTAAGGCCTATGATATACACATTCAGGAACCCTGAGAAGTCACAGGGCCTACTTAGCTGCCCTGCCTGGTCAAGCAAGGGAAGCCACTATCACAGTGTGATTCTTCATGAGCCAGCAACACCCTCACTTCCTCCTGTCACTCCTCATCCTACACCAGAGCCTAAGCACCACGTATCTAACTTCCTGCTCTTCTGGAATTTTCCATGCACTTTCTCACTCCTGGCTCTTCCTCCACATGGTTCCCTTGCCCTAGGATCACTCTCTGAAGCTCACTGTCAGGTGACACTCTTTCTCGTAGATCAACCTCGTAGCCTCAGCTCGAGGTCACTGCATGGTGCTTCTGGGACATGGAGACTGTCCTTCCTGGTCCTCACCCAGGATGTGACACTGTCCAGTTAGAGAGGTTGGGCCTTATCCTTTATGAATCATAAACATGGAGCATCCGTTGCACTTGCACATAGTGGAACTCAGGCAAACGTTTTGGTCAACTGATCACGTGGAGGAGAAAGAAACAGAGGCGGGCTGTGGAGGGACACTGAAGACAGAGAGAAATGGGACCAAGGAAGGACAAGAAGAAATAAAGGAGCCAGGGAGGAATGTCAGACAAGCCTTAAAATGAACACATCATGACAAATATTTTCAGGAAGAAAAAAATCATTTTCCTATTTAAGCCTCAATATTCATTTCATTTCCTTTTGTAGGGACTGGCTGGGATGTTTTGAGAAAGGGTCTCACAGTATAGCCTAAGCTGATCCTAAACTCTGATCTTCTGCAGGGTCCCTAGGTGCTGGGACTGCAGACACCACTGCCATACTTGGTCCTAGGTTTTCACTACCAAGGAGACACCTCTCTGCCTATTTTCAGGACTAGCTTGTCCTGACTGTAATTGTGAGTATAGTCAATGATTACAGGACGCTCCCTGGACACCATGAGCTTCCCTCTTGACACTATTTCCAAGTACTGTAATCATGAAGTCGAGTTTTTCCCCAGACTAACGCCTGACACTCCACAGCCTACACACACTCCACAGTGTGTGTGACCCGGGTTCTCACACTCATCTTGGAAGTTGTTCACAAAGCCAATTCACACCTTCTGACTGCTGTGACTAAGGACCAGTGCGGAAAGTCACCCCTTCTAAGGTTAGCAAGGATTCATCACTGTTTACTTTGGCACTGTCAGAAACCACACACCAGCAGCCAACCAGGAGAAGACACGCTCATTCTTCTACACTGTTATTCCCAATGACTTCTAGAAGGTTCTGGAACCTTTTATTTATAGTTTTATTTGGGTTTCCACAGATGCCTCACCCCAAATGTGGGCATAGCTTACATGATGGTAACTGTCCTGAACATAAGACTTTGGGGGTCACTAGAAAGAGAACTCACTTTCCAGAAAGTCAAACCAATATGTATCCCCTGCAGTGAAAAAAAGTATTTTTAAAACATGGTCAGTTTGTCATATGAAATTATTAACACAGAATTTCTGAGTCAAGAAAGCAGATTAAAACACATACAAAATTTTGCTTCCTCTCTAAATTGAACTAATATGCAGCACAGAGTGTTTGTTTGTGGGTGGTTTTTCTTAAAAGGTTATATTCCACAAGGTTGGGAAAACAAACCAGCAACAACATTTTGGAAGCTAAAAAGTGGATGTGTGAGAGCTGGTGCTAACTGAAGGGCAAGCCGGCACAGGGGACACTGAGGCCCAGCATAGTCCGCCCAGCACCTGATGAAGGACCTTGCATCTGACAGACTGCGACAGACCCTGGATGAATGTCTGAGAGATAACAGGTCACAATCAAAAAGACCTGGAAAAATATTGCTGTCACCAGGCAATTGGTACAACCCAACAGAACCACAAGTCTGGAGGCTGATCTCTGCGGGAGGCCCTGTTTACTATATAAAGTAGAACTCACACAGGCCCCATAGCAAGGTGTCGTGAGTAAGAGCTAAGGTTGAGTCTCCTCTGTTCTCGAGAATGGTAAAGTGTCTATGGATCACTGTCTCAATTTTCCTATCTACAAAATAGGAATGATCACATGACACACTTACTAGATAATAATTAAGTAAGTAGGTATAAATACATACATACATACATACATACATATATACATACATACATACATACATACGGCCCATGTGGCACTTGATAAAAGATAGCTATTGTCATGCTTACATTTCAGATATGTAATGACCATACAGGAGCCATTTTTCTGAAAGCTTTTTCCATCCAAAGGGCCTGGCTGTGCTCAGTCTTCCTGCAGTGTGTATCAAACACGTTCCCATGCCTTCTAGCTAACTGAAGGGTTTGGATGAAGCCAGAGGCATCTGTGACAATGTGTCTACATCTTTCACAACCAGGACTAAGGCACGAGTCCCTAACAGTCGCAGCTGAGCTTGGTGGTCGGCTGGGGACCAGAACAGCTGCCTTCATCACCAGTCAGCATCATAAGGGGTCCTGGGAAGAGGAGGGAGGAACACACAGGTGTGAACCATTGCTCCCCAAAAACACACAGAGACAAGACGAGGATTTGGGAGAAGTGTGTCCCAATAGCAACAGTGTGACCCAGCAACTGTCCCCCAGCTCCCTGTGGCCAGTTCCTCACTCAAGGTCCTGGTGCTGTGGGTACACGCTGGTGTGCCCTTAGAGCCAAAGACCAGTGCTTCTCTACCTCTTTAACACTGCACCCCTTCAATACAGTTCTTCATGTTGTGGTGACCCCAACCACAAAGTTATTTTTGTTGCTACTTTATAACTGTTCATTTTGCTACTGTTGTGAATCATAATGTAAGTGTCTTAGGTGACCCCTTATGAAAGAGGTCGTGCAACGACTCCTCAAGGGGTCATGACCCACAGGTCGGTGGAGAACCACTGCCATAAAACTCTGCAGAGGCAAAGAGGTCAGTCAGGGGGTGTAGAGTTACTCAGAACACAGCTCCTCACCCAAGTCTAACTCAGGGGCTGGCTCCGGCCAGCTTGTGTTTCCCATCTCCTTGTCTAGGCAGGACCCATAACAATGTTATCACTTTTTAAAACATATGCCCAAACCCGTTCCTATCCCAGACAATTGGCAGGTACCCAGTTAATAGATTATTTCACCAGACAGCTGAATGCATTGGCCATTGGTCAAACATGAGATCACTGCAATCCTATGTGCTATAACTGGATGAGTGTGGATGAAAAACAACCGGCTGTTGGTTAGCAAGTGGTATTTGACATTCCCTTCCCACAATCCGGCATTTGCCTCCCCTGGTGTCTGGTCCCGAGCAAAGGAGCGTCTGTTTAAGTCAGACCAGTTTTGTCCTTTGGCCCCTCAGGTTGACGCTGGACTGCCTATTCATACCATACATCCACAAATCCCCAGCCAGACTCCAGCTGATCTATGGGAGTGTCTGGCCAACATCCCCAGTCCCTGGACTTCCTCTCAGCATCCCCAGATCCCTCGCCTTCCTCTCAGACCTACAGAGTTGGAAAGAGTAAGCCGGGAAACTCCCCATCCCAGTTGTCTAGATTCTGGTTTGATTTACTCACATGTGGATATGGGTAATACAATACATGTGTACTGAAAGGGGAGGGAAGAAGGAACGGAAAAAGGGAGGGAGGAGGGGGAGATATTATTGCTATCCAAGGCTGTGACGGTACACAGATACTGTACTGATCAGGGAGAGGTGGGATGCACAATCTGGTTTCCCAGGGACCCATCCTGCCTCCCCCACTCTTTCATCAAATATGCAGCATCTTCCTAAGCACCTCCACTCCTTGTGCACAAGAAAATCCAGGAGGAAGACGTTCAAAGCCACGGCTTCTCCCAGCTGTAACCCTTCTTCCTTCCTTCTGCCTAAGAAGGTCTGACTGAACTTGCAATCGGTCTCCACCCAGGGCTGGGCCCTCTGTGAAGGCATTGTGAAATCCCTTGCCAGCTGAGCCTGTGCAGACGGAATACCTGAGAGCCACTGCCAAAACAGGAAGGTTGGCGCCTCTCTGGGGGAGCCTGGGTAGGATCAGCCACCCAGGTCAGCAGACGAGAGGCCAAGGGTGGCTAAGACCTTTCTCTAGGGCTCTCCACACTCTGATTCTTTCATTTGCTCAATTAACAGAGAGTATCAAACCCTGCCTTAGGCCCTAGCCTGGTACTGGGTGACACAGACGTGACGGATATCTATCACTATCCCCCAGGACATTCATGTTGCTGTGACAAGCCACCCAAGGGACAGTTCCAGCGACTGGGACTCCTCTGAAGTCTCACCCCCTCAGTTCCACTGTGACACCCCAGGAGTGTACCTCAGATCACTGTCAAAGCAAAAGAGGGTTATAAAGGGAGGGACCAGGCAAGCGCATCTAGGCAGGCCCAACTTCATCTCTCCCTTAGCATTCACGAGCTTCCAGATTCTGTCCCAGTGTATACAACAGGGACTCGTCACACAGTCCCTCTGTGGTGAACAGCATCTTCTGAGATCCAATATGAAGGAATGAATACACTCTTCAAGTCTAAATTTTCCACGATGCTGACCTCCAAATGACCAAAAGACTGCTCATTACCTTTGTCCACAGGTGTCAAGTCTTCAGCTAATCACACTAACATATATATTTAGCGGTAAAAGTTTTAGTATACCAAGAGGATTTAGGACAGCAATGGGAATGATCTGGGCTAGGCCAGAAACTCCCATACACTGGTTCATTCCAAGGATCCAACCATAGATACAGAATAAAAGAGAGAAGGGAAAGAAAGAGAGAAAGGGAGGGAGCTGGGAGGAAAGTCAGGTATGGAGAAAGATAGAGGAGAAACAGAAGATAGGAAAATAATAATAACAACAATAACAACAACAATAACAACAACAACATCTTGATGGCGCACCCTTTAATCCCAACAATCGGGGCAGAGGCAGAGGCAAGTAGATCTCTGAGTTCAAAGCTAGCCTGATCTATCTCCATAGTGCTAATCCAGTCCCAGCTAGAGTTACACAAGGAGATGCTGTCCCAAAACTAAAGGCTATTTGTCACTGCCCTTTTGCTGTGGGCTCAGATCCCACAGGTTTGCTGTCCCGACCCAGCCGTGCCCCTTGCCCATTCTCAGCTGGCACACTTTGTCAAAGAACGATGCTAGGGAATGACAGAAATGCTCACCCACGCTGGGGTGGGGCTGCCCTCAGGCTCAATGCAGAGGACTCGTGCGGAGTCACCTGCTGCATCACAGTGCCTTCCAGGAGGAAGGCCGCTGCCAGAGGACCCAGGGGTGAAGGCAGGCTACATGGGGAGTGGCCTCTGGCCTGACACTACCCCTGCCTGACTTTGGACCTGAATTTAGCACTCCTTGGCTGAGCTTGTCCGTGATACCTGTTCCTGGTGGCACTGGGGGAGCACATCTTTGTCACTGCCCTGCCTGGAGGTCACAGCCCTCTATTTCATCTCGCATTTACCCTCTAGGGGCTCAGCTCTGACCATCTGACCATGCAAGAGAAGGCTGGCTGAGAACTCAGCCTCTCAGACCCTCTTGACCGGAAAGAATGGAAGCAGTAAAAGGCACCACCTTTACCCAATGGCACACGGCGATGATAGCCTACACCTCTGAGGTCATACCAGTCAAGCCACTTACTGTGCAATCTAGGAAAACTGGACAAGCTCTTTGGAGTCTCCGCTCCCTTGTCTATAAAGCGGGCATTGTCATCTCCCAGTCCCCTGCTGGGTGTTTCAAAGATGACTAAGACAATACATATAGAGTGTCCCTCTCCCTGGTTCCTCAAATATGTACATATGTACACACACACACACAGAGCAAAAATTTGTGAGTAAGCCTTAACTGAGCACCAGTCAAGTGAGACGTGTGGAACAAAGATGGCCACCGTGCTCTAGGCACACTCCTGACCAATGGGTTAGGGTGCTTCCTCTCCCCGCTCTCTGTGAGCTGAGCGCTGAGGGCCATGGTCTTTGTCCCACACCGCACCTCACTGCCCATCTCTGAAGAAGGCAGTGCAGAGGCCTCTGTGAAAAGAGGACACCGGGCAGGGATTCCCAACCCCAAGCAGTCTGAAAAAACAGACGGACAGTCTCCACCCAGAGGCTTAGCACTGAACCAGGACTTACGGCTCCCTGTTCCCCTCAGGGCACTGCTGGGGGCAGGCGGGGTTCAGGGCCCTGGGGACCAAGGCTGGAGTGAAGGTTGGGGCCCTCACTGAAAGTGTGCCTACTCCCAGACATTGTCTCTCTCTGCTGGACCGGCCAGGACCTAGCTGCATAGCTGCATGGAGTTCTCAGAAACAACTCCCCCTCTCCCCACTGCTGTTTCTGCATCCCTAAAGTAATCCTGCCCAGCCCTGTCCAGTGTCACTTGAGAGTGTGTGTATGACAGTCCTTGCTGAACAAAATGTAAACACCAGCTCTGGGGAAGCAGTCCTCACACACAGGAGTGGGTGTTTCCTGCGAGGACTGTGGAAGGGAAAAGGGCTGAGTGAGCTGCCCTGGGATGAGGTCTCCTGCCCAGAGGCCCCGAGAGAACACAGGCTGCAACTCCACACAGAGGCCATGGAGGGCACTGCAAGGCCCTTCAGGCAGGCCTGCCCCACAACCTGGAAACCATTTGGAGGCAAAGCCTGCAGAGTCGATGTCCACCACAAGGGGCAGGAGTGCTAGAGATGGGGGTACAAGACAGGGTTCCCACAGTAAGGGCATGGAGGCCTCCCTCACGGTTGCCACAGACTAGCCAACTGCAACTGCAGGGACAGGAAAGGCCATGCAGTCTGGCTTCTCTTTAGTGGGCTTTCTCCATACAAATATGCACTGCCTATCTCCAGAAACCAGTGCTGAGCGATTCTGGAAGACCCACACCTTGCCCTTCTTAGCCACCATGGGGGCTGACTTCAAGCTCCAAGGAGCAGCCAGAATGTCGGAGTTCGCCCTGCTCCCCGGGATGAAGTTCATGCATATACTATAGGCCTAGGCAAAAGTCCATGCCTTACAGCATAGGCCCTACACAGGAACCTAAGTCTGTTACCTCCCAGATTTTGTGCCTCTCTATTGAACCAGCAAGGGGCTGACCACAGAGGCACCGGTTCCTAGGATGACTCCTATCTCTAGACTGCTGCTTCTGCATCTCTAAGGCAGGAAACGACCCTGTCCGGCATCTATCACAGTGTGGTTTTGCTAAGTGGACATACTGTCAGGCTTCTTTCTAAATAGTTATGTGTATAGATTACTGCGGCCCGTCATCTTGGTCAGAGACTTCTAACTGGTCAAAGAGATTGAACTGACTACTGAGTGAGTCCCCAGCTCTAACTGGGACAGCTGTGTGAACTCCATCCGACCCTGGAGGCTCAGATGCCATCTCAGATGAGGCAGAAAGAGCGTGAGAACCCAGGGGTGGGGAGGAGCACTGTGGGCACTGTCCTCTGGACGTGCCGTGGTCATTATGCTACGGTCATCCCAGAAGGCCAGGCCGACACAGTCAGGAACCAACACCCAGCTTCAGCGGGTTGCCAAGGCAACAAAGAAAACCAGAGCAGACATGATGTGGGAGGAAGCCGGGTTGGGGACAGGATGGGGACGTTTAGAGGATGGAAGAAGGGGTGTTGGGGTGGGTGTGACCAAGATGTATTGCTTACACATATGAAACTGTCAATGGAGAAAAGATAATACTACCTTTAAAAGATAATTAGATTTATCACGACCTTTAAAAGTAAAAACAGAAAGATAATAAATGGAGAGCCCGAGTTTGTTTGACCATAATTGAGGTGCTGTGGGGACCATAGGAACTGTGTGGAATATGGAAGCTGGGTTGGGGCTATCTAGGGAGGCAGCCGAAGCAGGGTAACAGCGATGATGAGGAAGAAATCACAGAGTGCTCACTGACAGCAGGGGCTTGAGCCCTGTTCTCCCTGCTCACTGACATCATCAGCCTGAGCCCTGTTCTCCCTGCTCACTGACATCATCAGACTGAGCCCAGTTCTCCCTGCTCACTGACATCATCAGCCTGAGCCCTGTTCTCCCTGCTCACTGACATCATCAGCCTGAGCCCTGTTCTCCCTGCTCACTGACATCATCAGCCTGAGCCCTGTTCTCCCTGCTCACTGACATCATCAGCCTGAGCCCTGTTCTCCCTGCTCACTGACATCATCAGACTGAGCCCAGTTCTCCCTGCTCACTGACATCATCAGCCTGAGCCCTGTTCTCCCTGCTACTGACATCATCAGCCTGAGCCCTGTTCTCCCTGCTACTGACATCATCAGCCTGAGCCCTGTTCTCCCTGCTCACTGACATCATCAGCCTGAGCCCTGTTCTCCCCGCTCACTGACATCATCAGTATGAGCCCTGTTCTCCCTGCTCACTGACAGCAGCGGCCTGAGCTCCATGCTCCTCTGCCCATATGAGGAAGACCAAGAAGAGAGCAAAGGCACTATCTTCACAGAATCAAGGAAAAATGGCCATTTCAAATAGGTACATGGCTAATGTGCAAAACAGGTCCAGGGTCACAGATGAAAGCCAGGAGTGGCAAGATATGTCTTTAATACCAGCAGCTGAGTGGTGGAGGCAGGAGGATCAGAAGTTCCAGATGATCCTTGGCTCTATAGAGAGTGAGTTCTAGGTCTGCCTGGACTACAGCGAAATCCTGCACAAAACAAAACAAACAAACAAACAGGAATCAGAGTTGAGCAAAGGTTCTGTGGAGATCACGAGCTTGACGGGCCTCAGATAAAGCAGTCTCAGCAGAGAGCAGACGCCGGCAGGCTCACTGTGACTCTGCCCTTCAGCGGCTCAATACAAGGCCCCAGCCTCCCAGAGCAGCTTCTCCCTGCTGGATTCAGCATGAGACGAGCCTGTCCCAGGCCCCGCTGACTGACTCAGACACCCTGTGGAGCACTGTGCCCCGTGGGCTGTGAGATGCAGGGCCTGTCATGGAAGCTTGGCACACGCCTGCCCGGGTAACCAAAGGATTATGTTCAGAGACTCACAATTTCATTTTAAAATGTAGAAACTAGCATTAAAATGTACCACATGTCACTTCATCTTCTAGAATGTATTTTCTCTGTATTTGCCTGACTTTCACGGCAGTTCGAGCGAGCACTTTGGCAGGAGACTCGTCTTATATACATGAAAATATGAGGCCCCTCCAAGGCATTTTAGGAGCTGAGACAAATGTTTGAGAGTCTCATGCCTAAACTGTCACGCTGTTCATCTCTGTGCAGTCCCGCGCCGTGCCGTAGGCGGAGGTGTGTGCTTGGGAAAGACAGGATGGGAGGTGGAGGAAGAAAGAGGGACCCTTGATGCCAGCCTACATGGCAAACGACCTGGTGGCGGGGGACAGAGGTGGTGAGGAAAGCCAGGACGAAGAGAATATGACACAGAGAGGCATTTTGAGACAGAGGGATATAGCACACGCGCGCACACACACACACACACACACACACACGTGCACACGCACACGCACACACAATGCGCACAGTTTAAAATTTTTAAAAACTTAAATGACAGACATTCAAACCCACTATCTGACTCTGGTAGTTATCAATTATTCCTGGAGGTGATGGGCAGATGAGCCCCAGATCCCAGAGATGCCCAAACCTGCAAATCCCACTGAATCCTGCCTTCTCCTTCACACACCTTTGATGAAGTTTAATTTACAAAGTCAGCCCAGTAAAAGACTAACATCAATGAGACTGAATAATTTTTGAATAATTGGGAACCTTATGAACTGTTTGTGGGTGTTGATGAGTTATTACTCCAGTTTTCCATTTAATATTTTTGGTGGCAACCTAAACTGCAAAAATTAAAATTGTGTTTAAAGAAGGTTTGCTATAGTCAGAATTTAAGGGTAAAAAGTGTAAAAAAAAAAAAAAAAGTAAGCTGGGTGGCTGTGGGGGGTGCATACCTGTAATTCCAGCTCTCAGGAGTTGAGGCAGGAGGATCATGAGGTCAAAGCCAGCCTGATAAAAGTTTGAGTTAGACACATACAAAATAGGAAAAAATGTGACTGGAGAAAAGAGACCATAAAAGAAATATCAGTAACCCCCAAATTGAAGGTGACAAGCTGGTTCTTGTTGTTGTTGTCGTTGTTGTTATGGTGGCTGGAGGGATGGCCCAGTGATTAAGAGTACTGGCTGCTCTCCCAGAGGGCCCACATGGCACCTCACAACCATCTGTCACTCCAGTTCTATGGGAATCTGTCACCCTTTCCTGTATTCTGTGGGCACCCACATGCATGTTCACAGATACATGCATACACATAATTTACAATTTTTTCAATTTAACATTTTTTTGTTATGGAATTATAGAGCATCACGGGTAGAGGGAAGATGTTCAACACTTGGAGAACGGGTTCTCCACTAAAGCATGGGAATCAGACCAGCACAACCACCTGGTCCTGTGGGATGCGAGGCAGTGAGGCAACATGTCTTCACAGTTCTATTCAAAAGTGTTTTCAACTTAGAATTTTTGATCCAATGTCAATCACAGCTGAAGGGGAGCCTACATTTTTCCGGAACCTACAGGATAGGGTCCAGGCCCTAGACAGAGAGGTAGAATCCAGCATACCAGCTGAGACCCAGCACAGCGATCACCTCTCTAGGAAAAGCAAGGCTGGAGAGAAAGGCTCCCATGGGGGAGTCTGGGGACAACGCCAGTGGCATCTGGAAGCTCTGTTGAGCATTTTCTACCTAGTAACTGACAGAAAAGAAAGCAAAGCAAAGGTGATGCTGCATATTGGGGTGACTGGCGCCCCCAAAGGTATGTTCTCACCCTATATCTAAGGACCTGCAAATGTGATCTCATTTGAGAAAAGGGTTTTTACAGAACCACCTAAGGATCTCCACATGAGATCAGTCTGGATTATCAGGTAGCTCTATTTGTAGAGACAATGTTATTTTGTTAAAATACTGACTGCCCAGTAAAAAGACAACAAGGGCCATATGGGGTGGGGGGGCAGAGACTAGAGTGACCAGGTACGCCTAAGGGACACTTGTCTCCGGGAAGCTGGAGGGGGATGAGGAGAGAGTGTCTTCTGGGGACTTACTGGGACAGTGACCCCAAGACACTTGATTCCAGACATCTGGCCCTCAACACTACATGAGGATAAATTTCTGTTGTTTTCAGAAATTTCACTGTGGTTATAGGAAGCCCAGGGACCTAACACTCAGAGTATATTTAATTTCAGGAAAATATACAAAGAAATAAAGTATATAGTTTGGATCAAAATGGGTGTTTTATGGGTGTATTACTCCTCTCTCTATATTTTTAAAGGACAGATGATATCAGGGGAAAGCCTCAGTGTCTAGAGCAAGCATTCAGCATGAATAAAACATCTAAGCCGACACTGCTCTGTCTGGCTCACTGCTAAGGTGAACGCACTTTAGGAACCTTCAGGGAACAAGAGAACCAAGTCAGAAAGAACAGGGGAAGATTATAGACAATTCAAGGGAAAAGAAATGGAAGAAGCAATAAAAAACATAAACAAATTATCCTCAATGATTTACAAAAAACAGAAAGAAAAGGAATACACACTTTATAACACAGCAGAAATGTAAAAGATTACACCTGCCCATTGTTCTCCAAGAGACAGAGACTCGGTAATTCATAACTCCCACTAGTGTGAGTTCAGAAAAATCTCATCAGAA